>NC_056737.1:925865321-926200321 GCF_019279795.1 Protopterus annectens | reverse complement strand
GTTCGCCTGTGGAAGCTGTTTTAAAGAAAATGGAGGACAAAGCTAAGTCTATGCAAACTGTTAAAGATTTTTTGCAGGTGCAGCCACCGAAGTTTAGTAGAAATTGGCCTGCTAAGGGGTGGACATATCCTGCTTATGATTCTCAGTCTAGGGGTAGGTCTAGACGTGGTAGGGGCAGGGCTCAAAGTTCTTTTAGGCCTAGAACAGGGAGTTCACCTGCTCAGACTTCTGGTGAGGGCAGGGGTCAGTCCTTTCGTAAACAGACCCAATGACCTGTTTTCAGCTGCCAGCAGATTCACGTCTGGCAGCTCCTTTGGGGGGAAGACCGTCTCTTTTCAAAGAAAATTGGGATTTAATTACTCAAGACAAATGGGTGTTGGATATCATTCACCACGGTTACAGATTTTATTTCCATACAATGCCCCTTTCAAAGGCATGCCAGACGTTCCTCCTCTACAAAGAAAAGAGGCTCACAAGCAAGTTTTACAGTTACTTCACATAGGGGCCATTCAGCCAGTCCCTGTGTCAGAGAGGGGCCTAGGATTTTATTCTCGCCTGTTCCTTGTACCAAAGAAGGGGAACACGTGGAGACCAATTTTGGATTTATCTCTCCTCAACACGTTTTGGACATTCCCAAGTTCAAGATGTTGACGTTACAACAGCTTTTACCTCTGCTGGGCAAAGATCACTGGATGGTAACTTTAGATCTCAAGGAAGCTTACCTTCATGTGCCTATAAGGCTAAGTTGCAGAAAGTATCTGCGGTTTCGAGCTGGAAATTCTCATTATCAGTTCTCTGCATTGCCCTTTGGCTTATCTACTGCCCAGAGTATTCACAAAGGTTCTGGCTCCAGTGATAGCTTACTTCAGGCTTCAAGGAATTCAAATCTATCCTTACTTGGACGACTGCCTGATTCTGGCTCAAGAAAAGGAAGACCTTCTACAGCATCTGGAATATGTTATAGCAGTGCTAAGATGCCTAGGGTATTCTGTGAACGAAATAAAGTCCAGTCTAGTACCCTCTCAAGACATGTGCTTTCTGGGTGTAAGACTGAATACAGCAGCCCAGATGGCCTTTTAACCCCGGACAAACAAAAGAGTCTGTCACTTTACTTCCATCAACTATCTCATCAGTCCGTGCTGACTGCAAGGACAGTCCTTCAAGCATTAGGGTTCATGGCATCTTGTATTCTGGTGCTTCCCAATGCCAAACTGCATATGAGGAAGCTACAATGGTATCTCAAAATGTATGGACACAGCACTGCCAGGATTTGGACACTGTCATTCAAATAATACCTTGCATTCAAAAGGAATTTTTGTGGTGGGCTCAGGAATGTCACCTAAACAAGGGACTCTCTGTGACCCGGCCAGAGGCAAGTCAGATTCTAACGACAGATGCCTCGGACATTGCTTGGGGAGCTCATCTAAATGGAAAGTGGATACAAGACAAGTGGCCTGCCAGACTACAGCATCTACATATCAACATGAAGGAGATGTTAGCAGTCCAGTTTGCATTAATGGCTTTCAAGGAGTTACTTCTTCCAGGGCAGGTGTTGATTCTAACAGACAACACAACTGTCATGTGGTACATCAACAAGCAAGGGGGAACACATTCTTATCCTCTATGCAGGCAAGCAATGATTTTATGGGAGACTGCGCTAAGCTTGCAACTAACTCTTCAGGCAAGGTTTCTGCCAGGAGCACAGAACTCCTTGGCAGATGTGTTAAGCAGACAAATCATGGATCCCCACGAGTGGAAACTGGATCTTCATGTATTTCAGAAACTGACAGTGTCATGGGGAACTCCAGATATAGATCTGTTCGCTTCTCCACTAAACCACCAGCTGCCAAAGTATTGCACAAAGGGGTTTCATCACACAGCTTGGAAAGTGGATGCTCTGTCTTTCAGTTGGAAAAACCTTCATGTGTATGCCTTTCCACCTCTACCGCTTCTTCCAAAGGTACTATTAAAGGTCAGACAAGACAGGCCAAGGATGATTTTGATAGCTCCAGATTGGCCTCGGCAACACTGGTACCCAC
The DNA here is from genome assembly GCF_019279795.1 of Protopterus annectens. NCBI lineage: Eukaryota > Metazoa > Chordata > Ceratodontiformes > Protopteridae > Protopterus > Protopterus annectens. The sequence goes on along the minus strand of NC_056737.1, from coordinate 926,198,282 downwards.
TTCTACGGAGTCTGGTAAAGAAGCCTCCATGGCCTTTACCTCTGATTCCTCATCTGTTATCTCAGAAGGACGGTCATCTGCTCAATGTCAAGCTTCACTCTCTTCATCTAACAGCCTGGCATATTCTGTGTTGAAACACAGCAGGTCTCAACTTCCTCAACAAGTTTTAAATGTGATTATGGAAGCTAGAAGGCCTAGTACTAGGAGAGTGTACGCAGAAAAATGGAAGAGATTTTTATTTTGGAGTACAGCAAAGAATTTGGAGATTTCAGAGCCTAATTTGAGTGTGGCTCTTCAATATCTTACTGAATTATTGGACAAAGGTTTGTCCTTCTCTTCCATAAAGATTCATGCTGCAGCAATTTCAGCTCACTATGATTGTGACCCACCTTTGTTTTCGCATCCTTTGTTCAAGCAGTTTCTTAGAGGGGCAAAGAATATAAGACCCCCACGAGAGCTCCTACTCCTGCTTGGGATCTCAATTTTGTGTTGGAAAAACTTACTCTACAACCTTTTGAGCCTGCAGCTACTGCTGAATTGAAATATTTGTCATGGAAGACTGCTTTTCTGTTGGCTATTACTTCTGCAAGAAGGGTGTCTGAGTTGCAGGCCCTTATGGCAGTAGAGCCCTTTTTGATTTTCCATAAGGACAGGGTATCATTACGCACTAATCCTTCCTTTATGCCTAAGGTGGTTTCTAGTGTGGCTTTAAACCAAACTATTCATTTGCCTACGTTTTTGCAGATCCTCAAAATAAAGGGGAAAAGATTTTGCACACTTTAGATGTACACAGGCAATTGCGTTATTATTTGAGCAGGACTAAGAATTTTAGGCAGTCTCAGCAGTTACTTGTTTCTTTTGCTTTGAGTTCACAGGGCAAGCCTGTGTCAAAACAATCTATTTCTAGGTGGATTGGCTTTTGCATTGCATTTTGTTATTCCCATCATGGCAAGGAGATTCCAGCTGGGATCAGGCCTCATTCCACTAGGGCTACTGCCACTTCAACAGCATTTCTAAGGGGGGTGGCAACTAAGGATATTCTGGAAGCAGCTACTTGGAGTTCAGTGCATACTTTCTCTAGGCATTATCACCTTCCTATATACTCTAAGACTAGGGCTGGTTTTGCCACAGCTGTTTTACAAGGCATGTTGTCAGCTCCTACTACTTTATAATTTGCCAGCCTCCCTTACCTCTGCTTTGGGATTCTACCCAATAGTCAGGACTGCAGCAATGGAAGACGAAGAACATAGTACAGTTTTGTACCTACCATAAATGTAGATGTTCGAGGATTCCATTGCTGCAGTCCAATTTACCTCCCTCCTTCCCTCTGTGTTTAGGGGTGGTTGTGTAGGTGAGTTTACATGCTTATCTATATATATATATATTGTTGTATATATTATACATGTTTTTGGTGCAGGTTGTTTTGGGACTTGTCTTTTTGGGTCTTCTGACATCTGGGGCAAGAAAAGACTGAGGATATGACGTCGGTCATGCGCATTAGTACCCTGACGTACTGACGTCAGTCTAATGCGCCCTGACCGACGTCAGCCTTATACTCTGGTATTCGGGCCGACTGGGACGCGGACTATACCCAATAGTCAGGACTGCAGCAATGGAATCCTCGAACATCTACATTTATGGTAGGTACAAAACTGTACTTTTCAGGTTTTAAGAAGTGTGACTCGTGCTGTCAGAAGATGTCTCTGACAGACGGTCACACTTCTTGCCTGTACTGTTTGGGCCCTCTTCACCTGCAGGACTCCTGTGCTATTTGTCACTCCTTCAGCCAGAGAGTCCTGCAGGAGAGACGAAATAAGTTGATTCTCAGGGGTCTTCTTAAGCCGGAGGGCTCTCCGGCTAAGTCGGCCCCTCAAAAATCAACTAAATCTGCCAAGACCCAGGCTTCTGTTTCTAAGCCTGTGGCCTCGGCTCCAACTCGTATAGAGTCGAGATCGGCTCCGGCTGGAGCCGATTCTGGATCCACTAAGCTTTCGGCGCCGATGGCTATCGGTGCCGAATCTGCTTTGACCACTGTGGTGTCGGTTCCAACCGCTCCCGACACCCACGCGCACGGCATCGTGTCGGCCCGATCGGCTCCGACACCCATGTGGCACAGGCATCGGTGTCGGCTCCGATCGGCTCCGACACCGTTACTTTGGTGGCTGTATCGGCTCCGGCTGGAGCCGATACATCGAGACGTTCTGCCGGCTCCGAGAAATCGGTGCCGACAGGATCAGTAATATCGGCTCCGATGGCCCATTCCAGGAAGAGGTCGAGGTCTCCTTCCTTGGAGCCGATACTTTCGCTCGGCCTCGCCTCTTCTATCGGAGCGGAGCCATCGGAGCCGATCTTCAAGGTCATCCAGGTTGTCAGATCATGACCTAGAGAGAGTGGTCAGTAGATTGCTCAAGTCACAGGTACTGGCCCAAATGCTACACAGTCCGTCTCAGCAGACGACTGTTGGTCCACACCCCGTTACAGTTCCTCCTTCAACTCTACCCCAAAGCTTGGAGTTGGAGTCTTCGGGCTTGGTTACTGCTACGGCTGGAGGACGGATACCCCCTTCTGTTCCTTCAGCCCCTACTCTTATCTCCTCTTCCTTAGAGGGATTCGGTGGTCGGGCTTCCATGGTCTCCTCCGAGGGGGTGAGTGGCATCGGACCCTTGTCCGAACCCGCTCTTCCCCTTGGAGCCTCGGCCTTGGTGAGCTCTGCCTCGGAGACTTCCCTTTCGGTGGCCCCTGGAGTTCCTAGCTCTTCGGAGCGGGGCCTCTCGGACCTGCCTGGGAGGGGAGCATTCGAGGTGATGAAGAGTGTACTGGCCACTAGTATCAGTCAGCAGTCTCTTCCCGTAGCTCCTCCCTCTATTGTACCTGTTGACATCTCTGCCACTTCTCTTGCTACAGGACCCAGAGATCCTCCGCCTCAGGTTTCCCCATTGGGAATTTCCCCCTCTTCCGAGGATTCTCCTGATGTTTCGGGAGATCCTCCTAGGAAGAGGACTTGTAAGAGGAAGCATGTAGACTCCCCCGAGTCTGTCACTTGGATACTGACTTTGATGAGTCAGAGGGATCCCCTAGATCCCCTCTGAGGATGTCTCCTTCTCAGACATCCTAGAACTTCTGAAATAGAAGGGAAACTGGCCCACCAACAATCCCTCTGAGCATGAGTCAGTATACCTAGAGGCGTTTGGATCTCGGCCCTCCACCTCCTGGGTGTCTCCGCCTTCGACCCCTTATGCAGGTTATTGCTCGAAGGCGTGGACAGCTCCTGACTCTGTAGAGCCAGTCCCTAGGAGGCCTTCTAAATTTATAACTGCCCCTAGTGACAAACAATTCCTTACCAAGGGTGTCCCGCTGATGCCATGGTGGTGGCTGCGGCCACCAAAAGGAACTTGCAGATCCTTCTGTGCCCGTCCATCCTCCTAATAAGGACTCTAGGACCATGGATAGATGCAAGCGGATGTTTTCCTCAGCGACCTTTGCTATGCTCGCTGAATTATCTTTGTCACTTCACCAGACTCCAGAGAGATATCCTGAAGGAGCTGGGAGAAGTAGTTCAGGATCCTACAGCTGCAGGGGCCCAAGAAAAGATTGCTTCGCAGCTAGGAACCCTCAATTCCATTGCTAACTCCTCCATGCGGCTAATATCTTATGCTGCTGATGGAGCGAGTAGAGCCGCAGGCACAGGTGTGGCTCTTAGGCGCCAAGCCTGGATGCGGCTATGTGATTTTATGGATCCCTTTAAAGCGTCCTTCACAAATTCTCCCTTTGATGGGTCAGCTTTGTTTGGCCCTCAGGTGAAGGAAACCTTGACCAGGTGTGAGCAGGACGGCAAGACTCTTTCTGCTGTTGGAGTCCGTTTTCCACCCCTTCTAGGCCTTATCCCAAAGGACAGAAGGGTGGGAAGATGTGGTTCCGTAAATCCCAAGGAGTCACGCCGGATTCACGTGGTCAGTTTACCCCTAGAGGCAGAGGGGTAACAACAACAGACGCTCTAGAGGCAGAGGGGTCCAAGAACCAGGGCAACAGGGAGTCTCTTCCTGAGAAGCCTTTTCAGCATCCCTGAGGTGTTGCCCGGCTGTCCCTCCTTGGAGGCAGTCGGGAAGATTATCACTGTACCCAGAAGCCTGGCATTCCCTCACTCAAGACAGATGGGTACAGTCGATCATATCCAAGGGTTACATAATTCCTTTCGAGGAAAGTCCCTTCCCTCAAGTTCCCTTCCAGATGTACCACCGGTCTAAGGGACATTGCAGAGTCAGAAATCGCAAAACTACTGCAAAAAGAGCCATTCAGCCAGTTACAATAGACCATTCAGAGCCGGAATCTACTCAAGGTTCTTTTTGGTCCCCAAAAGACGGGAGACTGGAGACCAATATTGGATCTCAGCAGACTCAACAAGTCTGTCAGGAAGACAAGATTCGAATGGTCACTCTTCAGTCAATTCTGCCCTTCTTACAGAAGGACAACTGGATGTGCTCAATAGATCTTCAGGATGCGTACTATCACATCAAAATTCACAGACGCTCCAGGAGATTTCTCCGCTTCGGCTGGGGTCCAGTCATTTCCAGTTCAGAGCCCTGCCCTTTGGTCTCACTACAGCCCCAGAGTGTTCACCAAATGCATGGCAGTGGTCACGGCTCACCTGAGACGCCAAGGATTCCAGGTGTTTCCGATCTCGACGACTGGCTCCTGTCAGCCACCACCAGGCATCAGCTTATACAAGCCAGGGATTACACAATAGACCTTTGTTCTCATTTAGGCATCTCAATCAACTTGAAAAGTCATCCTTATCGCCCTGCCAGTCTATTACCTTCATAGGCGCAAACTTAGACACTGTTCGGATGTCAGCTACCCTTACAGAACAAAGAGTTTCAGACATTCAGACTCATGTCAGGATCATTCTGGCCAGCAAGAAAGTACAGGCCAGAATGGTTCTAAAGGTATTAGGTCTCATGGCTGCGGCCATTACTCTTCTTCCCTGGCTCGATTCTACATGCGCCTCCTTCAGTGGATGCTGTTCACACAGTGGTCATACCAGCAACTCCCAATGCGTCACCAGATTCTGGTGACACAGACATGCAAACAACATCTTGCTTGGTGGATCACATCGTCTCAGGTTCACCAAGGCAGGTGCTTTGTACCCCGTCCCGATAGCCACTGTCACCACGGATGCCTCCCTGATCGGGTGGGGGTCATTATCAGGGCAGGATGGTTCATGGGGCGTGGCAACCGCTCGAGTACCATCTGCACATAAATGTCCTGGAGATGAGAGCAGTGCTTTTAACGTTGCAAGCCCTCAACGACTTTCTTCCCGTAGGGACAATTGCAGTCCACACAGACAACATGTCGGTAGTTTGGTATATCAACAAACAGGGCGGAACCAAGTCCTACCCCTTGTGTCGAGAAGCTCAGACTTTGGCAATGGGCGATCTCCTCTCATCGGTTTCTGGTAGCAACGCATATCCCTGGGAAAACCAACATTATAGCGGACAGATTGAGCAGAGCTATCCTCATGCCTCACGAGTGGTCTCTCAAGCAATCTATAGCGGAAGAGATTTTTCTGGAATGGGGTCGCCCATGTTGCGATCTTTTGCTACTCCCCAAAACAGCAAATGTCCAGACTTCTTCAGCCTCTTCCCTCTATCAGGCCATCCCCAGAGACGCTCTGACCCAGGATTGGCCCCAGGGACTTCTTTATGCCTTCCCTCCATTTCCTCTGATCCCTCAGGTGATCCAGAAAGCTACCGTTTTGAGAGCCAAATTGATTCTCATTGCCCCTTACTGGCCTCGACAAGTTTGGTTCCCGTTCCTCCATCGTCACCTGTTGGTGCAGCCGTGGCATCTGGACCCAGTGCCAGATCTACTGATTCACCAATCCGGTCAGCTGCACAGGTCAATTCCTTCTCTCAACCTCACAGCATGGTTGCTCCACTTCCTTCCTTAGCCAGGCTTCCTTTGATCTCTAACCCAGTTAGAGATATCATAGTAGCTTCACTAAAATCCTCTACCAGGAGGACTTACACAAGCAAATGGAAACGTTTCTCTTATTGGGCTAAGGCCCAAAATATTGATCCTTTCACTGCCCCAGTTCAGGCAGTTCTGGACTTCTTAGCAGAGATTTTTAATGCAGGCTCCTCTTCTTCAACAGTCAGAGTTCAGTTGGCTGCTATTTCTAATTTTCATGTCGGGATAGCAGATCATAATATTATGTCCCATAGACTCTGCAGGGCCTTCTTGAAAGGAATTTTCCTACTAAAACCTCCAATCAGGAATCCTCCTCCTCAGTGGGATCTAAATTTGGTGCTGACATCATTGATTCTTCCCCCCTTCGAGCCAGCTGTTTCTTGTTCCTTGAAATATCTTTCTTGGAAAACTTTATTCCTAGTGGCTATTACATCTGCCAGGAGGGTGTCGGAACTTCATGCTCTTTCAGTTCGACCCCCCTATTTGATTTTTCACAAAGACAGAGTATCTTTGAGAACTAATCCATCCTTTTTACCTAAGGTCGCTTCAAAAAACAATCTGAATCAATCCATTGATCTCCCCGTATTCTTTCCTAACTATTCAGATAGAGCTGAACAAAAGCTACATTATCTTGACGTCCACCGTCAGCTCAGATATTATTTGGACAGAACATAAATTTAGAAAATCTGATCAACTTTTTGTTTCCTATGCGGATAATAAAAAGGCCTTCCTGTTTCTAAAGTGACTTTGTCCAGATGGCTTTCTTCGGTCATCACTGAAATTTATACGATCAGGGGAAAACAGCTGTGCTCAAAACCTAAAGCACATTCAACTAGGAGTTTAGCTACTTCTACAGCTTTTCAAGCTAGACTGCCTTTGGATACTATTTGTGCAGCGCCACTTGGGCCACTCCTCACACTTTTGTTTCCCATTACAAATTGGACTTGGCCTCCAGGGACAGAGCCAGTTTTGGCTCTACAGTCCTCAAGAGTTTGTTCCATTGAGCCACCCAGGATAGAGGTGCTAGGACGCGGTCCCATCAAGCAAGAATGAAGGCGAGATTGACAACTTAACATTAAGAAGTTATGTACCTACCATAACGTTCCATGTTAGTTGTCTTCTCTCGCCTTCTTTCTTGCGACCCTCCCTCCTTCCCCGTGGCCTGGACAGACCTTGTATAAGAAACTATTATGCTAAGACCATTCAGACCTGGTCCTTTTTCCATCTGTAAGTTTCTTCTTCCTTTGGGAAGTTTTGTTTATGCTTGGTGTTATTGCCCTTTTGTCAACAAATGAGATCTGGGTACTTCCTGCCTTGCATCATGGGATATGGGGCTGCCTCGAGCTGGTAAAAGGAGTTCTCGAGCTAAAGCAAGTGCCGAGTCGGAGCCGAGGGATCGGCTCCGAACCCATCAAGCAAGAAAGAAGGCGAGAGAAGACAACTAACATGGAACGTTATGGTAGGTACATAACTTCTTATTTATTTATGCAGAGCTGTATTCACCCTGAAACATACATATTTTAAAATGTAATTGCTAGAAAAACAGAGATATTTTATGTAAAGTATGGCACTTTAAATTTACTAATGCCTGGTTTAGCAAGGTGTATGTCATGTGGTAGACATTGTGTTTGTTCAGGCTGTATTCTAGTAACAGTCTGCTAGAAACGTGCAGTATTTGTGTTGTTAACTGTGTTGGCTGACAATGTATGTTGCACTTGGCTCAGCAAATTTTCGATTTCACATTCTTGCAGAGTAAGCATTCTTTTCACAGTTCTAGTGCTAAAAAATTAGTCTGTATTGTGTGTTGTGATTCTGTTCAACCCCATTCTATTCTGAGTCATTTCTCCTGTTTTGCACTTCAGCAGAAAAATGTTTTGACACAACTCTTGCACAACTGTTCCAGTGGAGAAAATATCTGTTTGTAGCCACAGCTTGTACAAAACTTGGACACTGTTCATAGCTTTCTGTCTGTTTTTGCCATTTCTGTCTCCATTCCTTTCACATGCTGATGTTCTTCGTGTTTCACTGTTGCAGTCATCACATTTGGGTTATCTGCCTGCAGGTAGCCCTCAGCCGGCCTGAATACCAGAGTCTTCGGATTTCTGCGTCAGATGCTGTCGCTTCTTCCTTGGTCAGATCGTCAGGGGTATAAAACATGCAGCCAACGCCATTACATCAGTCTTTCTTGCTGTGCGGTGCCCGAAGAAGCAGCAGTTCGCAAGTGCCGGTTGCCCGACTCCTGAAACATTCATTTTTGAGTTTCAGACCCGAAGTCTTCAAAAAAAGGTAATTACCCTGTTGGGGATCCTTTTTCTTGCACTAACCAATGTCAGTAAAAGTTAACAATTGTCTAACCTGTGGAAAGCAAATACCGCATAGAGATTTTCATTCTTACTGCATCCCCTCTTTAGGCCCAGACCACGACGTCCCTCGCTGTCGGTTTTGTGCCTTGTTCAACGCCCAAACTATTTGTCGTTGGGCTATTTTTGCAGCCAATTACTTTCGTACTCAATCTGTGTACTCCGAAATGGCTTCATTAAGCCATCCGACTACCGATCTTCCAAAAAAAATGTAATGATAAAGACAGAGATCGCATAGGTACAAAACTGCCGACGACGCTTCCGTTAAGCTAGTCGCCAGTCTGCCGGTTCTCAGCGAGGCGCATTCGCAGCCCCTGATACTCTCTACTTCAGATTCGCAGGCCTCTACTGAGACCCATTCGGAGTCCGGTATGCTGTGAGATGCTTCTTCAACTATGGAACCTGTGGATATCTCTACCTTGGATGGGTTCGGAGCCGCTGTGCAGGCACCGGCTTCTGAGGGTGTATTCAGGCCTACAGACATTCATATTAAACCGACACCATCATTTTCATCCAGACCAAAAACGCGCACTGCGCCTAGAAAACCGACGACCAAACCGCGGGCTCAGGCCCATATGCCTAAAAAATAAATGCTTAGATTGGCTGAAGACCTTATTACCTTAATTAGGGGAAGCCAGCCTTCCCCCTCTAAGAGACCTAGAACCAATTTTCTTTCTGATTCTTCTGATCAGGAATCTAATTTCTGCTCCTTCTGATTACCAAGATTTGCCCTTATCTACTTATGAGGATTCTGATGCAGAGGATTCCATTCACTCTGCTTCCCCTCCAGAAGATTTTTCTTTCTGTGAAACCTTGCATACTCTTAGGGAGCATTTCCGCTGGGAAAGCCAGGATTACTCTGAGTCCAAAAAGAGACTTAGGGAATTCTTACTCCTACCTCAACACAGGCCTTTAGCTATCCCTCCTCTTCTGAACATTGTAGATGATGCCTTCTTGGATTCTAGCCTTACCCCAGACACTTTACCTCCAGCTCCCAGAAAACCTGACTGGTACTACAGAGTATCTGACTCTCACAAGTTCCTCTTCAAGAATCCTTCTGCGGATCCAGAGACCATTTCCCAAGGACCAAAACGCATTAAGGCTACTGCTGCCAAAAATCCTACCCCTTGTGGTAGAGATTTTAGAGCCTTGGACAGATGGGGTAAGAAGGTGTACATTTCTGCTACTTTGGCCATTAGGGCTTTAAATTGCCAGTTTCATATGTGAAAGTATCAGCAGCATATTATGGGACTACTTAGAAAATAATGTTGATTCCTGACTCTGCTGAAAACAAAGAATTGCAAGATTTAATGCATTCTGCAGAACAAGTTGGTAAACATACTTTGCAATGTGGTTTTGACTCTTTAGAAGCATCTTGCAGGGCTGCTGTCACTGGGTCTGTACTTAGAAGGCATGCTTGGCTTAAGGAACAAAACATGCCATATCATGTTAAAGCTAAATTACTGGATGCTCCCTTAAATCAAGACTGCTTTTTTAGCAACAAAGCAGAAGTCCTTAAAAGGATGGAGGAAAAAGCTAAATCTATGCAAACTGTTAAAGATTTCCTACAAGTACAGCCTCCCAGATTCAGTAGGCCTTGGCCTTCAAAGAACTGGCCCTTTCCAGTCCCTTTCAGGCCTTCAGTCCAAACCACGAACAGCAGACTACCTAGGCTACAGTCTCGGACTACACACAGATCTAAGCAGTGGGGGGCTCCCACTTCCAAAGCATGGAGTAGTAAGCCACTCCTACAGAAAAATGGCACAATGACTTAACCTTAAACCTTCCAAGCCCTGCTCAACTACCTGCTCCTTTAAGAGGAAAGCTCGCCCTGCATGCAAAAAACTGGGAACTCATTACCCAGGGCAAATGGGTTTTGAGCATAGTTTCCCTAGGATACAGATTCCTCTTCCACACACTACCAACCCCAAATGGTTGGCCAGACCTACCCCCAAATAAGTGGGCGGAGGACCAACATCAGGTTCTCTGTCTTCTCAGCGTCAGGGCTATTCAACCTGTCCCAGCAGAACAAAGGGGTCGGGTTTTATTCAAGACTTTTTCTGGTACCCAGAAAAGACAGCTCCTGGCGTCCTATCCTGGACCTCTCTGGTCTCAACACCTTTCTGGTGGTTCCAAAATTCAAAATGCTAACACTTCAACAACGTCTTCCTATGCTAGCCAAGGATGCCTGGCTGGCAAACATAGACTTAAAGGAAGCTTACCTGCACATCCCAGTAAGAGGATCCTGCAGACAATACCTATGTTTCAGGGCAGGCTCCATGCACTTTCAGTTCTCTGCACTTGCCTTTGGCTTATCTACTGCGCCCAGGGTGTTCACAAAGTGTCTAGCTCCAGCCATTGCATTTTGCAGGCAAAGAAATATTCAAATTTACCCATACTTGGACGATTGTCTGATTCAGGCAGAAAGCCAGGACTTGCTATATTACAACACCTGGCATTCGTAAAGAAACTTCTAACCTCACTGGGGTACACCATCAACGAAAAGAAGTCTCACCTAGTACCCTGCCAACAGATTGTATTCCTGGTAGCAAGCTTAAACACAACTTCCTAGATGGCTTTCCTCACTCCGGAGAAACAAGTTTATTTGACATCCTACTTCAAACTGTTGGCCACAAAACCCCTGCTATCTGCAAGGAAAATACTGCAAGGTCTGGTGTTCAATGGCCTCTTGCATTCTACTAATTCCATATGCAAAAATGCATATGAGGAAACTCCAATGGTATCTAAAAAGCCTATGGTGTCAGTCCCAGGACCTGGAATCAATGATTTCTGTCATTCCTTGTATAAAGACAGAGTTCCTCTGGTGGGCAGAAGCCTGCTACCACAACAAGGGACTCCCTTTCACTCTACCCCCTGCCGCCCAAACCCTAACAACAGATGTATCAGACTATGCATGGGAGGGCTCACATGGCAGTGCAGTGCATTCAGGGCAAATGGAACCCGAGACAGATGCACCTGCATATCAGTCAAAAAGAAATGTTAGCTGTACAGAATACTCTGACAGCCTTCAAAGACAGTCTTATTCCAGGACAACTATTGGTAAAGACGGATAACACCACAGTTATGTGGTACATAAACAAGCAGGGGGGAACCCACTCGTACCCTCTCTGCAGACTAGCCATGGCTTTGTGGGATACAGCCTTGAGCTACCAAGTACACCTGCAAGCACAATTCCTGCCAGGCAAACTAAATTCATTGGCAGATTACTTGAGCAGAAATCTCATGGACCCCCACGAATGGAAACTAGAACCCAAAATATTTAACCTCTTGAGGAACAAATGGGGGAATCCAGAGGTAGACCTGTTTGCCTCCCCCCTCAGAACTACCAGTTGAACAAATTCTGCACAACTCCCCAGTCAAGCTTGGAAAGTGGATGCCTTGTCCTTTACCTGGGAAAGCCTTTCGGTTTATGCCTTTCCCCCTCTGCCTCTCCTCTCGAAGGTTATATTACAGATCAAACAGGACAAGCCAAGAACAATACTGATTGCAACAGACTGGCCACGCCAGCAGTGGTACCCCCTGTTGCGCAGTATGACACTGCTACAACCGTGGAACCTGCCTCAGACCCCTTCCCTGCTATCCCAGCAGGTGGGCCAGATTCTGCACTCTGTTTCAAACCCTGAATCTTGCAGCCTGGGTAATTCCTATAGTTTTCCTCTAGCATCCCTCAGTAAGCAGGTACTGGATGTCATTCTGGAGGCAAGGAGACCTAGTACTAGAAAATCCTATGCTGAAAAGTGGAAAAGATACTGTTTCTGGAGCCAGGCTCAGGGGATGGGCACAACAGTGCCCAGCTTACCTCATATTCTGCAGTACTTAACAGAAATGCTCCACAAGGGCCTATCCTCATCAATTAAAATTCATGCCTCTACCATTTCAGCACATTATAATACTGAGCCACCCCTCTTCTCTCCCCCCTTGCTTAAGCAATTCCTTAGAGGGGCCAAAAATTTAAGACCCCCCCCCCCAGGAGAGCTCCCACTCCAGCCTGGGACAGTAACTTTGTATTGGAAAAGCTCACTCTTCCTCCCTTTGAGCCAGCTGCTACAGCAGAGTTGAAATTCCTTTCTTGGAAAACAGCCTTCACTTCAGCAAGAAGAATGTCTGAATTACTGGCTGTCATGGCTGTGGAACCCTTCATTATCTTCCATGCAGACAGGGTTTCCCTCAAGACTAATCCTTCCTTTATGCCCAAGGTGGTGTCTACTGTGGCCCTAAATCAGACCATTCATTTGCCTACTTTTTTTTCCCTAATCGACAAAACAAAGGGGAACTAATACTGCACTCTCTGGATGTGCACAGGCAATTTACATTCTGTTTGGACCGGACTAAGCCTATCAGAAAATCTGAACAGCTGCTAGTTAACTTTGCTGCCAGGGCAGAGGGGAAGGCCATTTCAAAGCAAACCATTTCCAAATGGATAGCCCATTGCATTCATTTCTGCTACAAGCCCCATGGAAAACCTACTCCACAGGGGATAATATCACATTCCACCAGGGCTGCATCTACCTCTCCGGCATTTCTCAGAGGAGTCCCTACTAAAGACATCCTAGAAGCTGCTACCTGGAGCTCTGTACATACCTTCAAGCATTACCACATGCCTATCTTTTCTAAATCTAGAGCTGGATTTGCCTATCTTTTCTAAATCTAGAGCTGGATTTGCCACTGCAGTTTTGCAGAAATTAATAGCTGGCCCTAATGCTCTTTAACTTCCTCCTCCCTTCCTTAGCTTTGGGAATTTACCCAAATGTGATGACTGCAACAGTGAAACACAAAGAACATAGTACAGTTGTGTACACTTGCAATAAATGTAGGCGTTCGAGTGTATTTACTGTTGCAGTCCTGGTTACCCTCCCTCCAGCCCCCTGACTTCTCTTGGCTCTACCTTTCCTTCTTGTTAGTGTATTTATGTTTTCTTGTGTATTTGCTTTTTGATGGGGGTTTACCATACCATTTAATTGCTTCCTGTTGTGTGGGCACCTGGCATCTGAGGTAAGAAAAACTGATGTAATGGCGTCGGCTGCATGTTTTATACCCCTGACGACCTGACGTCTAGGACGAAGTGACAGCATCCGATGGAGAAATCCAAAGACTCTGGTATTCAGGCCGGCTGTGGGCTTACCTGCAGGCAGATAACCCAAATGTGATGACTGCAACAGTGAATACACTCGAACATCTACATTTATGCTAAGTGTACACAACTGTACTTTTTACATAATTCTGTTTAATCATGTAAATTGATTCAAATGAATTTTATCTCCATGTACACCTGTTGCTGCATTTAACCTTAAATATGCTTGCGCCTTCTGTGTATTTTGTACACCATAATTCTTTCTAGCACTGTTGAATTGTATGACTTTACAAACTGTCTGTATTTGACAAGTTATTTGAAAATTATGTGCAAATGATCAAGGTAAAACTGTTTTTACACAAAAGTGTGTGTGCATGCATTGTCATGCATATTTTCTCCTTTCTCATGTAAAAACAAAGGTGCTTTTAAAAGAACTAACTATCCGCTTCATAAAGGAGGCAAAAATACTAATATCTCCAACTTCCGCCCAATTGCCCTACTCTCACTTATATCAAAAATTCTAGAAAAATGTGCCCACCACCAACTCATGCCTTTCTTAACCCAGAACCACCTCCTAACACCCACCCAACACGGCTTCCGCCCTGCACACAGCACCATTACTGCCTTATTATCCTTCTTAGAAACAGTCAATCAAGCCAGGGATTCTGGATTACTAGTTTCCACTGTACTGCTAGATCTTTCTAAAGCCTTTGACACCATCTCTCACAAACACCTTCTCTTTCATCTAGCCAACCTTCATCTCTCCCCTGATACTCTGTCATGGTTCTCCAGCTACCTATCAGACAGATCTCAAGCTGTCAGATGGAAAAACTCTACCTCCTCCTTACCTACACCCACTGGCGTTCCCCAGGGGTCCATCCTTGGACCCATGCTTTTCAACATCTTCATAAGTAACCTTCACACTGCCATCCCAGACACAACAGATATCCAATATGCTGATGACTCTACCTTAGTCTGTGCCACCTCTAACCTTCCTGAACTACTGACAAAAACCCAAATAGCTTTTTCCACTACTGAGAACTGGATGCACCAAAATCATCTCTCTCTCAACTCTAATAAATCTAAAATTCTTCTTTTCCCTCCCTCCAGGGCTTTCACTTTTGACAAAAATGCTTTCAAAATCCTAAGCCAAACCAACTCTACAATAGAGGTGGTCCCATCTGCAAAACTCCTTGGCATCACCATAGACGAGCACCTTAAATTTGATAACCACATAAAACAAAACGTAAAGAAAACCCACCAAAAGCTAGGTATGCTCTATAGGAACAACCACTTTCTCTCCAGCTCCTCTAGGCATACCTTAGCAACTACCTATCTTCTACCATCTTTACTATATGGAGCCCCACTCCTAACTAACCTGTCTTCTTCCAATTCCTCTAAACTCGAAATTTGCTATAATAAGATCTCTAAATTTGCAACCAAATCTAAAACCTCAACTCACCATTGCCTTTCCCTACAAACTCTGAACAGGCTAGAACTCTCTAACCACCTAGACTATCTCCAACTAACAACTGCTCACAAATTAATATTCTACCCTGATAAATGCCCAGCCTTAGCAAACATCCTTCCTCCGGCCTCACAGAAATGGATAACTGGTGCCAGAGCCATGGCCTTAAGTTAAACGCCAAAAAATGCATAGTCATACCCTTCGGGAAAAACAAGGTTACCCCTAGCTACCATATAGGTGGCAATCCACTGAGCACAGAAAAAGTCATCAGAGATCTGGGGACCCAGGTTGACAGTAGCCTTTCGTTTGACACTCATGTTGCTAAAGTAGTTAGGAAAACCTTCTATATCACCCACCTGATCATGAAGGGATTCACATCTAGATCAAGGGAGGTCATCGTCCCCCTGTACTCATCACTTATTAGACCTATGATTGAGTACAATGCCCCGTTCTGAATGTATCTGACCAGACACCTGCTGCAGCTTGAAAGGCCCCATAAGTTCCTCACCAAAAGGATAAAGGGTCTCAAAAATATGTCTTATGCTGCCCGACTGAAAGAACTCCAGCTCTATTCAGTCTCATACCGCTTGCTCAGAGGTGACCTGTGCCTGACATATAAGGCCATGTCAAACCCAGATTTGATGAATATGCTTCACCTTAAAAAATCTAGATCCCTCAGAACCACAAGGGCGGGAGACTTAAACCTTGACACGGTTATAAATAGAACGTGCTGGAGGGACAGATTCATCACCCAGAGACTCCCTATGCTGTGGAACAAAATCCCGGTACATGTGAGGCAGAGCACCTCTCTGGCCTTGTTCAAGAGGAATCTTGACCAATGGATGGGAGATTGCAGATATACCCCAGGGATTACTTCAGTGTCACTGCTTGACAGAGGCACAGCAAAATGATAGGCATAGTTTTTATTCAAACTAAAGGGGTGGCGAAAGCCACAAAACTATGGGCTAGGCTTATAAATGCCCTTGGGCAGATAGCCTAGTATGAACCTATGAACCTATGAACATCCCAAATAGATCTCTAAGATCTGAGCACCAAAATTTAATCTCTATCCACAAACCCAAACGCCCTGCTGGCCAACTCCTTCTCTCCTACTCTCTAGGCAGGAAATGGAACTCTCTCCCTCCTTCACTTAGAACAACATCTAACTCTGAATCCTTCAAAACCCAACTTTTCTCTTACCTGTCTTCTAAACATAAGTGTTCCTGCTTTCATCCCACTTAAATTTAAATAACTACCCATTGAACCCTCTATACTCTTTCATTTCACACTACCCTAGAACTATTATTTTTCTATTGCTACTAAAACAAACTTAAGCTACTTCTCAGTTTAAGTAATTCTCTCTCTCTACTCCTTGTATGTAAATATTGTAAATATCAAGTAACCGCAGATCTCGATATTACAGACAGTTGAAACTTGCTGCTCTGAAGGGCAACTACTGAAAATCTGTTTTATCTACTTTCCTTAATGATGTTTATGAGGTCTACTGTATGCATTTGCTTTTTTACTAACTGTATGAATGTAATTATACATGTATTTTTTACCTTCAACATTACGTAACTTAGATTGTATTCGCATTGCTTATGGAGCTTTTCTCCCAGGGCCTCCACTGAAAATGGACACGTTCTGGCCCAGTGGACTTCCCCGGTAATCAAACTGGAAATAAACTAGAGAAACTTTTAATATTCCCACTAAATGTGGAGGTGTAATGGATGTGCTTTTCTTTTTCTACCATTCTGTGTAATGTGCTGGCGAAAATGTAGTTCCATCATTTTGAGTGTAAGTGCTAATTAGGGATCTTGTTTCATCCAACCCATCCAATCTGACTTACTGATACCATGCCACTTCTAGTAACCAATACAGCCTTTGCTAGAGCTTCTTGCCTCAAGTTATTTCAAAAAGATTTTTCCTCTATAATCCCCATTTATTAATTGATTTCAGTTCTCCTTTGTTGCCAGTAATATTAGGATTGATCCTCAGCTCCTTTCAGTTAAATGCTGCTTACTTTATAATAATGTTACATAACTCTCTTTTCTTTAGAGATTTACTCCTTTACCTTGGATATCAACTCATTTATGCTTTTTTGTATCCAATGTCTGTTTTCATCCAAATCAACCATTGTTTTGTGTAATCTGTTCTGATCCAACCTCTGTGCCTTTCAGATACCTTGGATCAAGGGATCTGACTTCTCCCTTTACCCATAATTCCATCTGCACCTGAGTTACATTAGATCTCATTTGCCACTTGATCCTGAAGGACGTGGTTTTTGAGAGTGCTGCCTTTTTGTCAAGATAAGTTATTTGTCTTAGTTTCCTGGTGTATCTTTAGTGCCTTATTTTAACTTCTCACTAGTAATTTCTCTTTTTATTTTTTGTAATTCCTCTCCCAGACAGCATTACCAGATGTCCCTATTTGAGTGGGACTGTCCCGAGAGCAGCAGCCCAATCCAAAGTCCTGCCCTGCCAGTTAAACTCCAGGTGAAATAGCCTCCGCTGTACTTTCTCTATATAGCGGCCCCGACGATAGTGGCCTTAGGCAATGCATTTCAGGGATTGAATGAGTTTTACTGTTCGTGTAAGACTTCACAGTATTAAGGGTATATTAACTCTGAAGTCTAGCGTTTAATTTCCTCTGTCCATGTATGCATGCTGTAACAGGAAGCAATTGCTTAAGTAGACAAATTTTTTTGCACTGTCTGTGTAAGAGGCAAATACAATCAAACAAAAAAACATGCCATTGGAGTCTTCTAACCCATACACCTGTGGCCCTACACACTGTGACATTCTATTGACAAGTAGTACACCAACCAACAGTGACATTACAAAACGCCACATTATGCTAAGCTTCTGGACAAAATAAGAACATAAAAGGAAATCTAAAATTGTACGCAGCAGACAGTGCCATGGATTTTCAGTCTCTCCGTGAAATGAAAACATAATTTCAAAGCTCTATAAAGTATTTCACTCCAAGTACAGCTCTATAACTTTACAGATCTGTTCCACTTCCTTATTCACATGAAGCAAGTCATATGACTTATTTTGAACCTCCTAAAACAAGCGTGTGAAGTTGTTCAATCTCACCATTCATTCTTAACTGATGGGTTCGGAGCCGATCCCTCAGCTCTGGTACAGCCACATGCAAAGCTCAAGGTCTTGCAGTAGCTCGAGGCCAAGCCCTTATCCCATGATGCACTGTGAATTACCTCAGATCTTGTTTGCCGTGACATCTGATCGGAGGTTCCAGTGAAAGCTTGGGCCAGTAAACTTTAAACATTTTTCTATTTAGTACTTTATTATATACTGTTAGTAATTTTTGAACATAAGTAGTTAGATAGCTCTTATAGCTCCATTGCAGTTCCCTTTCCGTGTGTTTATTATAGTTACTATATATTATAGTTACTATATATTAGTCTCTTTAAATATTTGGCCTCGTTTTTTGGCCTAGTTATCTTTGGGCTGTGTGTGGTTGTTTAGATGGCCTTTTCTATAGTAGTTATAGTATAGTGTAACAGTTTTTGGATACTTTTATCTCAGGCGTGTGTGTGTCTCTGTGTGTCTCTGTGTTTAGAGCCTATTATTACTAATTATACACTAATTGTTGATCCGCGTGTGTGGTATCATGGCGGATGATAAGGACAAATATCCAAAGTCCGGTTTTAAAAAATGTAATGACTGTAATCAGAAAATGTCAGCTACTGATGGACATGTTACATGCATATATTGTTCGGGGACTGTCCACTTGCAAGAATCTTGTGCTATCTGCCATTCCTTTTCTTCAGGGTTCTGTTAGAGAGGGAAAGGAAATTAATGGGCAGGGGTTTGTTAAAACACCCTTTTCAAGAGGCATTGAGTGACCAGGATGTTGCTAGCAAATCCACTAAGTCCGCCAAGTCATCTGTTGAATCTAAGGACTCTAAACAATCAAAAAAGTAAAAAAAAATCTGATGAGACATCTGCTCCACAGGTTTCGGAACAGACTGTCTTTTCTTTTTGGAGCCGGCCCACAACCTTGGAGCCGGTATCTGAAGTGCCTCAGTCATCATTACTCCAGTCGGCACCATCTATTCATTTGTCTAGGTCATCTGTCAGCCTTTCAGATTTGGATATGGATCGATTGGTGCAGAAGCTTCTCCAGGCACCAGGCCTTGCTAATTTGTTGTCTGCTCCGACCCAAGCGGCTTCGGAGCCGAAGACCACTACTCCTGCTTTGTCTACTCCTCCTCCGAGGCATACCGACCCTTCGGAGCCAGAAGAATCAGACCTGTTTATCATGGAGCCGTTGGTGTCGAGGCCAGTTCCAGTGTCCTCTGCTCCATCCACCCTGACATCCTCAGCACCGACTGGGGATTCTAGGAGCTGACACACTCCAGTGAGATCCGGAGAGGATAGTCGAATCAACTTGTCGGTGCTGACTCTCCCTCTCGGGGCCTCGGCTCAGATGAACTCGACGCCTGCTTCCGGCTCGGAGCCCACTGCCTCGGTGCGGGGGGTTTGACGGTTCCCTCGGATCCGTTGACTCCTTCCTATCGGAGCAGTGGTGCCATCGATGCCATGAGGAGAGCTTTGTCTCTCAAGACATCCTCGACTTCAGGACTTGCTTCTTCATCCCCTAAAGTGCCTGTGCCTGCTTCTGCTTCCATGATCCAAGCTAAGCATAGAGACCCAGAACCCCAGGTAGCCCCACAGGGCGGCCCCTGCTCTTCCAAGACCTCTCCAGAAGCCCCCACTGAGGAGGTTCCTAGGAATAGATTGTGCAAGAGGAGACACTTGAACTCCCCACAGGAGTCTTTAACATCTGATACTGACTTGAATGAGTAAGAAGGGTCCCCCTCTGAAGATATCTCTTTTGCCGAGATACTTGAGATCCTTAGGCAGAGGGGTGATTGGCAGTCCAAAAACCCTACTGCGGATGAGTCAGTTCTCCTGAAGGTTTTCGGGTCTCAACCCTCCACCTCCTGGGTGTCTCCGCCCTTCGATGAGCTCATGCAGTTGGTTTCTCGAAGGGCGGTGGAGTCGTATCAGCCCCACTAGACAAAACCTTCTTAACCAAAAGAGTTCCTGTTGATGCCATGGTGGTGGTGGTGGCGGCCACCAAAAAGGAAATGTCTGAGACTTCCTCGTCTATTCATCCTCCTAATAGAGAGTCTAGGATTATGGATAGATATGGGAAACGCATGTTCAGTTCAGCCACTTTTGCTGTCTGTTCACTGAACTACTTAACCCATTTTGCTAGGTTGCAAAGAGATCTCCTTAAGCAGTTGGGAGATGCTCTTCAGGGTACAGTAGCTGTGGGAGCCTGTGATAAAGTTGCTGCCCAGCTTTCTACCCTAAATTCTATTGTCAACTCATCCATGCGTCTCATATCGTAGGCAACTGATGGAACGAGTAGGGCAGCGGGTACAGGAATTGCTCTTAGAAGATATTCCTGGATGCGCTTGTGTTCCTTCATGGAGCCCTTCAAGTCATCCGTCGTGAACACTCCCTTTGATGGCTCATCCCTTTTTGGGCCTAAAATGAAGGAAACCTTGACCAGGTGTGAACAGGAGGGAAAGACTCTGGTCTGCCATCGGAGTCCGTTTTTCCACCCCTACCCGACCTTATCCCAGAGGTCAAAGGGGAGGGGGAAAATGTGGCTCTGGAAAGCCCAAGGAGCCTATCAGGACACGCATGGTGAATCCCCCTCCAGGGGCAGAGGAGGGTGTAATAATGGAAGACGCCACCGTCACAGCAGAGGGGGTCCGCAACACCAGGGTGACAGAGATTACTTCTCTGGGCAACCCTACCAGCGCTCCTGAAAGGAGGCCCGACTGTCGTGCTCTGGAAGCAGTCGGGGATCACATGTTTTTGTACCCAGGCGCCTGGCTAAAAATAACAAAAGACAGCTGGGTACAAAGTATTTCCAGAGGGTACCTCATACCATTTGCCACACCCCCTCTGACCATAAGGAGAATCCCGGACGTTCCACCCAGTTGCAGGGGACAGGCAACTGTAGAGGTCCGAAAGTTGCTACAAAAAAGTCATCCAGCCGGTCCCAGCAGACCAAGCAGGATCCGGAATTTACTCAAGATTCTTTTTGGTTCCAAAGAAAACAGGGGGCTGGAGACCCATTTTTGACCTCAGCAGATTCAACCAATATGTAAAGAAAGAGAAGTTCCGGATGGTCACGCTTCAGTCTATACTTTCCTTCTTGGGGAAAAACAATTGGATGTGCTCCATAGATCTCAAGGATGTGTACTACCACATAAAAATGGCCAGGCCATCCAGAGATCACCTGCGTTTCCGGCTGGGAGCCAGTCATTATCAGTTTCGAGCCCTGCCCTTTGGTCTCATTACAGCCCCCAGAGTGTTCACCAAATGCATGGTGGTGGTCACGGCTCACCTGAGGCGTCTAGGATTCCAGGTGTTTCCATACGTAGACGATTGGCTCCTTACTGCCACCACCAGGCATCAACTGATTTAGTCAAGGGAGTACACTCTGTCACTCTGCAGTCATCTAGGCATTACAGTCAACTCAGAAAAGTCTGCCTTATCGCCATTGTAGCATATCATTTTTATCGGGGCAGAGCTAGACACCTCAGCAACCACTCTAAGCCTACCAATGGAAAGAGTCTTTCTTCTTCGTCAGCATGTCTGTACATTGGTATCAAAAGACAGAGCACCAGCTTCAGAAGTTCTGAAAGTATTGGGTATGATGGCAGCAGCAATCCTAGCCATACCATTAGCAAGAATGCATATGCGGATCCTTCATAGGCTGTTGTTCACTCAATGGTCTTACCAGGAACTACCCATGGACCACACAGTATTGATTACAAGCTCTTGCAAGAAAGACCTCCATTGGTGGTTGACGTCTCTTCATGTCACCATAGGACACCCCTTTGTTCTACCCCCTCCAGTAGCCATTGTGACCATGGACGCTTCCCTGATAGGGTGGTGGGGGGGGGGGCATTTTCAGGAAAAGACTGCCCAAGGCACATGGACCGATCAGGCGTCACATTTGCATCTCAATAACCTGGAGATGAGAGCAGTACTTTTGGCGTTGCAGTACTTCCAGGATCGTCTTCCTCTAGGAACGATTGCGATTCAGACAGACAATATCAGTAATCTGATATTTGAACAAACAAGGGGGAACCAGATCTTACCCCCTTTGCCGAGAAGCCCTCAGAGTTTGGCAGTAGGCTTTTTCCTCCCAGCGCTTTCTGTTGGCAACGCACATCCCCGGGAGATCCAACGTGATAGCAGACAAACTAAGCAGGACAATCCTATTGCTACACGAGTGGTCCCTCAAGAAAGAGATTGCTGACAGGATTTTCCGCAAATGGGGCCAGCCTTGCTGTGACCTTTTTGCCAGTCACATCAACACAAAATGCAGAAGCTACTTTGCCCCGATTCTCACTCCAGGAGAAGCCCAGAGGGACGTTCTCATACACAATTGGCCCCCGGGTCTCCTCTGTGCATTTCCAGCAATACCACTGATACCCAAGGTTCTACAGAACGCAAACTCCCTGGGAAGGACCATCATTCTAATAGCCCCTCCTTGGCCTCGGCAGATTTGGTTCCCATTCCTTCAACCTCATTTCTTGGAGGATCCCTAAATTCTGGACCCAGTTCCAGACCTACTGAAACAGCCGTCGGGGGAACCTTCATCCCTGTCTGCAGTCATTGAAGCCAACAACTTAACTGCTCCAGTTCTACTCATAGCCAGGCTTCATAACCTTTCCAATGGGACAAAACAGATCCTTTTGTCTTCTCACAAGCCCTCCACTAGAAAATTGTATCAAAGTAAGTGGAAGGGATTTTCCATATGGGCCTCTAAAAATAATATTGATCCTTACCAAGCCCACATGACATCCATATTAGAATTTTTGACTATGATCTTTAACAAAGGAGCGGCAGCAGCAACAGTTCGGGTTCAGTTGACTGCTGTTTCTAATTTTCATCTTGGAGTTGACTGTTTAAATATCATGTCCGACAAGTTATCCAAAGCTTTTCTCAAGGGGTCATTTCATATGCGACCACCTGTGAAAACTCCCTATTCTCCATGAAATCTAAATTTTATGCTTTCACACATGATTCTCCCTCCGTTTGAACCAGCATCATCTTGGAACCACAAATATTTGTCGTGGAAAACCATTTTTCTGGTAGGTATTACTTCTACCCACAGAGTGTCAGAGCTTCAGGCTTTATCTATCAACCCTCCTTATTTGATTTTTCATACTGGCAGAGTATCACTTAGGACAAATCCTTCCTTTTTGCCCAAAGTTTGTTCAGAAACCAATATTAACCAAGTTATTGAGTTACCAGTTTTCTTCCCCAGTCATTCCAACAAATTAGAGTATATGCTGCACCAACTTGATGTTCACAGACAGCTCAGATTTTATTTGGATAGAACAAAAGATTTCAGGAAATCAGACCAACTTTTTGTTTCATTCTCTGAATCCAGGAAAGGTAAACCAGTGGCTAAAACAACTGTCTAAATGGTTATCTGATTGTATCACTTTTTCCTATTCAGCTACTAATATGCCCTTGCAACACAAGATTAAAGCTCACTCAACCAGAGCAGTTTCTACATCCACTGCATTTTCAGCCAAACTTCCCCTTGATAACATTTGTGCAGCAGCCACTTGGTCAAAACCTCATACCTTTATCACTCATTACAAAGTGGATAAGGCCTCCAGGGATAGAGCATCCTTTGGGTCCATGGTCCTGAGAAATATACTCCCGTGAGCCACCCGAGATTGATGGTGCTTGGGACGCTACCCATCAGTTAAGAATGAACGGCGAGATTGAACAACTTCACATTAAGAAGTTATGTACTCACCATAATGTTACATGTGAGTTGTTCATCTCGCCTTCATTCTTACGTCCCTCCCTCCTACCCCTCCTGGCTGATATTTGACCTAGATGTTGCTTTATTCTGGTTGCTCAATGTCTTATTCCCTTCTATAGGGGAATAACTATTATATATGGTTATAGTATACACAGCAAACAAGATCTGTGGTAATTCACAGTGCATCATGTGATAGGGCGCTTGGCCTCGAGCTACTGGAAGACCTCAAGCTTTGCATGTGGCCGTACCGGAGCCAAGGGATCGGCTCCAAACCTATCAGTTAAGAATGAAGGTGAGATGAACAACTCACATGGAACGTTATAGTGAGTACATAACTTCTTATTTTGTATGCTTATCATATGAAGAAAGTATTTTAAGTTGCATCTGTCAGATGGACAGCGGTAGGCCCACCATGAAAACCGAGGTACATCTCACTTTTACTTAACGATGTGCGTAAAACACTGGTGCGTGCTTATGGCCCCCTTTCTGACAGTTTGCCTTCCATAACTTGTTAACTGTAGGACGCTAGCTGCAGTCTTATAGGTACCATGACATCTGCTGCTGTTGTAACGGATCAGAATGTCAGCCGAAATAGGCATACCTCCCAACCTTTTACTGCCAGAAGACTGGGGGGATTATTAAAGGCTCAGAAACAGGGACAGATTTTTAAATATTACTCTTATAAACGTTAAGCAATGCAGCAATAACAGTTGTAGCATTAGCTTTCATATGCTGAAGGATATGAAGTGTGAAAGTCAAATGTCTGGGAGGATTTAATTTTTTAAATCTTCAATTTGCCACAAAACCACAAATTGTATACGAAGCAGACCAATATATGAGCTAAAAATCCAGACATTCTGTGATATTCAGAAAAATTGCAAGCATTGATCTAATAAGGCACTGCAACAATTGAGATAATCTCCTCTCTGCTGTATGCAGAACTGTTTGTTTTGCCGACTTTATTATTTATTGGAATTAGATTAGTGGGAAAGTCCACTGGGCCAGTGAAAGCCCATTTTCGGTGGAGGCCCAGAGAGAAAAGCTCCTTAAAAGTTAATGAGACGTTTTGTAGCAGCATCCCTAAATGTGCAGCTCCATCTAGAAGTGAGTATTTGGAAGTTTGAATGCGTTTGATGTTCGTTCTACTTTTGTTTAATGCAGAACTGCTCACTGCATGAAAGACCTTTTTTTTGTTTTGTTTTGGTCTTCACTTTTTTTGTGTCCCTATCTGACCCTTTAGAAATCTGGCAACCCTGCTCCCAGATAACTGTTAGTGTTACATATTTTTCTGTGCTTTACTGAAGCAAATTTCTTAACCTAAACTTTTAAGGGCAGTAACCCTTTCTTTTATTGTTAGCTAGCACTATTATTTTGGTCTTTCCCAGTATGTCAGACAAGGTCACTGGCTTCAAGAATTGTTTGGCTTGCAGCCATAAGAGCCTGAGACAGGGCCCTCACTCCTTGTGTGTTTACTGCTTAGGTGTGGCACATCTAGATGCAGATTGTAAGGCATGTATTTCTTTTGAGTTCCAGTTCTCTGACCCCTCCTCTCCATTTCTCACTGGAACCAGTGAGTCTTGGGATCCCTTCTCCCTTGTATAGGCGAGGCATGCATCATGTCCACTTTAGGTGACTTCTTCTTTGTGGTCCTTCCATTAAACGAGGAACCTTATGGAAGTGGATGTCAACAGGATGATGTAGATTTTCATTTGGACACAAATTCAACTAGAGACCCTCCCAGCTTTGTGTTCATCTGCTTCTCCATTAGTTTCTCTTGTACTGGTTCAATCTTCAGATCTGAAGTTTACAGATCTGAGCCTTGCCAAAGCAACCTATATTGGTGCAGACAGTTCTTTCAGCTTCAGTATCCTTTACTGATTCTATTCTGATTTAGATGGGTCTGGAGGAGTCTCTGAGCTGAAGCCTCAGGGCAGAAATTTGAGGGGGTGGGTCAACTCCGTAGTTGTCACGTCTCTCTCCTCCCCCTTGATGTCGCCATACTAGATAGTTTGGCTTCATTGTCAGCCTCGGAGTCTGAGCAAATTGGAGCAGAAGGCATCCCTCTTATTTTCTTTTCTGATTATAGGAGTACTTTGCTCCGATTGCCTCCTTGGCTTTCGAGGTATTTGAAAATGGTCTCTCCAGACCAAGAGAAGAGGTGTCTACCCTGCTCATTCCTGCCTCCTTTGGATACTGTAACTGAGTCTGTACATCCTGATCAACTGGGGTAGTTGGCCTCCTTCAACTTTGGTCTTGCTCACCATTTAAGTTCACAGACTGATTCCGACCCTTCCCCAGGAGCACTAATGAGGCAGGGTCCTAGGTAACAGACTTGTAAAAAGAGACACTTAAAAATCTGTTTCTTTAGTGGACAGTCTGACAAGGGTGAAATGTCCCCTTGATCGCATCTGGAAGACTTCATCTTTGGTGACATTCTCGAACTGATGAAGCAACAAGGGGATTTGTCCACCCGTGTACCTGTTTCTGAGGAGTTTGTGTTCTTTGAGGCTTTTGGGGCTGGCTCTTCTACCTCTTGAGTCTTGCTGCACTCTGATTATCTTCTAGACCTAGAAACACAGTGGGCATGCAAGGATCCTGATGTAGTGGAACTGGTACTGCAGAAACCGGGCAAGATTTTGGTTGTCCCTAAGAACGAGATGCACTGGAGCAAGGGTCCCTCATTGAAGTGCCATGGGTATTGCAGCAGCTACTAAAAAGGAACTCTTGGATGAGTGTGTATTTTTCCAGCCCCCAACACAGAGTCCAGGCTGTTGGACAAATTTGAGAAACAGACTTCTGCTTTGGTGACTTTTGCACTTAGAGCACTGAACTAACTTACCCATGTAACAAGACTTCATAGGGACTTAAAGGAACTGACTAAGTCCTCTCAGGAAATCTGCCAAGGAGCTGACCAAGTCCCTCTCAGGTAATGTGCCTGAGGATACCCAGAAGTCAGTGGATTCCCAGTTATCTACCCTACATCTCTTCAGTACAGTTTTTGTTCAACATATACATGTGTCTGCTCTCTAACTCAGCTGAACTACCTCAACGTTTGTATCAAAGAAAATATAGTCCCGAAGGGACTAAGGTTTTGCCAATATCCTGCTGGCTTAGAACCTGGTTCAGACTTTCATAAAGAGGTTATTGATCTTTTTAACAACCAACTTAACTTATGTCTAAACAATATCAAAATCATATTAATAAACTGGCCAGTGAGGCCATGGAATTGGATCAAGAAATCAAAACAGATAACGCTTTAGAACGTTATCAGTTTGATTACAATCTGATATTTACTAGCAATACACAACAGTTGGATAGATTGAAAGAAACCAGAATTGAAAAAGTTGCAAAGGGACTTGAAAGAATATGAGGACGGCACTGCTTACCCTAGACAGCCCCCCTCCCAATCTTGGAATAAGATTGGAAGTGGTCAGCAGTTAACCACGCCCACTAATAATTATTCAGTAAGCAGACAAGCGAACGTGATGTCATCAGCGCCAGGACAAAACAGCAGCTATGAGACTTCTATGAACGTTAACATCAGTAGGAATGGCGCCCCAAGATATGGAAAATTTTCGGGGACAGCAAAACCAATTTAACGGCCAACATCAACAGCAAAAAAAAAAAAAAAAACTACCAGGGCAAGAAAGGGAGGAAACTGAGCACAAACACAGTTAACCCTACGAGGAATTGCAACACACTGAGCAGCAGGAAGAGGAAACTGTGTCGGTTGCACTTGACAACAGAACCCTTTTGTGCCATATTATAACCAACGGAAAAGGTGACTTTAATGTTTATAACTTCACAGAATATCACATTGATGAAGGGCTAGTTGAACTGTTTGCTAAAGGACTAACTTTTGTACCCTCGAATAGGGGCGACCTAGCAGAACTGTTGATAGACTTTGTTATATATTAGGAAATGTAACTTGGCTGTTTTATTAGGGAATACTGCTTACTGTAACCAAGAGTTGAGAACTGTGAGTACGTTCAACCCACCAATCCATCCCTTAATTAATGTTTGACTGTATGTGTGAGTTTGAGTTTAGACATTTATTTAATAGTCGGATTAGTTCAAATAACATGTCTACTGAAGACAGATTGCTATTATCACAGTTTACACTCTACAGTTGTATCCAGTGTTTGTTTTTGGTTTCATTAAACCTATTTTGGTATTTACGTTGCAAGATCTGAAGTAGTTAACTTCATTTGTCCATCAACCTATGGGTTATCAAATCCATATCGGATCCGAGCCGGCAGCTTCCAACAGCTAAGATCCGAGCTCCAAGCTCCTCCCCCTTACCCATAATCCCCTGCTATCCCTTCCTGACCTCGGATCTAGTTTGCTGCAGTTCTCTCAGCAGCTTGATTGAGCTTCCAGGCGTAGTGATTGTTGGATTTTGTGAGAAAAAATCTCCTTTTTTCTTAGTTTAAACAAATTTTTGTGTGTGTGTGAGTTAACGTTGTTCCCCTGTAGCATTAACGTTTTTCTTTTCTAGTGTTTAGTTATCCTTTTTAGTGTTATTCCCTCCCCCTCGTGTATGAGTTAGGGTGTGTGGTTTTGGGGCCTAGCGAGTGTGTTGTTTTCTTTTGTTGGTATGGCGGAGGCACCCAAAACATTCTTTTCAAAATGTACCGAGTGTGGCCATAAGCTGTCCCCAGCGGATGGCCACAGTCTGTTCGTTTTATGCCTTGGGGTTGAACATTTGTCCACCGGCTGCACTATTTGCGCAGCGTTCAACCCCAGGGCCCTCAAGGACCAGAGGTCGAAGCTGATTTTGGCAGGACTTCTGCCCCTGGACCCGGCTTCGTCCTCCGGTCCCTCCGTGGCACCTGCCGAAGCTTCTGCATCGGCCCCGCCAGCCAAACTGGTTTCACCTCCTAGGGCATCCGAGTCTTCTCCTTCCCGGCTCCGATCTCCCCTCTTTTCGCCGGGGCAGGAGGAGGAGACCTGGTCGCCTTCGAGGTCATCGAGGCGGCATTCCCTGCCCGCCTCGGTGGCCTCATCAAGGTCTACCCGGAGTATGTCTGACGCAGACTTGGACCGGATGATGCATAGGTTTCTCCAGGCCCAGCTGCAGATGGGAGAGCTCCTGCCTCCCCCCCCCCTCCGGGGGAGCTCCACCCCCTTTTTCGCCCCGATTGCTCCTTCTCCGACCCACTACTGGGGTTCGGAGCCTTCGGAGCTGGGTAGCATCAGAGCCAGGGGGCTGTCGGCGCCGATAGTATCGGGTACTTAGGCGCCGATGGCACCTTCGAGTCTGTCGGGTCCATTTTCTTTGGATCTGTGCTCTCGGAGCCGAGAGCTGAGCTTAGGATCCGGGGGTGTCAGTATGGCTTCGGCTCAGTCTCGATCGGAGCATATTGGCCCTTTGGATCCGACCGTGTCGGCTCCAATCCGCACGTCGGATCCGAGGGAGGGTCTGCTCTCTGATACTAGGGAGAGCAGCTCTCCTTCGGCGTTCGATGTTGTGGGGAGGGTTTTGTCGAGGGATTCCAGGCCCACGGCTTCAGCTACGGCTCCACCCTGCACTCCCGCTCAAACGGGTCCACCTTCCATCACCCGGCCCCAGGGACAGCCTGCTCAGACGTCCCAGATAGTTCCCTTGCTGGAACAGGATGTGGTTGGTGAGGCCTCTTTGGACAGCCCCCCCGAGGAAGTCCCTCACAAATGCAAGAGGAGGCACTGGACTCCCCTGAGTCCTTGATAGAGGACACAGACTTGGAGGAAGGGGAAGGTTCCCCAAGGTCAGCCCCTGAAGACGTCTCCTTTGGAGACATCATGGAGATGCTTCGGATCAGAGGGGGGTGGTCTGCCCCAAAACCTTTCTCTGACGAGTCTGTGTTTCTGGAGGCATTTGAAGCAGGCCCGTCTACCTCTTGGGTGTCCCCTCCCGCTGATCCCCTGGTAGACCTGATTACTACCAGGGCATGGAAGGAACTGGACACTGTGGAGCCCATTCCAAAGAGGCCAGACAAAATTCTCAGCCCACCTTTGGACAGGTCATGTTGGAGCAAGGGAGCCCCGGTAGATGCCATGTTGGTGGCAGCCGCCACCAAAAGGGAACTGGCCCAGGAGAGTTCCTCGGTCCATCCTCCAGACAAGGAGTCTCGGACGATGGACCATCTGGGGAAGCAGGTGTTCGCTTCAGCCACCTTTTCTGTGAGGTCGCTGAATTATATGGCACATGTGATGCGGCTCCACCGGGATCATATCAAAGAATATGCTGAGTCACCCCCAGACTCCATGTCGGCGGAGGACAAGAAAGTGTACTCTACCCGAATGGCCACTCTCAAATCTATCTCCAATACCTCTATGCGCCTACTGTCCCATGCCACGGAAGGAGCCGCTAGAGGAGCGGGTGTCGTCCTACGGCGACAGGCATGGCTCCGTCATTGTGATTTCGCGGAACCCTTTAAGGCGTCGTTCGCAAATGCCCCATTTGATGGTTCTGCCCTTTTTGCAAGACCGTACGCGACACACTGGTCCAGAGCAAAAGACTGGAAGATGTCTGCCGTCGGAGTCTGCTTCTCTGCTCCCCAGAGGTCCTTCTCCAGGAACCAAAAGGGACAGAAGAAGATATGGTTCCGGAAGTCTCAACAGTCCCGTTTCGCTCCGGACCCCTCATCCTTCAGAGGCAGAGGAGGACAGGGTGGACGCCGCCCTAGAGGTAGAGGGGGCCCGAAGAACTTTAGGTCCAGAGAACCTTTCTCTGATTGGCCCACGCAGCAACCCTGAGGGATTACCCGACTGCTCCACTCTGGAAGCAGTTGGGGGGTGTTTCTCGAGGCACCTGGCAGCTTGGGAGTCCATTACAACAGATCGCTGGGTGCTTCAGATTATATCCAGAGGCTACAAGATCCCTTTTCTCTATCCCCCTCTCAGTCCCCGAAGCCTCCCGTTTGTCCCACCCAATCAAAGGGAGGCGGCAGCCGAGGAAATACTCCAGCTGCGAGAAAAAAGAGCAATCCAGCACGTCCCTCCAGACCTGTCCGGATCAGGCTTTTACTCCAGGTTTTTCTTGGTGCCAAAAAAAGACGGGGGATCGAAGACCAATTCTCAACCTGTCCTTCCTGAACCTGTCAGTAGCCAAAGAAAAGTTCCGGATGTTCACTCTTCAAGCCATTCTCCCCCTTCTGCAGGAGAACGACTGGATGTGCTCCATAGACCTCAAGGATGTGTACTACCACATTTTGATGGACAGACGATCCAGGAGGTTTCTCCGCTTCCGGCTGGGAGCCAGCCATTACCAATTCAGGTTCCTTCCCTTTGGTCTCACCACAGCCCCTACCACAGCCCCCAGGGTGTTCACCAAAGTGTTAACTGTTGTAGCGGCCCACCTGAGACTCCAGGGAATTCAGGTCTTTCCGTACCTGGACGACTGGCTCCTGACCGCCCCCACCAGGCATCTACTTTGCACTGCCAGGGATTATTTTCTCCATCTAGCTCCCCGGCTGGGGATCACGATCAGCATCGGAAAATATTCCCTTTTTCCAACTCAAATCCTAGATTTCATCGGAGCCAGATTGAACACCAACCAGCTTCTAGCCTTCTTGACTCCGGACCGGCTACGAACTCTGAAACTCCATGTATTGGCCCTTCTACAATCCCCAGCTCCCCCTGAGGAATTGGTCCTGAGGGCTCTAGGCTCGATGGCGGCAACCATCAACCTACTACCCATGGCTCGCTTAAACATGAGAGTTCTTCAGTGGACCTTACAAGTCCAGTGGTACTTGCTGCTACATCCCCTGAGCTTCCCCATTCCTCTCAACAGGGTGTGCAAGAAAGACCTCTTATGATGGCTCCAGTCTCCGGACCTCCAGAAGGGGCACCCCTTCTCTAGCCACGGTGACCATGAATGCCTCTCGCCTCGGGTGGGGGGGCACTGCTTGGGCAGGACTGTCCAAGGCACGTGGAACCATTCAGAGACCTCATTGTATATCAATGTCCTAGAGATGAGAGCGGTGCTTTTGGCGTTGCAAGCACTTCAAGGCCTTCTTCCCTTGGGGACAATTGCGATCCAGACAGACATGTCTGTCGTCTGGTATATCAACAAACAAGGGGGAGGCCATGAGTGTGGGAATGGGCTATGTCCACCAACCGCTTTCTCATAGCGACACACATTCCGGGACGTTCCAACATTTTGGCGGACAGACTGAGTCTATCCATCCTGTCACTGTACAAGTGGTCTCTGAATCCGAAAGTAGCGAAGCGAATCTTCTTCAAATGGGGTCAACCTCGTTGCGATCTTTTCGCCTCTCCTTCGAACGCAAAGTGCAACGACTACTTCGCTCTAATTCCCCCACCCGGGGAATCCCCCAGAGACGCTCTGGTGCATGTTTGGCCACCCTCCTCTGCCCCTGATGCTAAAGTTATAGTTTCATAGTTTCAAAGTTTAGTACTAGGCTATCTGCCCTGAGGCATTTGCAAGCCTAGCCCTAGAGATGTGGCTTTCGCCACCCCATGTAGTGGTACTAAGGTGTATAGAATAAATTTAGAATACTGTGCCTTTGTCTAGTAGTGACACATAGAAGACCCCCTTACTTATTGAAATTAGTTTACTGTGCCTCTGTTAAGTAGCGATACAGGGGTGACCCCCGGGGTAAACCTACGATCTCCCATCCACTCGTCAAGATTTCTCTTGAAGAGAGTCAGTGAGGGGCTCTGCCTAACATGGACTGGGATTTTGTTCCAGAGTATGGGAAGCCTCTGAGTTATGAATCTGTCCCTCCAGCATGTTCTATTCATGTTTGTGCTGAGGTTTAAATCTTTGGCTCTCGTGGTTCTTATGGATTTTGATTTTTTGAGGTGGAGCATGTCCATCGATTCCTGGTTGGACATGGCCTTGTATGCTGGAGTTTCTTTAGCCTGGCAGCATATGACATATGTTGGAAACCCTTGATCCTCTTGGTGAGGTACTTCTGGGGTCTCTCCAGCTGTTGTAAGTGCCGGGTGAGGTACATACCAAATGGGCATTGTACTCAATCATGGGCCTGATAAGGGTGGAGTACAGGGGCACGATGACCTCCTTTGATCTGGATGTGAACCCCTTCATGATAAGGTGGGCAAGGTAGAAAGTCTTTCTAACCACTTTGGCAGCGTGGGTGTCAAATGAGAGGTCGCTTTCAACTTGGGTCCCCAGGTCTCTGATTACTTTTTCGGTACTCAGTGGGTTACTGTCTATGTGATAATTTGTGGGTATTTTGTTTTTCCCAAAGGGGATGACTATACATTTCTTGGCATTTAGTTTAATGCCATGATTTCGGCATCAGTTGTCCGTTTCGGTGAGGCCTTTCTGTAGGATATATGTGTCAGCTGGTGTATCGACTATGGCGCCTAGTTTGCAGTCATCTGCGAACTTTGTCAGCCACAACCCTCCCATGTTTGCTTTCACATCTGAGAAGTAAATGCCGAACAAGAGGGGTCCCAGGACAGAGCCCTGTGGGACACCACTTGTGACTGGCTTTGAGTCTGACATGGCTCCCGCAATCTTGACTTTATGGGTTCTATTCTTTAGCCAGTTTGCAACCCATCTTGTGACATATGGATTTACTTTTAGGCTGTTTAGTTTTTCTATGATCCCCGAGTGGGGTATTGTGTCGAAGGCTTTAGCCAAGTCCAGGTAGGCTGTATGGACTGCCTTGCCCTCGTCAATGGCTCTAGTGACTGTTTAGAAAAAGTCAACCAGGTTCAAAAGGCAGGATCTGCCTTTTACAAAGCCGAACTGGGTGGGATCAAGTGTCTGTAGGTCCCCAATGTCGTTGTTTGAGTTCCATAATAATTCTTTCCATAGCTTTGCAAACCAGGCTGGTCAAGCTTATGGGGCGGTAGTTCCCAGGGTCTGTAGTGGAGCCTCCCTTGTGGAGTGGTACCACTGTTGCTGTACGCCAGTGTTCAGGTACATATCCTGTAGTAAGGCTAAGGTTAAATAACATTTTTATATGCGGGTTTAGCTCCTGTTGGAGTTCACGTATCACGCAGCCGGGGATACCATCAGGTCCCATAGATGCTGTTTTTTTTGCTTTGTTGAGGGCGGTTCTCACCTGGACATCAGAGATGACAGGGAAGTTACATTCAGCTGGGATGAGTATTTCTTCTTTTGGAGGTGTGGGAGGGGAGAAATTTGCACTGAACCTGTCTGCCAGAATGTTGGCAATATCTGTGGGTTCGGTAAATTTTTTGTCGTTGTGTACTAACTCTGAGCATATCTGAGTGTTTCCGCCCAGGTTTCTAACATATCTGAAGAATGCCTTGTGGTTATCTTTAGTGTCCTTGGCGATTTTTCTCTCAAAGTTGGCCGTGGATATTTTTATGAGAGAACGTAGCTTTCTACTAGTGCTGATCAGAGATGCCTTCCCTTTATGGGATTTTGCTCTGTCTTGCAGTAGCTTCCTTCTATTGTTATACAATTTGTTTATGGCTGGGGTCTACCAGACAGGACGCTTTCCTTTGGTGGAGAGGGTCTTGGTTTTATTTGGGATTGCACGATCCATGCATTCTTGGAGATGTCCGTAGAAAGCATTTGTGTAGGATTCAGCATTGTGGGATGTGGTTTCCATTGGCCCTGAGGGCTTAAATGATACCATCTCAGTCTTGAGAAGTGTAAAGTCGGCTTTTGAGAAGTTTCTCACTGTAGTCTTTTGTGCTGGGGTGGAGGTGGTAAATGTATATCCAGGGTGATTAGTTTGTGGTCAGATCTCACCAGTGAGGGCAATACCGGTGTGGAGCATTTTGTCCCCATGTTTGTGATGATCAGGTCTAGTATATTATCCCCCCTTGTGGGAGAGATGACTAGCTGTTCCATTGCATTTGAGTTTATGAATTCCAGGAACCTTTGGGCTAGGGTGTTAGGGCTAGAATAGTGCACCCAGTCTATGTTAGGGTAGTTGAAGTCTCCCAATATGATGGTATTTGGTGAGACATTCATATCTTCCAATGTCTTCAGGAAGGCTGAGTGGGGTTCTTGAGATTGGGAGGGTGGTCTGTAACATGCAACCAGTTGTATAGCAGTTTTGCCTACAGTTAGCTGCACCTGGATGGTCTCCGATGCTTCATGAGTTGCCACTAACCTAGAGGTGTGGGTATCTTTGATGAATATGGACACTCCCCCTCCCTTTGTGGTTTGGCCCGGGTTTTGGGGCTGAAAAGCATGATACGAGGTAAAGCCTGGTAGCGCTGGGGTGCTCTCAGGAGCCTTGAACCAGGTCTCTGTTACAGTGCAGACATCGATGTTCTCCATACTGAGGAGTGCTTCGAGAGCCTGCATCTTGAGATTTAGACTAATGGCGTTGAGCAGCATTACCCTTAATTTTTTTCCATTTTTGTTTTCTAAGGAGGTGGGTTCGTCTTTTGAACCTTGCCTAAAAAAGGCACTATGGGGGTGGCAAGAGCCGTAGCCAGTATCCGGAAGCCCAGTGGTGACAGGTGCAAGTCGTCCCTTGTGAAGCAGCGTGGCTTGTCCAGCATGTCATCCCAAGCAGACAGACATTGGATCCCCCTAGAATGACACCAGTAATTGAGCCAATTATTAAAGCTGATCATCTTGTCTTTGTATTGTGGCATCATTCTTGGTGAAGGCAGGATGCTGGTCAGGGTCATACCAGCCTGGGCTACATAATCAGAGAGGTCCTCAATGTCTCTTTTCATGTAGTCCAAGGAGGTACGTCTCAGGTCATTCATGCCGGCATGGACAATGACGGAGTCATATTTGTACGTGCTTTTGAGTGACCTGAGTGCGTGTGTTATATGGCGGATCCTAGCCCCCGATAGGCAGCTTACCGATACCCTCTCCTTGCTCAGCCTGGTAAGTGGGACGTCAGTGTGTCTGACTATAGAGTCACCCATCACTAGTGTCTCAGGCATAGTGTTTGGCCTTAAGGGCTGTGATTTATTGGCACACCGATTTATTGAAGTATGTGTTGCATGTGTTATGTTTTGAGGTGGTGGATTTTTGGGTGTCTGCTTTGGGAGCCTCTGTTGTTTTGGTAAGTTTTTTAATAGAGCCTCTGAGTATGTTTTTGTGTTATGTGCTTGATTTGCAGTTGGGGTAGGTCTATGTGTGACTGGGTTAGTTGTGTGTGTGGTTACCTTCTCCTCCTGTCTGGTCTTGCCACTCCTGAGTTGAGAGAGTTCAGCCTCCAGTTTGGCTATATAGTTGCATCTCTCACATGTATTTGTGTTTGTTGGGAAGAGGAGAGGGTTGTCTGTGTACATGAGACAATTACAGCATTGTCTCAAGATTCCCAGATTAACCAGCTGAGCAGGAGAAGATGCTAGCAATCTACCACTCGACATGCTAGAATATTATAAGAGAATGCTGTGCCTTTAAGGGAAGTGGTTGGGGTGGTAGGTGGATGTAGTGCTACTTGAGTTTGAGAGTGCTTGCTTAGAAGAGTAGCTTAGAGAACAAGTGCTATGCTTATAATATAACGAGTAGATTGGTTATTCTAAGAGTAGAGCTTTCTAAGGGAAAATTTGAAGAGCAGACTTGGCGGAGCCAGGAAAAGTTTAACCGGCGCCGCGCTAATGCAATCAAGACAAAGCAGCTAATGCGGATTTTTAACAGGGAACTTGAAAAGAGCTAGAAATGGTTCAAAACAACCAATTACTACAGCTCTTGTGCTGAGGTCACTTCCTTCAGGGACAGATAGGCTGCTCAAGGCTCCCCACTCCCACTGGTGAGCAAAGAAACTTCCTTCTTATCCAAGTAAGGTAATGGACAACACAGGAACTACACCACAGCCCAGAATACAGCAAAGCCTGTAAACTGGTCTAAACTAGTTGAGGAGAGGCAGGAAAACGAGGATTATTTTTTTGTTTTTTTGTTTTTAGATAGAAAACACTCAGAAATACAGAAGGCAGCAATAAATCAGTTACACAGGCTAGCACACTTTAGTGGGCAGCCTCAATAGTTAAATTAAACAAACACAAGATTTTCGATTAATTTTCGACCAGGTAAACTTTTAAGTGCAGATACTATAAAATGCAGCAAACAGTTAAAAAAACAGTATAAGCTTGTTTAAAATAAGCAAGAGAAGGTATTCCAAGTAAAAAAATGAAAAAAATACTTAAAGTTTTTACAGAAAGCCAGATGGTTGGGGAGCAGAATAATCCTCATTGCCCCATTCTGGCCTCGTCAAGCTTGGTTCCCATATCTATGGTCTCATCTAGTGAATCCCCCATGGATTCTAGATCCCATCCCAGATCTGATCTCTCACCCGTCAGGCCTGTCAACCCCGAATCTGGACAACCTCAAGCTCACAGCTTGGTTGATCCAGTTCCAGTGATAGCTAGGACTCCCGGTATCTCATCCCCTATCAAGGCTATTCTAGTAGCCACTCACACGCCATCTACTAGAAGAATCTATAATAGTAAATGGAAGCGTTTCTCTATTTGGGCGGAGCATCGGAACTTAGATCCCTTTACAGCTCCATTGCCAGCAGTACTAGATTTTCTGTCAGGGTTATTCGACCAAGGTGCTAGCTCTTCTACGGTCAAAGTCCAGTTGGCCGCAATCTCTCATTATCATGTTGGCAGTGATCTCGGCCCTTTGACTTCGTCCAAATTATGTAAGACCTTCCTAAAAGGTACTTTCCTACTAAGACCTCCGGTAAAAGATGCAGTCCCTCCTTGGGATTTAACTCTTGTACTTCAGTCTCTAACAGCTCCGCCCTTTGAGCCTACAACTTCGGTGGACCTGAAATACTCATCTTGGAAGACGGCTTTTCTTGTTGTCATAACATCGGCCAGAAGGGTCTCGGAGCTTCAAGCCCTTTGCACCAAGCCACCGTATTTGATTTTCCACAAAGATAGAGTCTCACTCAGGACCAACCCCTCCTTTCTGCCCAAAATTGCATCTGAGTCTAATATCAACCAATCTATTAATTTACCAGTCTTCTTCCCAAATTGTCAGAGCAAAGGTGAATACAAGTTGCACTCTCTAGACTTACATAGATAACTAAGATTCTATTTTCACAGGACAGCTGATCACAGGAAATCAGACCAGCTTTTTGTATCCTTTGCTAAGTCCTCTTTGGGAAAACCTGTATCAAGTCACATTGTCCAGATGGATTTCCCAATGTATTCTTTTGGCATATGAGAGTTCAGGCCGGCCGGCACCTCAAGGAGTTCATGCCCATTCTACTCTATCGATTTCTACCTCTGCGGCTTTTCGATCTAGGGTGTCGTTGGATGACATTTGTTCAGCAGCCACTTGGGCTTCATCTCATACATTTATAAATCATTACAAGTTGGATATTGTTTCCAGAGGGAGAGCATCCTTTGGCTCTGCAGTGCTCCGGAACATCCTTCCATGAGGACGTACCAAGAATCAGGTAGCTGGGGACTCTGTCCCATAGGTTGATGGACAAATGAAGTTAACTACTTCAGATTTAGAAGTTATGTACTTACCATAACGTTCCATCTGAGTAGGTAAACTTCATTTGTCAGCAACCGTCCCTCCCTCCTCCTATATGGATGTTCAAAGGACTCCTGCTGTCATGGCGGATTGTTTCCAGGTTAGAGTAGGGAGGTGGTTCTTGGTATCATATGGTTTATGGCTAAGCAAACTCGATCTGAGGTCAGGAAGGGATAGCAAGGGATTATGGGTAAGGTGAAGGAGCTTGGAGCTCGGATCTTAGCTGTTGGAAGCTGCCGGCTCGCATCCGATATGGATCCGATAACCCATAGGTTGCTGACAAATGAAGTTTACCTACTCAGATGGAACGTTATGGTAAGTACATAACTTCTAATTTCCTGAAGTCTACTTTTTGCTTGTTTGGTCATGCTAGTATTTGCTTTTTGTAGTCAGCTGATGCCATAGCAAGAGCAGCAGGGACTTGCATCAACATCCTCCGGCATGCCTGGATGTGTTTGGCAGTTTACAGAAGGCTTTAAGATGTCCTTAATTAATGCCCTGTTTGATGGTTTGACCCTTTTCAGACTGAAGGTAAAAGAAACACTCACCGGGAGTGAACAGGGAGGCAATACTGTGTCTGCCATAGGACCCTACTTTTCCACTCTTCAAAGGGCCTTTTCTAGGAACCGAAGAAGGGAGTAGATGATGTGGTTTAAGAAATCACAGGGTTTTAGCCAGGATGCTCCACTGAACAGATCCCCACAAGGCAGAGGGAGGCTAACTTCAGTAGGCATTGCCCTAGAGGCAGAGGTGGAGTGTAGAATCAAGGGTATTATGGTCCCATTACTGCAAAACTCACCAGAGCTCTTGTAGGGTTGCCCAACTGTCACACTCTAGAGGCAGTTGGGGGACACTTATCCCTGCACCCTCAAGCCTGACAGGCCATCACACAAGATGCATGGGTGCTGAGGAAAATCACCTGAGGCCATATTATTCCCTTTGTTTTTATTTGCAGAAAAAAAGAAAGATTCCCTATGTCCCGCCCAGTCAGATGGAATCTTCAGCAACGTAATTAGGAAATTTGCTAGAAAGAGTCATCAAGCAGATCCCCTCAGACTAGCCAGGATCTGAAGTTTATTCCAGGTTCTTTTTAGTTCCGAAGAAAAGAAAGGAACTCGGGCCAATTTTGGACCCAAGTCAACTCAACCAATTCTTGAAACAAAGATCTGGATGGTCATGGTTCGGTCCATTCTGCCTCTTCTGAGATGACTGGATGTGCTTAATAGTTCTCCAAGATGTTTGCTATGATTTCAAAATAGTGAGGCAGCCCAGGAATTTTCGCGGTTTTCAGTTCAGGTCGCTTCCCTTTGGTTATACCACGGCCCCCTGGTTGTTTACCAAATGCATGGCAATGGTAGCAGTATATCTCAGGTTGCTGGGCTTCCAGGTGTTCCTGTATTTAGACGATTGGCTCCTTACTGCACCAACCAAGGGATGTATTAGTTCAGCATAGTGCAGTTTTGCTCCATCTTGCTCCACAAGTAGGGATTACAGGTAACCATCCAAAGAGTTTAACTCTGACACAAAATATAGAGTTCATTGGTTGCCACCTGGATACAAACTGTCGGATAACAGACTTCCACATTCTGAAGTATCATCCCGACATCAGGTAGCTTATCGAGTCCTTCAACAACAATCCCCTCATGCAAGACTTAGTCTGAGGCTACTAGGCATAATGGCTTCCACAATTATGCTAGTTCTCCTAGCAAGATATTACACACAAGTCCTTCAGTGGACCCTGTCTTTTCAATGGTCTCTGATGTCTGACCTGCTGCATACACAGATTCACCTCACCAATTTGTAAGAATCACATTAGTTGGTGGTTGACCTCTGTGGCGGTCTCAGTTGACTGTTCTCCCCTAAACTTCTAGTAGCAGCAGTAACCACAGATGCTTCCCTTTTGTGGAGGCATTTCAAAGGGAAGACTCTTTAAAGTTGCTGGTCACTCACAGAGGCCAGTATTCACATCGCTGTTTTGGAGATTAGTGCAGTCCTCCTTGCTTTGCAGGCCTTTTAAGAATCTCTCTGTGAGGCTGTGAGCTCAGTCTAGACAGACAGCAAGGTGGAAGTGTGGTATATCAACAAGCAGGGGAGAACCAGATCATAACCACTTTGTTGGGAAGCCATGAGGTTATGGCAGCACGTGATGTCTTCCTGTCACTGTTTCTCATTGCAATGCACATCCTTTGGACTTCTAGTGTTCTAGCAGACAATTTAAACAGATCCATTCTTTCTCAGGAGTGGTCTCAGTCAGCTGTTGGTGATGTAAATTTTCAATCACTGAGGCAAACCTTGCTGCATTCTTTTTGCTTCATAATGAAACAACAAATGCAGCAGTTATTTTCCCCAATCCCTCCACATGTTCAGTCACCAAGGGATGCTCTAGTCCACAACTGTCCCCCTGGGTCTCCTTCATGCGTTTCCTCTCATTCCCCTTATGAGAAAAAAATTTCTTCAGAAAGACGGAATGTGCAAGTCCAGAGTGATCTCCATTGCTCCCTTTTGACCCTGGTAAGTTTGAATGTCCTTCTTTTCTCATGTTGTAGTATTCATAACAGTAGGGAGGTTGCTGCCTGCAGCACTGGATATCTGGCCAGTTTACCAAAGACTTTGGATAAGGTGTACGCGCGACGTTTCATGTCAGAGCCATAAAAGTACGTCGGCTGTATATTTGATGTCTGCATTTACCCATCTCAGAACTTCTCTGCTGCATTTGAAGAAATAATTACCAGAGTATACCAAAAACTCAGGCTGGAGGTCCATACAGTAAACAAAGAAAAAAACAGCTGGATAACCACTACTGTAGAAATGATTTTAATAAAATATACCATAAAATGAATACAAGTCAAGTGCTTTCGCAAATGCTTCCTCAGATGTTCTTCGTGTTTCACTGTTGCATTCATTACATTTTGGGTTATCTGCTTGCAGTAGACCTCAGTCGGCCTGATTAACAAAGTCTTGTGTCCTGCGTCGGTTGCTGTCCCTTCTTCCATGACGTCAGGTTGCCAGGGGTATAAAACATGCAGCCGATGTCATTACATCAGTCTTTCTTGCCATGTGGTGCCTGAAGCAGAAGCAGTTCGCACATGCCAGTCGGCCAACTTCTGAAATTTTTGTTTTCGAGTTTCAGAACCAAAATCTTCAACTAAAGCTAAGTACCCCGTTGGGGAAACTTTTTCTTGCTCCTTACCGATATCAGTAAAAGTTAATAATTGCATTACTTGTGGAAAGCAAATACCTCAAAGATTTTCATTCGTACTGTATTCCTTGCCTAGGCCCTGACCACAACGTACCTTGCTGTCGGTTTTGTGCTTGCTTTAATCAGCGCACTATCCATCGTCTGTATATTTTTGCCTCTAAATATTTCGGTTCTCGGTTTAATTATTCAAAAATGTCGTCGGTTAGCCATCGGACTACTTGGATTTAAAAAAAAACACAAAGATAAAGACAGAGACAGGCCGCAGAGGTCCAAAACTGCCGACGACGCTTCTCCTAAGCCAGTTGCCGGTTCGCCGATCAGTGATGCGCTTTCGCAGTGCCTGATATCCCTTTCGCAGCCCCTGATGCCCACTACTTCTGAGTCGCAGGCCTCTACTGAGACCCATTCAGAGTCCAGTATGCCGTGCGATGCTTCAACTATGGAACCCATGGGTGTCTCTACCTTGGATGGGTCCTGAGCCGCTGTGCAGGCACTGGCTTCTGAGGGTGTATTCAGGCCTACGGACTTGCATATTAAACCAATGCCTCCTTTTTCATTTGGGCTTAAATCTCGAACCATGCCTAAAAAAACAACACCCAGGCCGCATGATCAGGCCTCTATACCTAAAAAACAAATGATAAGAATGGCTGAAGATCTTATAACTCTAATCAGGGGAAGCCAACCTCCTCCTCCTAAGAGACCTAGGACTGAAGTTGTTTATGAATCTTCTGAACAGGATTCTGATTTTTCTGATTCTTCTGATGATCTGGATTTGCCCTTATCTACTTATGAGGATTCTGATGCAGAGGACTGTGTTCCCTCTGCTTCCCCCCCAGAGGATTTTTCTTTTGGTGAAACCTTGCATACTCTAAGGGAGCATTTCCACTGGGAAAGCCAGGATTTTTCTGATTCAAAAAAGAGGCTTAGGGATTTCTTACTCCTGCCTCAGCATAGGCCTTTAGCTATTCCTCCTGTACTAGACATTGTTGGTGATGCTTTTTCAGAATCTAGTATGGCCCCTGATTTTTTGCCTCCTGCTCCCAGAAAACCTGACTGATATTACAGGGTTCCTGATTCACACAAGTTCCTTTTCAAAAATCCTATTGTGGATCCAGTGACTATTTCACAGGGACCCAAGGGCATTAAGGCTTCTACTGCTAAAAATCCTACCCCTTCTGATAGAGACTCCAGGGTGTTGAATAGATGGGTAAGAAGGTTTACACTTCTGCAGCCTTGGC
Source organism: Protopterus annectens (assembly GCF_019279795.1). NCBI lineage: Eukaryota > Metazoa > Chordata > Ceratodontiformes > Protopteridae > Protopterus > Protopterus annectens. The sequence goes on along the minus strand of NC_056737.1, from coordinate 926,155,698 downwards.
CTTTAGGGCTTTAAACTGCCAGTTTCATATGTTAAAGTATCAGCAAGATGTTATTGGATTGCTTAAATGGAAAATTATGTTGATTCCTGACTGTGCGGAAAATAAAGAAATACAGGATTTAATGCATTCTGCTAAACAGGTGGGAAAACATACTTTGCAATGTGGATTTGATTCATTAGAGGCCTCTTGCAGGGCTGCTGTTACTGGGTCTGTGCTCAGAAGGCATGCTTTGCTTAAGGAGCAATCTTTGCCTGATCATGTTAAAGCAAAATTGTTGGATGCTCCCTTAAATCAGGACCGCCTCTTTGGCAACAAGGCTGAGGAAGTTCTTAAAAAGATGGAAGATAAAGCTAAATCTATGCAAACTGTTAAAGATTTCTTACAAGTTCAGCCTCCTAGATTTAGTAGGCACTGGCCCTCTAAGAATTGGTCCTTTCCAGCCCTTTCCAGGTCTCCTCAAGCCAAACCCAGTCACAGCAGAAAACCCAGGTTTCAGTCCCAGGGGACACACAAGACTAAGCAGTGGGGGGTTTCCGCACCCAAATCAGGGAGTAGTAAGACCCCCCCCCCCCATGGAAAACTATCTCAATGACTTGCTTTGAAAACTTCTGCTCCTTTAGGTGGAAAGATTGGTCTGCAGGCCAAAAATTGGGAACTCATTACCCAGGACAAATGGGTTTTAAATAGTGTCCCAAGGATACAGATTTCACTTCCACACCTTACCAACACCAAGTGGGTGGCCAGATCTACCCCCAAATTAGTGGGCAGAGGCCCCAAATCAAGTACTCTCTCTCTTAAGCATGGGGGCTATTCAGTTGGTACCAGAAGAGGAAAGGGGACAAGGTTTCTATTCGAGACTTTTTCTGGTACCAAGAAAAGGCAGTACATGGCATCCTATCCTGGACCTTTCTACTCTAAATACCTTTCTAGTGATTCCAAAACTCAAGATGCTGACTCTTCACCAGCTGCTTCCTATACTAGGCAAAGATGCATGGTTGGCAACACTAGACTTAAAAGAAGCATACCTGCACATCCCTATCAGGGAGTCTTGCAGAAGATACCTACGCTTCAAAGCAGGCGGTATGCACTATCAGTTCTCTGCACTGCCCTTTGGCTTATCTACTGCGCCCAGGGTATTCACAAAGTGCCTAGCTCCAGTCATTGCATTCTGCAGGCAAAGAAATATTCAAATATATCCATACCTGGACGATTGTCTCAGGCAGAAAGCCAGGACATACTTTTGTATCATCTGGCCTTTGTTCAAAAGGTACTGACTTGTCTGGGGTACACAAAAAACGAAAATAAATCACACCTGGTACCCTGTCAACAAATTATATTACTGGGAGCAAGCTTGAATACAACTTCCCAGATGGCTTTCCTCACGCCAGAGAAATGGACTCATTTGACAACCTACTTCAAACAAGTGGCCACAAAAACCCAGTTATCAGCAAGGCAAATACTGCAGGCCTTGGGGTTCATGGCCTCCTGCATTCGTCTAGTTCCATATGCAATGCTGCAAATGAGGAAACTGCAATGGTATCTCAAAAGCCTATGGTGTAAACATTCACAGGATCTAGAAACTACGATTCCTGTCATACCTTGTTTATGCCTAGAGTTGCTTTGGTATGCAGAGGCCTGCCTCCAGAAACAGGGACTACCATTCACACTACCCCCTGCCGCCCAAACCTTAACAGACTATGCATGGGGGGCTCACCTGGCAGGGAAGTGCATTCAGGGCAAATAGAACCCAAGTTAAATGCACCTACACATAAATCAAAAAGAAATGCTAGCTGTACAGAATGCTCTGATAGCCTTCAAGGACCACATTCTTCCAGGACAACTAATGGTAAAGACTGACAACACCACGGTCATGTGGTACATAAACAAGCAGGGGGGTACACACTCTTATCCCCTCTGCAGACTCGCCATGGCATTGTGGAACACAGCCTTGAGCTACCAAGTGAATCTACAAGCTCAATTCCTGCCAGGAAAACTAAATACAATGGCAGATGGACTAAGCAGAAACCTCATGGACCCTCACGAGTGGAAACTGGAACCAAGGATTTTCAACATGTTGACAAGTAAATGAGGGAGCCCAGATATAGACCTGTTTGCCTCCCCCAGAACCATCAGTTGGACAAATTTTGCACAATGATTCCCCACAAACTAGCTTGGAAAGTGGAAGCTCTATCCTTCAGCTGGAAAAACCTATCAGTTTATGCCTTTCTTCCTCTGCCTCTGCTCTCCAAGGTACTACTAAAGATCAAACAGGACAAGCCAAGGACTATTTTAATTGGACCAGACTGGCCATGCCAACATTGGTACCCCCTCTTGCGCAGCGTGTCACGCATGGCACCTGCTTCAGACTCCTTCCCTGTTGTCTCAGCAGGGGGAACCAGATTCTGCACCCTCAGCTGCAAACCCTGAACCTAGCAGCCTGGCAATTACCTAATCTCTTCTTTACCACCCCTCAGTAAATTCGTGATGGATATAATTTTAGAGGCTAGGAGGCCTAGTACTAGAAAATCTTATGCTGCAAAATGTAAAAGATTTCGTACCTGGAACCAATCTCAAGGGATGAGCGCAGCAGAGCCCAATCTACCACAGATTCTACAATGTTTGACTGAGATGCTTTTCCTCCATCAGAATTTATGCCTCAGCCATTTCAGCTCATTATAGCACAGAGCCTCCCCTCTTCTCTCACCCACTGCTCAACCAGTTCCTCAGAGGGGCCAAAAATTTAAGGCCACCGAGGAGAGCTCCAACTCCAGCCTGGGACATTAACTTTGTCTTGGAGAAACTCTCTCTTCCTCCTTTCAAGCCAGCTGCTACTGCAGATTTAAAATTCCTTTCCTGGAAAACAGCTTTCCTTTTAGCAATCACTTCTGCAAGAAGGGTATCTGAGTTACAGGGCCTTATGGCAGTGGAGCCTTTCATCATCTTTCATGCGGACAGGGTGCCCCTCAGAACCAATCCCTCCTTCATGCCCAAGGTGGTATCCAGTGTGGCTCTTAATCAGTCTATTCATTTGCATACCTTCTTTCCTAACCCACAGAACAAAGGGGAATGGATACTGCACTCCTTAGATGTGCACAGACAACTTAGATTCTACTTGGACAGGAATAAACCTCAAAGGAAATCCGAACAACTGCTGGTGGCATTTGCTGCAGAGACAGAGGGGAAAGCTATTTATAAGGAAACCATTTCAAAATGGATAGGCCACTGCATTCATTTCTGCTATAAGCACTGTAGAAAAACTGTCCCATAGGGCATCAGACCCCATTCAACCAGGGCTGCATCTACCTCTACAGCCTTTCTCAGGAGCGTCCCTACAAGGGACATCCTAGAAGCTGCTACCTGGAGTTCTGTACATACTTTCCCCAAGCATTATCATTTGCCAATTTTCTCTAAATCCAGAGCTGGTTTTGCCACTGCTGTCCTGCAGTGCCTTATAGCTGGCCCTAATTCTATTTTAATTCCTCCTTCCAACCTTAGCTTTGGGAATCTACCCAAATGTAATGACTGCAACAGTGAAACATGAAGAACATAGTACAGTTGTATACACTTACCATAAATGTAGATGTTAGAGTGTATTTACTGTTGCAGTCCTGGTTACCCTCCCTCCAGCCCCCTTTCTTCTTTTGGCTAAACCTCTACTCTCACTTACTATGCTCAAAAAGCGTTTTGGTGTATTTGCTTTTTTGTTGGAGGTGTATAGCCTTGTATTATAGCTTCAATTTCTTCTCATTAGGGGGGCACCTGACATCTGGGGCAAGAAAAACTGATGTAATGTCGTCAGTTGCATCTTTTATACCCCTGACGACCTGACGTCATGGAAGAAGGGACAACAACCGACGCAGGACCGTAGACTTTGTTAATCAGGCCGAATGAGGGCTACTGCAAATAGATAACCTGAAATGTAATTACTGCAGCAGTGAATACACTCTAACATCTACATTTCCCCGGGCCTCCGCTGAAAACAGGCTCTGTGGAACCTAGTCGGACATTCCCGGTCAACAAATGTTAAATACCATAAATTTATTTATTTATTTATTTTATTTTAAGTGCACACAACTGTACTGTCTTAATACAAACATCAGTGAAAAGACTTGTACTTATATACGCACAAAATTAATTCAACAATAAACTATTTAAATCTAATTAACCTCTTAGAGGTATATACAAAAAATGTCATTTTAACCTACGTGCTTTCAAGGCAGGTTTTAAACTGACGGTACAATTAATTCCTGGTAGCCTGTGTGCTTGCATAAACCTATGTAGGCTGTATATTTGACGTCTACACTTACCCAACTCAGAACTTTTCTGCCGCAGTGATCTATAGATGTCCAATCCCCAGCTCATGGAATCCGGCTGTTCGTTTGCCTATGGCTGTCCGCATTCAAGCCAAGTACACTTTTGGGATTTTTGATTATACCTTTTTTCTTGTATTCCAGGCGTACATGTCAGCTGGAATGTGGATGTGGAAGACAGATTCCACACAAGGACACACACAAGTGTTTTTTCTTAAGGGCATGCCATGACTACAAGTCTTGTGACATCTGCCAGTCCTTTGTTCCCAAAATTTTGAGAAGCCATCTGGCTGCTTTAAATTTGTACTTAGAAAATCAAAGACTCCGATGTTTGGCATCCGATATGGAGGGTGGGGTAGGTACCTCCAAAGAGCCGCCTCAGAAGAAGGCCAAAAAAGTTAGGCCCAATGCCCATGCTGCACCTCAGAAGTCCAGTGAGACTCTTGAAGCGGATGATAGCCCAGGGTCTTATCAGACCTCTGTTTTACCACTGGAACCAGGAACCATGGTGGAAGCTGGTTCAGAGGAAATCCCAGTGTACGTCTGCTGAGGTTAATCAGCCATCAGGCCATGATGGTGAGGGGGAACCATGGCTCATGGCATCGGAGGGGCCTACTGCCGCCTTACATTCCACCTCAGTGTCTGCTCCCAAACGGACTACTTCTGTTTCTTTAAAAAAGAAACCGAAAGGAAAGCACAGAACTGCAGAATCTACACCAAGATGGGAAGCCTTTTCCCAGAACTTGTTCAGAGCCTCCAGGCTTTTCAGTCTCAGGTGCCCCAACCAGTTCAACCCCCCCCCCCATACAGCCCCTGGAAGACTTGCAGGAAGAAACCTATTCCTCAGATGAATACCTGACTTACTGTTCCCAAATTGTGTCCCCCAAAGACTTAGCTACCCCTGAAGAAGAAAACTCTTAGTCCTGACTCTCCTGGGGAAGAATTTTCTTTTGGAGATACCATTACCTTAATGAGACAGCATTTTAAAATGGGTGGTTTCTGATGTATCTGAGACAAAAGAGGTATTTTGAACTCCTGCAGATGGAACAACCTTCTCTGTCTGCATTCCCCCCTTTGCTTCCAGGTTTCCAGAATGCCTTTCAGAACCCAGACTCTCAGCCTTCAGCTTCTAAACGACCTGATAGATTTTACAAGGTTCCTCAACAGGCACAATTTGTGTTCAGGAATCCTCCTGCAGACCCTCCAGTTATTGCTGTGTCAGCAGACAAATCCTGCCGACAATTACCCTCTACTTCTTTGTTCCCAACAGATAAAGGTAGCACGTTTATGGATAGACTGGGGAAGAAAATGTACACTTCTTCCACCCTGCCCATTAGAGCTGTTAATTATCAAACCCACATGGCTAAATTTGTCCTAGATTCATTGTCTAAGGTCACTGCCTTAATGTCTGATGCAACAAATTCTCCTACCAAGTCCCAGCTGCTAACTGCCCTGTTCTCTGCTATCTCTCAAGTGACCAGGCATTCAATCAAGTGCAGCTGTGATGCTGTAGAAGCATCATCCAAGTCTGCAGCATCTGGCTTGTGTCCTCAGGAGGTATTCCTGGTTGAGACTCCAGCCTCTGCCCCTAGAGGTACAGGCCAAATTACTTGATGCAGCTCTGGATAATAAAGCCCTTTTTGGCACTGCTTCAGCTGAGCTTCTTAATTACCTCCAAGAAAAGGACAAAGATCTGCAAACTGTGAAACATTTGCTCGTCCCGCCAATTCCTTGATACCACAGGAATTACCCACAAAAGATCAGTTTTGTAAGGAGGCAGTCCTCCCACTCTGCTGCAGCCCAGTCTAAGGGACGGAGTCATCCTGGGAAGCAAACCACTCCTAGACCCTGCACCACCTCAACCCCTACTTCCTTTCAGAGGCAGCCTGCAACAGCCAGAGCTCCTCCACTGTGACTCAAATTCTTTACCCAGATCCTCCTTCCGTCTAACCCTTTCCCTATCCTCCTGGTAGAAAATCAGTTCAGATAATCGGGTCCTTTCTGTCCTACAGAATAGTTACTTCATGACGTGGGTGGTTCCACGCTTCCAGGGGACCCCTCAACCTCCATCAAATCAGCTCCACCTTTTTCCTGCAATTCTGGATCAGCTCATATCTCAGAGAACAATAGAACATGTCCCTTGGTATCAGACAGCCAAGGGTTTTTATTCCAGACTGTTTCTGGTCCCAAGAAAAGATGGTCCTTGGAGACCAATTCTCAACTTGTCCCTACTCAATCAATACCTCAAGGTGCCTACTTTCAAGATGCTCACCTTACAGCATCTCTTACCTCTTATCTCTCACCAAGCCTTTATGGCATCCCTGGATCTGAAGGAGGTTTACCTTCACATCCCCATTCACCCCAGCTACAGGAAATTCCTGCGTTTCTCAGTGGGTTCTTCACATTTTCAGTTTTCTGCATTGCCATTTGGGCTCTCTACAGCTCCAAGAGTATTAACAAAATGTCTATCCCTAGTTAATGCCCATTGCAGAATGCAGGGCATACACATTTACCCCTACCTAGACGACGACCTAATCCTGCACCAGGACTATCATTCCCTGTCCCATCACTTAGACATGGTGAGCAGGGTCTTGGAGGACCGAGGTTTCACAGTGAATCTACAAAAATACCAACAGACAAGACCTTGTCTTCTTGGGGTGCAGGATAAGAACGGACATGTCAGCCTTTATCCCCCTACCACAAGGTGGAAACCCTCGCCCAGTACTTCCAATCTCTCCTTCATCCCCCAGCCATCTCAGCCAGGGAATTTCTAAGGGTTCTGGGCCACATGGCCTCCTTGATTCCCATGCTTCCCTTGGCCAGGCTGCATATGAGGAGCATCCAGTGGGTCTTGAGGAATTTGTGGTGCCAACACACACATCCTTTGGATGTTACGCTCCCTCTTCTCCCATGCATGAAAAAGGAACTGTCATGGTGGATTTCCAACATTACCCTAATCAAGGGGTACCCCTGCAGATCCCTACTCCCACACAACACCACTATACAGATGCATTAGATCTGGGTTGGGGAGCCATCCTGCACAGCAACAACAATCAGAACAAAGTTCAGGGAGAGTGGTTCACCCAGAGAAGAGGGACCACATCAACTTAAAGGAACTGAGGGGCCTTCTTTTGGCACTGCAGGCCTTCCAAGAGATTCCTCTGGCAGGCACCTTGAAGATAATCACAAACAATATGACTTTTCTATAGTACGTCACCAAGCAGGGAGGGACAAGGTCTTATCCACTCTGCACCTTGGCAATTCAAATTTGATCTGTTGCGGTGACCCTTCACATACACATGCAAGCTGTATACATTCCTTCAGCAGAGAAAGTGATGGCAGACACCCTCGGCAGAACCTTAGCACCTTCTTATGAATGGATGCTTCACAGGGAAGTGTTTTTGGATCTTATTCACAGGTGAGGTATTTCACAGCAGATCTGTTTGCCTCCTCCCAGAACAGACAGATGCCCCTCTTTTGCATGAGAACACTGCATCCAAAAAACTTGGAAGGTGGACACCTTCTCTTTTTCATGGGAGGGATGTTCTGTTATGCCTTCTACCCCTTCACACTGATTCAAAAAGTCCTTCTGAAAATTCAGAGGGGCAAGCCAATGCTGGTGACCCCCTTTTTGCCAAGACAACATTGGTTTCCACTACTATTTCTGTTAGCCAAGGGCAGTCACCACAGGTTACCTCACCATTTCAACCTACTCGCACAAGACAGGGGATCCCTCAAACACCCACAGGTGCTCAACCTCAAACTGACCTTATGGGTGATAGAATTTGCATCCCCTTTAGACACCTGTATTCAGAGGACATACTCAGTGTCATGCAGGAGGCCAGGAAACCTACTACCCGGAGAAATTACTTATCTAAATGGAAAAGATTCTCCAGGTGGGGTCTGAAGAACATAGAGGACCCATTACTTGCTCCCGTACCTGTGGTCCTTATTTGTGTGAGCTGCTACATTATGGACTGACGTATTCTTCTGTAAAAGTGCATTTGTCATCTGTCTCCGCTTGTCTCCCTTTGGTACCCCCACTGGCATCCAGGCTAGACATAACTTTTTAAAGGGGGTTCTCCATATCAGACCTCCTCATAAGCGTATTCCAACATCCTGGGACCTTAATTTTGTGCAGAAAAAGCTCACATTACCTCCCTTTGAACCAGCCAATTCAGCATCTCTTTAAGTTATGTACTTTGAAAACAGTTTTGCTGGTGGTTCTTACTTCTGCCAGAAGGGTCTCCGAAATCCAAGCCCTTCTGGCCACTCCTCTATACCTTATCTTCCACAGAGATAGGGTCTCCCTCAGAATCGATCCTTCCTTCATGCCTACGGCAATTAATGAGCTCTCCTTGAATCAGGCCATTACTCTACCTGTTTTTTCTCTCAACCTCAGAACTCCTCAGAAAGGACTTTGCATTCCCTGGATACTCATAGACAACTGAGGTATTATCTGGACAAGACCAAATACACTAGAAAGTCTGACTAGATTTTTGTCTCCTTTCACCCTAGAGCCCTGGCCAAGGCAGTGCCAAACAGGCCATTGCCTCATGGATTTCTAAGGCTATCTCATTTTGCTATTCCTTTCATGGAAAGGAATTGAATTCCAATGTGAAACCCCATTCTACCAGAGCAGCTGCCTCTTCGGTAGCTTTTTTTTCAGTGGCATTGACTAGGCTTCCATTCTGGAAGCAGCCACCTGGTCTTCTGTGCATACTTTCATCAAACATTACAAGTTAGACTCTATTTCTAGAGCAAGGGCTGGGTTTGCCAGGTCAGTTTTGCAGGTTCTCATCGACTCCATCTCCCAACCTACCTCCCAGGCTCCTACCTAAAGCTTTGGTCCTCTCCCTACAGTTATGAGTACTGCAACATGAGAATAGAAGGACATGAAATAGTTGTGCAAGAACTTACCATAACCATAGATGTCCTTCTCTTCCATGTTGCAGTATTCAATCCCCCTCCCTACCCCCTTTAAGTGTTGGTTTTCTTTTGTTTGTTTCCCTTAAAAGAGTATAACAGCTGCCATATAGTTCTACAGCTTAAATACTTCCTTGACTGGTGGTATGTGTGGATCTGGAAAAATTCTTTCCTTCTAGCCTCCTAGAGGTACTGCGGTATGCAGCAGTCATTTCTGAGTTGGATATGTGCAGATGTCACATATATAGCTGATATAGATTTATGGCTCTGACATGCAACGTCACATGTACCCCTTATCCAAAGTCTTTGGTATACTGGCTGGATGTCTGGTGATGCAGGCAGCAACCTCCCTACTGTTATGAATACTACAGCATGGAAGAGATTGACATCTATGGTTATGGTAAGTTCTTACACAACTATTCTTTCCCCTTTCTCTGGCGTCATTTAGTTCATCCTCCATGGATGTTGAGTCATCATTCAAGTATTCTGAATATTCCCTTCAGGCAGCCTCATCCAAGTCTGAAACCACTGAAATTAAGAGCATGATTCCTCCAATTCCAGTGTGACAAGAGATGCTAGGCTTCCTGCCCATGTAGTCCACATTTTATCTGCCTCACAGAAGCCTAATATCTTAGCAAGTGGAGAAGGTTTATCATACGAGCTTCTTCCAAGGGAATAGAACCTTTTTTCATCCCCTCTACCATCTGTTATGGACTTCAGATATTTTCCAGAAAGGATCTAGCAATTCAACCTTTAAGGTACAGTTTGCAGCCATCCCTAATTTCCATATTGGGGAAAAAAACCCTATTGTTTCTCTAAAGATTTTTAAACTTTTTCTGAAGAGAAACTTCCTCTTAAGCCCCCCCCCCCTCCAATTAGGGATCTGGTTCCCCCATGGGACATCACTATTATGCATCAGGCCATAACTCAAGCCTCTTTCATGCCTGTAGCTACAATGAACTTGAAATATCTTTCTTGGAAAACTCTGTCTCTGGCAGCTGTTACTTCAGCTAGAAGGATTTCGGAATTGCAACCATATCCTGTAAACTTCCATTTATTAGTCTTCTGTAAGGACAGGATGTCCTTGAGGAAAAAATACCAATTTTTTCTAAAAGTGGCATCTGTGGTGAACCTCTGTCAGACTATTAACTTACCAATATTCTTCCCAAAGTTCCCTAACAAAGGGGAGTGTACGCTGTATTTGCTAGATATCCATCAACAGCTCAGATCTTATTTGCATAGTACTAAGAATGTGAGAAAATCTGATCAGCGTCTTATTGCTTTCTCTAATCAGAGTATCTAAAATCACATTATCTATGTGGCTTTCTGACTGTATAATGTTTGCATACAAAAAGATGGGACTGACTTTACTTTTGTGTTTCAGTGCTTTTACAGACCACTGAGATATTACGCTAAAGCTTCTGGAAGACCTCCAGTATTGGCTTTATTTGATTAGATTCCATTCTAGTTGGTCTACTTCTTCCTTGAATTTTTCCCAACTCTCCAACCCACTGTTTTTTTAGTAGAGCCTTGAAACTGAGGGCCCACCTAGCAAACTAGTAATGCTCTTGAGTAAACCTTTACTTCATATTGTCTGCTGCTCATTTTCGCACAGCTGAGCCATGCTTTGCATTCTAGCCTATGTTCCAGAAGTGTTTTATTTGTATGCAGTTCCATCCAGGCAAAGCAAAGTACTTTTGATTGCTAAATCCTACTTGCTTAAGTTATTTAAGTGATTGTTTCCTACTTTTATTTGCAGATGACATTGTGATCTGTAGTGAGAGTAGGGAACAGGTGGAGGAGACCCTGGAGAGGTGGAGATATGCTCTAGAGAGAAGAGGAATGAAGGTCAGCAGGACTAAGACAGAATATATGTGTGTGAATGAGAGGGAGGATAGAGGAATGGTGAAGGATGTAGGGAGTAGAGGTGGCGAAGGTGGATGAGTTTAAATACTTGGGATCAACAGTTCAGAGTAATGGTGAGTGTGGAAGAGAGGTGAAGAAGAGAGTACAGGCAGGATGGAGTGGGTGTAGAAGAGTGTCAGGATTGATTTGTGACAGACGAGTACCAGTAAGAGTGAAAGGGAAGGTCTACAAGAGGGTAGTGAGACCAGCTATGTTATATGGGTTGGAGACAGTGGCATTGACAAAAAGGCAGGAGTCAGAGTTTGACGTGGCAGAGTTGAAGATGTTAAGATTTGCAGTGGGTGTGACGAGGGTGGACAGGATTAGGAATAAGTATATTAGAGGGTCAGCCCAGGTTGGAAGGTTTGGAGACAAAGCCAGAGAGACAAGATTACGTTGGTTTGGACATGTGTTGAGGAGGGATGCAGAGTATATTGGGAAAAAGATGCTAAGGATGAAGTTGCCAGGTAACAGGAAAAGAGGAAGGCCTAAGATCAGGTTTATGGATGTGGTGAGAGAGGACATGCAGGTGGTTGATGTGACAGAGCAAGATGCAGAGGACAGGAAGAAATGGAAACAGTTGAACTGCTGTGGCGACCCCTGATGGGAGCAGCCAAAAGAAGAAGTTTCCTACTTTTATTTGTGCATTTCACCGTATTTAAAAAAAAAAAAAAAAAAAAAAAAAAATGCTCTTCCTCTCACTGCTACTGCTGTGTAAGATTGATTAAATTGCCTTCAGCAAGGGGGTTTCCAGCTAGTTATTTAATTGGGTAGTTTGTGGTAGCATTGCACTTGTGGGTCCCTTCAACTGTATTTTTACATTAGGAGGACTTGGTTTATTCTTCTTGTGGCAGAATGTGTTTGCCTGGAGTTTGGAAAAGCATAAAAAGGGTTCATAGTGTAGTTGTTTTTTTGGCCAGAAAGCTCATTAGTTAGCTTTTTTTTTTTCTGTGATGCTGTAAATTGGGAGTGTTTGCACAGCGCTGCTTACCACACCGATGTGGTTAGCAGTGCCATGTACTGTAGCAAATGCCTAGAAAGCAAATTTTCCCTATAGAACATTCCATAAAATTGTACCCTGTAAAACAGTAAATATAGAGCAAATACCTTGCACTCAATCAAGCTTAGAGCAGCTAGTTGAGCATCGAGTGGCAATACCTATAGAATTCAGTACTGTATAAACATTAAAGTTGGTAGAATTTAGTACTGTTTAGCATTATCTGCCCCAGTGAAGCAACCTTTTTAGTCTGCACCAACAAAACACCCTTAATAGCCTTCTAACCCCAGTACACCACCTCCTTGTAGCTTACCAGTCAGAGGACTGCACAGGATGGCTATGCAGTTTCCTAACTTCTCTGTAGCCAGGTTGATGGATATGGGCATCCTGAGACAATGTAGCAGTTGTCTCATGTTTACTGACAACAACGGACTCTTTATGCAAGATTGTACTTACACAATGACACTGGTGGCTAAATTCTTGCATACAAGCGCACATCAGGTTGTCAAAACCATGCACTCAACACCCACCTCATATAGCACACAACACACACAGACTGACACATACTAAGGCACTTGAAGGCAATCTTCCTAAACAACAAAAATTGGCTAGACTACCTCTCGGTAAAGCTATTCCTCAGTAAACCCAAAGTCACTCAGAAAAAACACCTAACTCACCATTCATTCACTCCCAGTGGAGCCCCAGACACTAAGCCCCTAAGGCAAGCCAACACAATTCTCCGGACTCTCGTCATGAAGACTTCACTGTAAAGTGTACTGATGCCTCTCTTAACCAAACTGAAAAAGGAAGAAAACTGTTAGTTGCTTATCTGGAGCCAGGATTTCACACATTCACTCATGTCATTATTCCATAAGTATCAGTATGATTCCATCATAGTCCATGTAGGTGTAAATGACCTGAGACGTACCTGCCTTGACTAGAGAGACAATATGGAGCTTTCATACTGTGTCTCAGGCTGGTAGGAAGTTAGCATTGAGCAGCATATTACCATCACCAAGGATGATGCCACAATATGAGCAAAAAATGATTGATTTTAACAGTTGTCTGTATTTCTGGTGTCATTCTAAGAGGATCCAGTATTTGTCAACTTGGGAAGACATGATTAACAGATCATGTTACTTTGCCAAGGGTGGTCTGCACCTGTCCCCTGTAGACTGTTGAATACTGGCTAAAACTTTTTCTACCCCATAGTGCCTTTTTTATACTGTGCCAAACTGACAAGCCTACTGACATAGTAAAGTCAGCTCAACTGATCCTCATCGTGTTACTGCTCAATGTCAGGAGCTTAAGTAAAACAAAACTTTACTCCCTCCAAGAACTCCTCACACTTGATTGTAGACATCTGTGCAGTTACTGAGACATGGTATAATGTGGTAGAGAGTACCTTGGCAGTACAAGGTTTCAGTACCTTCCACGCTTTTAGACCAGGAACTGCACATATGAGCTAAAGGTAGAGGTGTCTCGAAATGTCAGTAACAAGCATACCTCTAGGTTGGTCAAACAAGGTGACGCTGAAGATCCTTCATGTGCAGATTATCATAGATAAAATCTCGTACCATATCCTAGCCAACTGTAAGTCACTTTCCAGATCCCAAGAATATCACAATGTGTATTTGGACCTACTGCAGACACTTGCCATCCAGCCCAACAACCTACTCATGGGAACCTTTTAATTACCCCTGTATATAGACTTAGGAATCCTACACGGCCTCAAATCTACAGACCCAGAGATTACTGGACTTTGTAAATACAAACACCCTTGACCAGATAGTGATTACACCCACTAGGGGTTCCAACATACTGGGCCTCGTACTCACAAATATGGGAGAATGCTGCACCCCCCCCCCCCCCATATCTTGTCCTCTCTGGTAAGGTCCAACCATAAAGCTGACTCCTCTGAAATCAAAGTCAACTTCATAGCCCCAGTGAAACTGGTATCAGGAACTATTCCAAGGGAGAGACTGCCTTTTATTAAGTGATGGTTTGTCACATTCATTGTCCCTCCAAACTCCAAGAACACAGCTGCCCAAGCTGAATTGTTCTCAGAAACCCTGAACAACCATGTGAATCGTTGCATAGAGGCTACTGCTGTGTCAACCAGAAGTGAGCCCTGAACTAACCCCAGAAACAAACCAGCCTGGTGGCATCCCAAATTAAACAGGATAGACAATAAAAGGAAAACAAAAATATGCAATTCCCATAATGATAAAACTAAACAGACAACTAAGAGGGCTCATTAGGTCATACAAAGCCAGCTTTGAGGTTAAGATATCATCCCAGGTGAGAGATATCAATAAGGCCTTTTTCAGCTGTGTCAGAAGCCTCAAGTGCAGCACACAACAATGTGGTGAACTGGGGAATAACGGTGCCACATTCACTAAACCTGGAGATATAGCAAACCTGTTTGCGAACAAATTCAATTTCAACTTTACCAACCCCCTTTCACCCCCAACCACCTCCCAACATAAGCCCTCCAACTATAACTTGGGAGCATGTACTGGCTGTGCTTGTTAAAACCAAGAACAAAGTCTCAGTGAGCCCCAGTAACATCCAAGTATGACTGCTGAACACACTAAAATATGAGTAATCAGGACCCCTTGTGTCTGTATTTAATTCTAGTCTTAATACAGGCTTTGTGCCACAGCAGTGGAAGACTGCAATAGTCGGTCTCCTTTCATAGGGGAGGACCCTCAACAAATCCTGGAAACTACAGACCTATTAGTCTGACTAGTGCTATTTGCAAAGCCATGGAAAGAATTATTATGGAAATGATCAGCAGGGAGACCGCTAGATACTGGCTCTATCCCAGTTTGGCTGTGTCTAAGGAAGGTCATGCTTACTGAACCTGGTGGACTTCTTTGAAAAGATCACTGAGGCAGTGGATGAGGGGAAAACAGTGCATAACTCCCTACCTAGATCTGACTAAAACATTCAGTGGCTAGGCTTGTATAGGCCCTAGGGCTGATAGCCTAGTACCAACCTATGAACCTATAAGTACAGTAACCCACTCGGGCTTTGTCAACAAACTTACAGAACTAGGTATAAACCCCTTTATAACACATCGGATCATTATCTGGCTCATGGATGCGACCCAAGAGGATAGGATTCTTGAGGCCACCTCCACTACGAGGCCAGTTACCACTGATGTCCCTCAGGGTTCTATGCTGGGTCTGCTTCTCTTTGGCATCTACTTCTGGGAGGTCAAAGCAACTGTCAAACCCCTCCAATTGATCAAGCCCTCAGATGATTGCAATCTGAGCAGTCCTTGAATCCCTCAAGACGAGAACACCCTTCAGGTCTAACACAGGCAAACGCTTGGTGCCAAAGCTGTGGATTAAAACTCAATGTCAAGAAATGCATTGTAGTATATTTTGGAAAGTTGGCCACCCTAGGTAACTTTGTCATCAATAAAACATCCCAGGAATTCATGTAGATAGCAACCTAGCCTTCAACCAACATGTGTCCAAGATAATAAGAAAATCCTATGTTGCTCAGCTTATAAGTAAGGGAATGGCATCTATGCCCAGAGAGGTCATTGTACCACTGCACTCGATCCTCATCAGATCCATCATTGAGTATAATGCCCCCATCAGTGTGTACTTGACCAGACACTTGCAGCAACTGCAACAAACACACACAGGTTCTTTACAGAGAGACTACAAGGAGTAAACGTGATGTCCTGTGCTGATTGCCTCAAAGCACTGTCTTTACTCAGTATCCTACAGACTTCTGAGAGGTGATCATTGCCTGGCATACAAGGCATCCTTGGACCCTGTTTTGATGAACCTTTTCCACATTCCAAAACAAACCGCATCAGAACAACTAGATCAAAAGACCTAAATTTTGTTTGTGACATAAATAGGAGATGTTTAAGAGAGTGAGATATGTTTCTCAGAGAATTCCCATTCTCTGGAACAGGCTCGCCATCCGTGTGAAGCGGAGTTTCTCCCTAAGCCTGTTTAAGTGCAACTTGGACCAGTGGATGAGTAATAGTAAATTCAGCCCTGGTCTAGTGCCTATGTCCGTGATGGACGGAGACAGTCCTTGAATCATCCCCTATGTAAATCAAGTTCATGGGTCACATTTGGATTGAACAGCAAGGCTTAGAAGGGCACTAATGATCGTTAACCTAGTATGCACCTATGAGCCTATAATAAACTAAAGGCTTATTCTGCAAGGGTGATAGATAAATCTGCTGCTTTTTATGATCAGAATTCCTATTGGTGAGATTTGTGCTGCAGCTTTTTGGTCTACCGTTCACGTTTGTGTTTCACTTCATTGATACTACCTGGGTGTTTTGGTAGCTTGGGTTTCTGTCTGAAAGGTTGAAGCTGACGAAAACGCATCAGACAAGAAAGCTGTGTACTTACCATAACTCTAGCTCCGTATTGTCTTGTTTTCTTCGTCCAACATCCCTCCCTGCATCCCCCAACCTAAATTGCTCCCTGTTCATTCCTCTTGAATGGTTGGACTTGATCAAGGACCTTGTCCTTGGACAGCCTTGTGATTGCTGTTCATCACTCCACTGCCATCTTTCCTAGTTTATCTTGTAGGTAAATCTGTATATACCAGTTTGTCAGATAATGTCTGTGGCTTAAGAGCAGGCAAACTCGATGTGAGCTAATTTAGGGATAGAAGGAATTATGAGTAGGGGAGGACTCAGAGCCCCAGATCCAAAGCTTCTCAAAAGCATCAGGTTCAGATCCAATAGCATATGAACAGGATGAAAATAAGACAACATGGATCTAGCAATGTTCATCGTGTTTCACTGTTGCAGTCATTACACTTGGGTTATCCTGCTGGCAGGCTACCTGCAGTCGGCCTGAATTCCAAAGTCTAGGTCTGGTGTCGGTTGCTGTCGCCTCTTCCCTCATGTCAGTGCACCAGTGGTATAAAAGATGTAGCCGACACCATTTTCTTCAGTCTTTCTTGCCGTGCGGTGCCCGAAGCAAAGATGTAGCCGACGCCATTTTCTTCAGTCTTTCTTGCCGTGCGGTGCCCGAAGCAAAAGCAGTTCGCAAGTGCCGGTCGGCCGACTCCTGAGATTTTCAAAAACGAATTTCAGATCCGAAGTCTTAATTAAAGCTAAGTACCCCGTTGGGGACACTTTTTTCTTGCTCCAGACCGATGTCAGAAAAAGTTAATTGTATTTCTTGTGGGAAGCAAATACCTCATAAGGATTTTCATTCTTACTGTATTCCTTGCCTAGGCCCTGATCACAACGTTGCTAGCTGTCGGTTTTGTGCTAGATTTAACCAACGCACTATTAAGCGTCGGTACGATTTTGCTTTTCATTACTTTGGCCAAAAATTCAATTATATAATGCCGTCAGAACAGCCGATGACCGGAGTTTATAAAAAGTGCAAGGAAAAAGAAAAGGACAGGCATCCAAGGTCAAAAACCGACGAGGCTTCTGCTAAGCCAGTCGCCGGTTCTCAATGAGGTGCTTTCGCAGCCCCTGACGCCTGCTACCTCAGAGCCACAGGCCGCTGATGACTCCCGTGTGGAGCCAGCTAGGCCTCTGGATACTCAAGGTATTGGACACTCAGAAACTATTCCCTCAGATGGGTCCGGAGCCGCTGAGCAGGCATCGGCTTCTGAGGGTGTTTTCAGACCTACACAGTTATATGTAAAGCCTACTTCAGCTTCCAAAGCAAAGACTAAAGCAGTTCTAAAGACAAAGAAACAAGTACATCATTCTCCTGGATAGACTTCCATGCCTAAAAAACAGATGCTCAAAATGGCCGAAGACCTGATTACCTTGATCAGGGGTTCCCATCCCCCTCCTGACAAGAGGCCTAGGCAAGAGACAGAATATGAATCCTCAGTTCAGGTTTCCATTTCCTCTGACTTTTCTTCTGAACAGGAATATTCTCTTCCTCCCTATGAGGATTCTGATGCTGAAGAATCTATCCTTTCAGCCTGTCCTCCTGAGGATTATTCTTTTGGGGAAACCCTGCATTCCAAGAGGGAGCACTTCCACTGGGAGAGCCACGACTACTCAGAATTTAAGAAAAGGCTTAGAGATTTTCTTTTACTACCTCAACACAGGCCTCTTGCTATTCCCCCTGTGTTAGACATTGTAGATGATGTATTTTCAGAGTCCGGCCTTTCTCTTTACCCCCTGCTCCTGTTAAACCAGACATATTACAGGGTTCCAGATTCACACAAATTTCTTTATAAAAACCCTGCTGCTGACCCAGAAACTATTTCTCAGGGTCCCAAAGGGGTCAAGGCTTCTACTGCAAAAAACCCTATCCCCTCTGATAGGGATTCAAGGACACTAGACAGATGGGGGAAAAAGGTTTACACTTCTGCTACTTTGGCTTTGAGAGCTTTAAATTGTCAATTTCATATGCTTAAATATCAGCAATACTTAATGTCACTGCTAAAACAGAAAATGTTGACAAATTCTGATTGTGCAGAAAATAAGGAAATGCAGGATTTATTGCATGCAACTGAACAAGTAGGAAAACATACATTGCAATGTGGTTTTGATTCTCTGGAGGCCTCTTGCAGGGCCGCAGTTACGGGTTCTGTCATTAGGAGGCATGCTTGGTTAAAGGAACAGAATCTGCCTGATCATGTTAAAGCAAAATTATGAGATGCTCCATTACAGCATGATACCTTATTTGGTGTTAAAGCTGAGGAGGTGTTGAAGAAAATGGAGGACAAAGCGAAATCTATGCAAACAGTAAAGGATTTCTTACAGGTACAGCCACCCAGATTTAGCAGGAACTGGCCTACAAAGAATTGGTCCTTTCCAGTGTCAGACAGGCCACAAAGAGGCAGATACAGATACCCCAGAGGCAGATCCCAGCCCCAGGGCTCATACAGGCCTAAACAGTGTGGCGCTTCTACCTCCAAAAGCGGAGAAGACAAATCACAGCCATACAGGAAACAGTCCCAATGACTTTCCTCTGCCAGCACCAAGTACTTATCTGTTGGCAGCCCCCTTAGGGGGAAAACTAGCACTTTTTTCACAAAATTGGCACATGATCACCCAGGACTAATGGGTCTTGAATATAGTGTCCCAGGGCTACAGGTTCCACTTTCACACCCTGCCAAGGGCAAAAGGTATGCCAGACCTGCCACGCAATCAATGGGCAGAGGCACAAAAACAAGTTTCATCCCTCATGGACATGAGGGCCATTCAGCAAGTACCACAGCAAGAGCAGGGACAAGGATTTTACTCAAGACTTTTCTTGGTACCCAGAAAGGACAAATCCTGGAGACCAATACTGGACCTGTCTATTCTAAATTTATTTCTGGATGTCCCAAAATTCAAAATATTGACTCTGCAGCAGCTTCTGCATATGCTGGCCAAGAAAGCTTGGCTTGTAACTTTGGATCTAAAAGAGGCATACCAGCATATCCCAATCAGACAAGCTTGCAGAAGATACCTCAGATTCATAGCTGGCTCAATGCACTACCAATTCTCTGCACTACCCTTTGGCTTATCTGCTGCACCCAGGGTCTTCACAAAATGCCTGGCACCAGTAATTGCATTTTGCAGACAAAGAGGAATTCAAATATATCCTTACTTGGACGACTGCCTTATTCAAGCAGAGAACAAGGACATTCTACTAAAGCGTCTGGCGTTTGTAAAAAGATTATTAATTTGCCTAGGGTACACACAGTAAACGAAAAGAAATCAAAACTAGTACCATCTCAAGAGATAATATTCCTGGGTGCAAGCTTAAATACAACTGCCCAGATGGCTTATCTCACGCCAGACAAACAAAGGCAGCTGACTTCTTACTTCAAAATGTTGACAACAAAGACCCAGTTATCTGCAAGAAAAATTCTGCAGGCATTGGGCTTCGTGGCATCCTGCATTCTACTAATTCCATATGCCAGACTGCATATGAGGAAACTACAATGGTATCTAAAAAAGTGTTTGGACTCAACATTGTCACAGCCTGGAAACATTAATTACCCTCATTCCTTGCCTGCAACAGGAGTTTCGATGGTGGTCACAGGCCTGTCACCACAACAAGGGACAGCCATTCACCCTATCCACAGCCAGGCAGTCAATAGCAACAGATGCATCAGATTATGCCTGGGGGGCCCACATGGCAGGAAAATGTATTCAGGGCACATGGCCCACAAGCCAGATGCATCTTCATATCAATCAAAAAGAGATGCTAGCTGTTCAGAATGCCCTGACAGCTTTCAAGGATCTACTTCATCCAGGACAACTACTGATAAGGACGGACAATACTACAGTCATGTGGTACATAAACAAACAAGCAGGGAGGCACACATTCCTACCCCCTCTTAAGACGAGCCATGACTTTGTGGGACACAGCATTGACTTATCAAGTACACCTGCAAGCACAATTCCTGCCAGGAAAGGAAAATACTCTGGCAGACGAACTAAGCAGAAACCTCACGGATCCCCACGAGTGGAAACTGGATCCACACATCTTCAGCATGATAACAAAGGAATGGGGATGCCGAGACATAGATCTATTTGCCTCCTCTCACAACTGCCAACTACAGAGATTCTGCACAAGGACTTATCACAAGCAAGCATGGAAAGTGGATGCTCCATCATTCAGCTGGAAAACCCTTACAGTTTATGCCTTTCCTCCTCTGCCTCTCTTCCCCAAGGTACTCCTAAAGGTCAGACAAGAGAAGCCAAAAATGATTCTGATTGCCCCAGACCGGCCCCGCCAGCACTGGTACCCAATCCTAAAGAGTTTGTCTCAAGGCCTAGCCTGGACATTACCTCTAATTCCTCACCTACTGACCCAGCGAAACAATCAGATCCTGCACAGCCAACTCAGAACCCTAAATCTGGCAGCATGGCGGATAATGTAGCCACTCAAACACACCTCTCTCTAAAGCAGTGATGGATGTTATTTTGGAGGCCAGGAGGCCCAGTAACAGAAAATCTTATGCAGAAAAATGGAAAAGATTCTGTGCTTGGAACCAGGCACAAGGAATTGACGTGTTTGTACCAAATATTCCTCAGATTTTACAATACCTAACTGAGATGCTGGACAAAGGCCTATCCTTGTCAATTAAAATCCATGCCTCTGCCATTTCAGCTCATTACAATATGGAACCACCGATTTTTTTCTCATCCGTTGCTAAGGCAGTACCTCAGAGGGGCCAAAAACATAAGACCTCCAAGGAGAGCACCAATACCTGCATAGAACCTCAATTATGTCTTGGAAAAACTCACACTGCCGCCTTTTGAGCCAGCCAATACAGCTGAAATAAAGTTCTTATCTTGGAAAACAGCTTTGCTCTTAGCAATAACCTCTGCAAGTCTCAGAGTTACAGGCACTCATGGCTGTGGAACCTTTTATCATTTTCCATCCAGACAGGGTTTCTCTGAGGACAAACCCGACATTTATGCCTAAGGTGGTGTCCAGTGTGGCCCTTAACCAAACCATTAATTTGCCTACCTTTTATCCAGACCCACAGAATAAGAGTGAGAGACTCCTGCATTCTTTGGACATACACAGACAACTACGCTTCTACTTGGACAGAACTAAAACTTTCAGAAAGGCTGAGCAACTCTTAGTGGAATATGCTGCAGGATCACAAGGAAAGGCCATCTCAAAGCAGACTATTTCAAAATGGATAGGCCACTGCATTCGTTTCTGCTGTTCACAACATGGCAAATCAGTGCCTAAGGACATTAGGCCACATTCAACCAGAGCAGCAGCCACTTCAGCAGCCTTCCTCAGAGGAGCACCAACCAAAGACATTTTAGAGGCTGCAACTTGGAGTTCAGTGCACACTTTTACCAAGCACTACCACTTACCTCTCTACTCTAAATCCAGAGCAGGCTTTGCCACTGCAGTTCTGCAGGGCCTTATAGCCTCTCCTAATTCTATTTAGACCCAGCCACCCAACCTCAGCTTTGGGATTCAACCCAAGTGTAATGACTGCAACAGTGAAACACGATGAACATAGTACAGTTGTGCACCTACCATAAATGTAGATGTTCGAGTGTATTCACTGTTGCAGTCCAGGTTACCCACCCATCATCCCCCTTTTCTTTGCTGGGACTTTCCTGTACTTCTCTATCCTATACAACCTATGTGGTGTATTTGCTTGTAGATGAAGGAAATGTTTATTTTGGTGCATGCATACTTATTGGCATAATTTTAGCCTACCAATTTGGGGGCACCTGACATCTAGGGCAAGAAAAACTGAAGAAAATGGCGTCTGCTGCATCTTTTATACCCCTGGCGCACTGACGTCAGGGAAGAGGTGACAGCAACTGATGCCGGACGTAGACTTTGGAATTCAGGCCGACTGTGGGTAGCCTGCCAGCAGGATAACCCAAGTGTAATGACTGCAACAGTGAATACACTTGAACATCTACATTTATGGTAGGTACACAACTGTACTTTATGGTAAGTACATACATTCTGTGTACAGCCTTCCTCTCTCCATTACTATTAGTAGCGTTTTCTTTTAGGTCTCCTGCCTAAATGCCAAGACAGAGCTATCTTCCTCTCATCCAGTAACTTGTTTGGATTCTGTTTTCTGTGTTGGGAGTCCTTGGCCATCAATGCATTGGCGCCAGTTTACATCCCAAAGCTTTCCAGGTCTTCTTTATTGGGGGATTTCCTCTTTTACTCCTCATACATCCACTGTGGTAGGGACATATGCAGCTCCAGGACTGGGATCTGATACCAATGTATCCAGATTCAGTATCCAGAGAAAAGATTGCTACTCCTTTGAGGCAGATGCAGAGCTTGTAGTAATATTAGCTCCAGCCTTGGCACTCAGCGATCATTCCTTTAGTCCATTCATCCAACTAACATGAGGCATAGCATAATGGAAAGTCTGAAAGAACCAACACAGAGACGATGGTTCAAGGAACTTGGAATCAGTCAGAGGCCTGTCTACACCTCAGTTTCCTGGCAGTGAGGATGGTTCTCACACTTTGGGAATTCCAGGACCTTCTTCCTCCAGGAGTGGTTTCATTTGAAATGTCTGTAGTATTGTATTTAAACAAGCAAGAAGGAACCGAATTGTACCCCTTTTGCAGAGAGGCCGTGAGGATTTGGCAATTGACAGTTACTTTGCATCTCTTTCTGATTGCAACGCACATTCCAGGGATGACAAACTGCCTGTCAGACTGAGTAGGTCCATCCTGATGCCTCACAAGTGGTCTGTCAGTCCCACAGTAGCCCAGCAAATCTTCAGCTATTAGGGCCAGCTTTGCTGTTATCTGTTTGCATCCATATCCGACACCAAGTACAGAAGCTACTGCATCTTTATTTCCTCAAGAGCGACTGTAGCCTGTTAGTGGTCCCCCAGACTTCTGTACACCTTTCCCCTTATCTCCATATTTTACAGAAAGCAGCAGCATGCAAAACCACAGCACTCCTCATGGCCCCATTTGGCACATGTAAATCTGGTTTACCCTTGCTTAGACCTCACATAACGAAACACCTGTAGCTTGTAAAGTTTGCAAAAGCAAACGATAAGCTTCTCTTTATGGGCTACATATCAGAGTATAGACTTCTGCTTCTATTCTAATGGTCTTATAATTCCTATCAAATCTAATTGAGGCTGCGCCACTTACTGTTAAGATTAATGTGCAACTAGCATTCATCCCCAGTTTTCATATGTGTTTTGCAGTTATTATCTTGCAACACACAAACTATACAAGACCTTTTTGAAAGGAACTTATCTCCTGCACCTCCAGTAAAGCACACGACTCTCTTTGAGACCTCAGTTTTGTCCTAAAAATTCTGAAAGAAGTCCCCTTTGTACCAGTCTGTTCTGTAGAGCTAAAGTTTCTGTCCTGACAAACTGTATTCTTGGCAGCAGTCACATCTGTAAGAAGACTTTCAGAATTGCAAGCATTGTCTTCCATCTCTTCATAAATGGCTTTTCATAAAGACAGTTTCTCTAAGAAATGACTTTCCTTTATTCCCAAAATTGCCTAGAATCCAGTCAAAACCAGCCAGTCTGTTTACCTGGTTTCATCTGTAATCAGCTCTAACAAGGAAGTGTACTTTCTTCAATGACCGCTCACACTGTGCCTCTGCAGAACAAAAACAAGAAAATTATAAGCAGTAGTTCATTCCATTTGCCCAAGACAAACTGTTATGGAAAGCTTCTCTAAGATAACCCCGTTCATATGGCTTTTTGGTTGTGGTTGCATATTCATTGCATACTCTTCAAAGAACAAATTATTAACAACTAAGCCTAGAAATCATTCCAAAAGATCTATGTCCACAACCTTTTTATGGAAGAGAGAGACGAAATTTGTGTTGCCACACTGTGGTTTGTATTGCATACCGTTGTCAAAAAACATTACAATTTCGATGTAATTTCCAGATCTAGAACTTCTTTGGATGTACAGACGATGTTCTTCGTGTTTCACTGTTGCAGTCATTACATTTGGGTAATCTGCTGGCAGGTTGACCTCAGTCGGCCTGAATTCCAAAGTCTTGGGTCCTGTGTCTGTTTCGGTCTCCTCTTCCATGACGTCAGGTCGTCAGGGGTATAAAACATGCAGCCGACGCCATTTTCTTTAGTCTTTCTTGCCATGCGGTACCCGAAGCAGAAGCATTTCGCAAGTGCCAGTCGGCCGACTACTGAAATATTCGCATTTGAGTTTCAGAACCGAAATCTTCAATAAAGCTAAATACCCCATTGGGGAAACTTTTTTCTTGCTTTTTACCATTGTCAGAAAAAGTTAATAATTGTATTACTTGTGGAAAGCAAATACCTCATAAGGATTTCCATTTATACTGTATTCCTTGCCTAGGCCCTGATCACAGCGTGCCTGGCTGTCGGTTTTGTGCTAGATTTAACCAACGCACTATTAAGCGTCCATATATTTTTGCATCTAAGTATTTTGGAAACGGATTTAACTACCCAGAGATGTCGTCGGATAGCAATCAGACTACCGGAGTACATAAAAAACAAAGAAAAGGACAGAGAAAGACAGTCGAGATCCAAAACCGACGACAAAGCTTCTCCTACTCAGTGAGGTGCTTTCGCAGCCCCTGATACCCGCTACCGGAGTCGCAGGCCTCTACCAACACCCATGTGGAGTCCGGCATGCCGCAAGATACTCAAGGTATTGGACCGATGTATGTATCTCCCTCGGATGAGTCCGGAGCCGCTGAGCAGGCACCGGCTTCTGAGGGTGTATTCAGACCTCAACATTTTTATATCAAAACGATGAAAGCTGCAAAACCAAAGGCAAAGACACCTTCTAAAACAAAAAAACTGACACCCGAGCCACGTGCACAGGCCTCTATGCCTAAAAAACAGATGATCAAAATGGCTGAAGACCTTATTACCTTCATCAGGGGTACCCATCCCCCTCTAGATAAGAGGCCTAGGCAAGACACTGACTATGAATCTTCAGATCAGGTTTCTATTTCTTATGATTCCTTTTCTGATCAGGAATTATCTTTACCTCCCTATGAGGATTCTGATGCTGAGGAGTCTATTCCATCTGCATCTCCTCCTGAGGATTATTCATTTGGAGAAATCTTGCATACTTTGAGGGAGCATTTTCCCTGGGAGAGTCAAGATTTCTCAGAATCGAAAAAGAGGCTCAGGGATTTCCTCCTTCTCCCTCAGCACAAGCCTTTAGCCATTCCCCCTTTGTTAGACATTGTGGATGATGTTTTTTTGGAGTCAAGCCTGACCCCTGACTCTTACCTCCAGCTCCCAGTAAGCCTGACTGGTATTACAGGGTCCCTGACTCTCATAAATTTTTATTTAGAAACTCTGCTGCTGTTCCTGAAACTATTTTACAGGGCCCAAAGGGAGTTAAGGCCTCAACAGCAAAAAACCCTACCCCCTCTGACAGAGATTCTAGGGCACTGGACAGATGGGGGGAAAAAGGTTTATACATCTGCAGCCTTGGCAATCAGGGCCTTAAACTGTCAGCTTCATATGCTTAAGTACCAACAACATGTTATGGGATTGCTGAAACAGAAAATTATGTTGATTTCAGAATGTGCAGAAAATAAGGAATTGCAGGAATTATTGCATGCAGCTGAACAAGTTGGAAAGCATACTTTGCAATGTGGTTTTGATTCTTTAGAGGCCTCCTGCAGGGCCGCAGTTTATCTGTGATTAGGAGGCATGCCTGGTTAAAGGAACAAAATTTGCCTGATCATGTTAAAGCTAAATTGCTAGATGCACCTTTACAGCATGATTCTCTGTTTGGTATTAAGGCAGAAGAGGTTTTAAAGAAAGTGGAAGACAAAGCTAAGTCTATGCAAACTGTTAAATATTTCGTACAAGTGCAGCTACCTAGATTCAGTAGACACTGGCCTACAAAAAATTGGTCCTTTCCTGTGTCAGACAGAGCTCAAAGGGGCAAATCCAGACGCCCTAAGGGTTCCAGGTACCAGGCTCAAGACACATACAGGTCAAAGCAATGGGGCACGTCCACCTCCAAATCTGGAGGAGATAAAGCGCAAACCTACAGAAAACAATCCCAATGACTTCCCTCTGCCTACACCAAGCACTTATCTTTTGGCAGCACCTATAGGGGGAAAACTAGCACTTTTTGCTCAAAATTGGCAGTTAATAACCCAGGACAAGTGGGTACTGAACATCGTATCACAGGGATACAGATTCCATTTCCACACTCTGCCAATGGCAAATGGTTGGCCAGACCTGCCAAAAAAAACAATGGGCAGAAGCACCAGAAACAGGTTACGTCCCTCATGGATATGGGGGCCATTCAGACAGTACCAGAACAGGAAAAAGGACAAGGTTTTTACTCGACTGTTCTTGGTACCCAGAAAGGACAAGGCCTGGCTGCCAATACTGGATTTATCGATTTTGAACACATACCTGGACATTCCAAAATTCAAAATGCTCACTTTGCAACAGCTTCTGCCCAGATGGCTTACCTCACTCCAGACAAAGGCAACTGACTACTTACTTCAAACTGATGGCAACAAAAACCCAGTCTTCTGCAAGACAAATTCTGCAGGCTTTGGGCTTCATGGCATCCTGCATCCTACTAATTCCATATGCAAAACTGCATATGAGGAAACTTTAATGGTACCTAAAAAGTTTATAGCGTCAACATTCACACAGTCTGGAAACAGTGATTCCTCTCATCCCTTGCCTGCAGCAGGAGTTTCTATGGTGGGCAAAGGCCTGTCACCAAAACATGGGACAGCCCTTCACTCTACCCCCTGCCAGCCAAACCTTGACAACAGACGCATCAGATTATGCCTGGGGGGGGCCCACATGGCAGGAAGATGCATTTGGGGCATATGGGCACCAAATCAAACGCATCTACATATCAACCAGAAAGAGATGCTAGCTGTTCAAAATGCCCTAACAGCCTTCAAGGACTTATTTCATCCAGGACAACTACTGATAAAGATGGACACCACCACAGTCATGTGGTATATAAACAAGCAAGGGGGCACACACTCATACCCCCTTTGCAGATTAGCCATGGTGCTGTGGGACACAGCTTTGACCTACCAATTAAATCTTCAAGCTCAATTCCTGCCAAGAAAACAGAATACTCTGGCAGACGACTTAAGCAGAAACCTTATGGATCCTCACGAGTGGAAATTAAATCCACAAGTATTCAGCATGATAACAGATGAATGGGGGAGCCCAGACATAGATCTATTTGCCTCTCCTCAAAATTATCAATTGAAAAGATTCTGCACAAGGACTTATCACAGACAAGCATGGAAAGTGGACGCTCTATCCTTCAGTTGGAAAAACCTGTCAAATGTTCATCGTGTTACCCTGCTGCAGTCATCACACTTGAGGTTATCCTGTCGTCAGGTGGTCCCGCAGTCTGCCTGATTTCCAAAGTCTTGGTCCGGAGTCGGTTGCTGTCACTTCTTCCCTGACGTCAGTGCGCCAGGGGGATAAAAGAGGCATCCGATGCCATTTTCTTCAGTCTTTCTTGCTGCTCAGTGCCTGAAGCAGAAGCAGTTTGCAAGTGCCGGTCGGCCGACACCTGAGATTTTCGAATCGGATTTCAGTCCGAAGTTTTCAAAGCTAAGTACCCCGTTGGGGAACCTTTTCTTGCCTCAGTCTGATGTCAGAAAAAGTTAACAATTGCATTTCTTGTGGGAAGCAAATACCTCATAAGGACTTTCATTCTTATTGTATACCTTGCCTAGGCCCAGACCACGACGTCACTGGTTGTCCGTTTTGTGCTAGGTTCATTAAGCGAACTATCAAGCGACGCTTTGATTTCGCTCGACACTACTTTGGTAGGAAATTTAATTATACTCTTCCGTCGGAGCAACCGACTACCGGCGTGCATAAAAAATGCAAAGATAAAGACAGGCAGAATTGTGCTTGTAATTGGACTTGATAAAGACAGGCAGCCTAGATCCAAGCCAGACTCCGAGGCCTCGACTGGGCCTGTCGCCGGTTCTCCGGTATTCAGTGAGGTGCCTACGCAGCCCCTGACGACCGCAGAATTGGAACCCCAGACCGCTTTGGATTCTCAATCAGAGAATACTAGGCCGACGCAAACATTTTCTTTAGGCCCTACCGACAACATTGCAGAAGGAGAAGCCAGTGCTGTGGAAACACCTTCGGTTACAGAAGGTGTCTTTAGACCGACTACTCTCACCATAAAATCTTATGCTAAGCTTAAGACTCCTTTAAAACCTAAAAAGACTGTACATCAGTCTCCAGTTCAAGGCCCCATGCCTAAGAAACAGATGCTTAAGATGGCTGAAGATTTGATTACTCTGATCAGGGCCTCCCAACCCCCCCCCCCCAGACAAAAGGCCAAGACAAGAGGAGGATTATGCCTCCTCTGATCAAGTTTCTATTTCCTCAGACTCCTCTGAGGAACAGGATTGCTCCTTTCCCCCTTATGAAGATTCTGATGCTGAAGACTCCATTCCCTCAGCATCTCCCCCTGAAGACTATTCCTTTGGGGAAACCTTACATACCATGAGGGAACATTTCCACTGGGAAGGTCAGGACTACTCCGACTCAAAGAAAAGGCTCCGAGAGTTTCCTTTACTTCCCCAGCACAGACCACTTGCTATCCCTCCAGTTTTAGACATTGTGGATGATGTTTACTTAGAATCTAGTCTAAATCCAGATTCTCTGCCTCCTGCTCCAGCCAAACCAGACAGATATTATAGAGTGCCTGACTCACACAAATTCCTTTACAAAAGCCTTGTTGCTGACCCAGAAACAATCTTCCAGGGTCCCAAAGGGGCTAAGGCTTCTATGGCTAAAAATCCTGTGCCCTCTGAAAGGGACTCTAGAGCACTAGATAGGTGGGGGAAGAAGGTTTACACCTCAGCTACTCTAGCTATGAGAGCATTAAATTGTCAATTTCACATGCTGAAATATCAGCAATTCCTAATGTCTCAATTAAAACAAAAGATGAGCACACACTCTCAACGGTCTGAATTCAAGGAAATGCAGGATCTGTTGCATGCAGCTGAACAGGTGGGCAAACATACTATACAATGTGGATTTGATTCCTTGGAAGCTTCCTGTAGAGCAGCTGTTACTGGGTCTGTCATACGTAGGCATGCTTGGTTAAAGGAACAAACTCTGCCTGATCATGTTAAAGCAAAATTACTAGATGCACATTTACAGCAGGATGTCTTATTTGGTGTCAAAGCAGAAGAGGTTTTAAAGAAAATGGAGGATAAGGCAAAGTCTATGCAGACGGTCAAGGATTTCTTACAGGTACAACCCCCTCGCTTCAGCAGAAATTGGCCAACAAAAAATTGGTCCTTTCCAGCTTCTGACAGGCCACAGAGGGGTAAATACAGACGCCCAATGGGTAGAGGTCAAGCACAAATTCCTTACAAACCTCGCCAATGGGGCACTGCAACACAGAAGGGAGGAGAAGACAGGCCCCAAACTACTAGAAGACAAACACAATGACTTAACCCTCAAACTGCCAAGCAAAACTCTCTTGGCAGCTCCCTTGGGAGGAAAATTAGCATTTTTTGCAGACAATTGGCACATCATCACAAAGGACAAATGGGTCATAGACATTATCTCACAAGGATACAGATTCCATTTTCACATCTTGCCAAGGATAAAAGGAATGCCAAACCTGCCACAAAATCAATGGGCAGAGGCACAAAAACAAATTGCAGCTCTCATGGACATGAGAGCCATTCAACTGGTGCCTACACAGGAGCAAGGCCAAGGATTTTACTCAAGGCTCTTTCTAGTCCCCAGAAAGGACAATGCATGGAGACCCGAAAGGACAATGCATGGAGACCCATTGTGGATCTTTCAGTTCTAAACACCTACTTGCAAGTACCCAAATTCAAGATGCTAACACTACAGCAGCTTCTTCCCATGTTGGGCACGAAGGCTTGGCTAGTAACGCTGGACCTCAAGGAGGCATACCTGCATGTCCCTATCAGACAAAATAGCAGAAGATACCTCCGTTTCATTGCAGGTTCAATGCATTACCAATTCTCTGCACTGCCCTTTGGTTTATCTACTACGCCCAGGGTCTTCACAAAATGCCTGGCACCAGTAATTGCATACTGCAGACAAAGAGGAATTCAAATATACCCATACCTGGACGACTGCCTCATCCAAGCAGAAAGCAAGGACATTCTCTTACAACATCTGGCGTTTGTCAAACATCTTCCAAGTTGCCTAGGGTACACAGTAAATAAAAAGAAATCAAAACTAGTGCCCTCACAAAACATGACATTCCTGGGTGCCAGCTTGAATACAATGGCCCAGATGGCTTATCTCACGCCAGACAAGCAACTACAACTAACTCAATACTTCAAAATAATTGCAACAAAGACCCAACTCCCTGCAAGAAAAATTCTGCAGGCCTTGGGATTCATGGCATCTTGCATACTACTAATACCATTTGCAAAACTGCATATGAGGAAATTACAATGGTACCTGAAAAGCGTATGGACTCAACACAGCCACAGCTTAGAAACAATGATACCTCTCATTCCCTGCCTTCAACAGGAGTTTCTATGGTGGTCACAGGCATGTCACCTCAACAAGGGTCAGCCTTTCACCTTACCCCCAGCCAGGCAAACTCTGACAACAGATGCATCGGACTATGCCTGGGGAGCACACATGGCAGGACAGTGCGTTCAAGGCAAATGGACTACAGATCAAAGATATCTGCATATCAATCAAAAAGAAATGCTAGCTGTACAGAATGCTCTGACAGCTTTCAAGGACCTCTTACATCCAGGACAACTTATAATAAGGACAGACAATACCACAGTAATGTGGTACATAAACAAGCAAAGGGGGTACACACTCCTACCCTCTATGCAGGCAAGCAATGCCCTTGTGGAACACAGCACTGACTTACCAAGTCCAATTACAAGCACAATTCTTGCCTGGAAGAAAGAACACATTGGCAGACGATCTAAGCGGAAACATCATGGGTCCCCATGAGTGGAAACTGGATCCACAAGTATTTGCAATGATAACTCAAAACTGGGGCCGCCCAGACATAGTTTTGGGGGTTGGCAAACAGGTCTATCAGCTACCAAAATTTTGCACAAGGACATTCCACCATCAAGCTTGGAAAGTGGACGCACTCTCATTCAGTTGGAAAATGTTGACAGTATATGCCTTTCCTCCACTGCCCCTTCTAACAAAAGTGCTACTGAAAGTCGGAATGGAGAGACCACAAATGGTACTCATCGCCCCAGACTGGCCACGCCAGCACTGGTACCCACTACTAAGGAACATGGCCCACGGCCCACCATGGATTTTACCACAAATTCCTCATCTGCTCACTCAGCAAGACAGTCAGATTCTACACAGCCAGCTCAAGACCTTAAATCTGGCTGCATGGCAAATCACCTAAACAACCAGCCAGCTCCTCTATCACAAGCTGTTATGGATGTCATTCTGGAGGCCAGGAGGCCCAGCACCAGGAAAGCCTACTCAGACAAATGAAAAAGATTTTGCGCCTGGAACCAAGCTAAAGGCCAAAATTCCCTTGAACCGGACA
Source organism: Protopterus annectens (assembly GCF_019279795.1). NCBI lineage: Eukaryota > Metazoa > Chordata > Ceratodontiformes > Protopteridae > Protopterus > Protopterus annectens. The sequence continues at coordinate 926,123,597 of NC_056737.1, read as the reverse complement.
TACCTCAGATTCTACAATATTTTAACTGAGATGTTACACAAAGGACTTTCCTTTTCATCTATTAAAATCCATGCCTCAGCTATTTCAGCTCACTACAAGACGGATCCTCCCTTATTTTCACATCCACTTCTAAGGCAGTACCTCAGAGGGGTCAAAAACATAAGGCCTCCCAGGAGAGCACCCACACCAACTTGGGACCTCAACTTTGTTCTGGAAAAGCTTACGCTACCACCTTTTGAGCCAGCTTTCTCAGCGGATTTAAAGTTTATATCATGGAAAACTGCCCTGCTGCTAGCAATTACTTCAGCCAGAAGAGTTTCAGAGCTACAGGCACTAATGGCAGTGGAGCCTTTCCTCATTTTTCATCAAGACAGAGTCTCTCTACGAACTAACCCCTCCTTTATGCCAAAGGTGGTATCCAGTGTGGCTCTAAATCAAACCATCCATTTACCCACCTTTTTCCCAAATCCACAGAACAAAGGAGAAAGACTCCTGCACTCCTTGGACATTCACAGGCAACTGCGTTACTACTTGGATAAAACTAAGGCTTTCAGAAAATCTGAACAGCTCTTTATATCCTATGCTGCAGCATCACAAGGAAAGGCCATCTCAAAACAGACCATTTCAAAATGGATAGGGCATTTCATACGTTTTTGCTACACCCATCATGGAAAAACAGTTCCTGCTAGCATAAGGCCCCACTCCACCAGGGCAGCAGCTACATCTACAGCCTTCCTCAGGGGGGTGCCAACCAAGGATATTCTGGAAGCTGCAACTTGGAGTTCAGTACACACCTTCACCAAACACTATCACTTACCACTATACTCTAAGACTAGAGCTGGCTTCGCCACTGCAGTTTTGCAGGGCCTACTAGCCTCTTCTAACCCTGTTTGATTCCACCTCCCATCCTTAGCTTTGGGATTCAACCCAAGTGTGATGACTGCAGCAGGGTAACACGATGAACATAGTACAGTTTTGTACCTACCATAAATGTAGATGTTCAAGTGTTCACCCTGCTGCAGTCCAGGTTACCCTCCCTCCATCCCCTCTGATCTAACTGAAATTTTTCTTTGCCTTTATATCTGATACAACCTTTGTGGTGTATTTGCTTATAGCTGGGGGTATGGTTTTGTTTGTGCTTCACTTTTATTATTGGTACTATGTAGTGACCTCCTATTGGGGGGGCACCTGACATCTGGGGCAAGAAAAACTGAAGAAAATGGTGTTGGATGCCACTTTTATCCCCCTGGCGCACTGATGTCAGGGAAGAAGCGACAGCAACCGACACTGGACCAAGACTTTGGAAATCAGGCCGACTGCGGGACCGCCTGACGACAGGATAACCCCAAGTGTGATGACTGCAACAGGGTGAACACTCGAGCATCTACATTTATGGTAGGTACAAAACTGTACTTTTACGCCTTTCCTCCCTCTGCCTCTTCTACCCAAGGTCCTCCTAAAAGCCAGACAAGAGAAGCCAAAGATGATACTAATTGCTCCAGACTGGCCCCGCCAATACTGGTACCCAGTCCTAAGGAACTTGTCAAATTACCCAGCTTGGACCTTGCCTCAAAGACCACAACTACTGTCCCAACAAAACAATCAGATCCTACACAATCAATTACAGACTCTGAACCTGGCAGCATGGCTAATCATGTAAGCATACGAGCGACACCTCTCAGTAAAGCTGTGTTGGATGTCATTTTTGGAAGCCAGAAGGCCTAGTACTAGAAAACCTTATGCTGCCAAATGGAAGAGGCTCTGTTCTTGGAATCAAGCACAAGGAACTGATACAGCAGAACCGCATATTCCTCAGATATTACAATACTTAAGTAAGATGCTTTGCAAAGGCCTATCTTTCTCATCAATCAAAATCCATGCCTCTGCCATTTCGGCTCATTACAATACAGAGCCACCAATCTTTTCTCATCCATTACTAAAGCAGTATCTTAGAGGAGCCAAAAACCTAAGGACTCGTAGAAGATCACCATTACCTGCATGGGACCTCAGTTATGTGTTGGAAAAACTCACCCTGCCTCCATTTGAACCAGCCGCTACCACTGATTTAAAGTTCTTATCATGGAAGACAGCTCTGCTACTAGCAATTACTTCAGCAAGAAGAGTTTCAGAGCTACAGGCCCTCATGGCTGTAGAGCCTTTTATCATATTTTACCCAGACAAGGGTGTCTCTGAGGACAAATCCTACTTTTATGCCTAAGGTGGTTACCAGTGTGGCTCTTAACCAAACAATTCAAATGCCAACTTTTTATCAAAATCCGCAGAACAAAGGGGAGAGAATTCTGCATTGCTTGGACGTGCACAGACAGCTAAGATTCTACTTGAGAAAGACAAAAGCTCTAAGAAAAACTGAGCAATTACTAGTGTCATATGCTGCAGGATCAGAAGGATAGGCCATCTCGAAGCAGACAATTTCAAAGTGGGTAAGCCACTGCATCCGTTTCTGCTACTTACATCATGGTAAACCTGTGCCCAAGGGCAGTAGGTCTCATTCCACTAGAGCTGCAGCTACTTCGGCAGCCTTTCTCAGAGGAGTACCAACCAAAGACATTCTAGAGGCTGCTACTTGGAGTTCTGTTCACACCTTTACAAAGCATTACCATTTGCCTCTCTACTCTAAGTCCAGGGCAGGCTTTGCCACTGCAGTGCTGCAGGGCCTTATAGCCGCATCTAATGCTGTTTAGCTCCAGCCTCTCAACCATAGCTTTGGGATTCTACCCAAATGTAATGACTGCAACAGTGAAACACGAAGAACATAGTACAGTTGTGTACACTTACCATAAATGTAGATGTTCGAGTGTATTCACTGTTGCAGTCCTGGTTACCCTCCCTCCATCCCCCTGTCATTCTACAGTTCATCCTTCCTTCTCTATCTCCTATATATATATATATATATATATATATATATATATATATATATATATATAATGCTACCTTTTTGGGGGCACCTGACATAGGGGGCAAGAAAAACTAAAGAAAATGGCGTCGGCTGCATGTTTTATATCCTCTGACGTCATGGAAGAGGAAACAGCAACCGACGCAGGACCCAAGACTTTGGAATTCAGGCCGACTGAGGGCAACCTGCCAGCAGATTACCCAAATGTAATGACTGCAACGGTGAATGCATTCGAACATCTACATTTATGGTAAGTGTACACAACTGTACTTTCTTTGTGTTTCACTGTTGCAGTCATTACATTTGGGGGTAATCTGCTGGCAGGTTGCCCTCAGTCGGCCTGATTAACAAAGTCTTGGGTCCTGCATCGGTTGCTGTCCCTTCTTCCATGACGTCAGGTCGTCAGGAGTATAAAACATGCAGCCGATGCCATTACATCAGTCTTTCTTACTGCGCGGTGCCTGAAGCAAAAGCAGTTCGCAAGTGCCGGTTGGCTGACTCCTGCAATTTTCGTTGTCGAGTTTCAGAATCGAAGTCTTCAACTAAAAAGCTAAGTACCCTGGTGGGGAAACTTTTTCTTGCTCCTTACTGATGTCAGTAAAAGTTAATAATTGCATTACTTGTGGTAAGCAAATACCTCATAAGGATTTTGATTGTACTGTATTCCTTGCCTAGGCCGTGACCTGTTGGTTTTGTGCTAAATTTGATAAGTGCACTTTTAAATGTCTGTATATTTTTGCTTCTAAATATTTTGGCTCACACTTTAATTATCCAGAAATGTCATCTGTTAGCAGTCCGACTACCAGAATACCTAAAAAATGTAAAGAAATAGAGACAGGCCATCGCGGAACAAAACTGATGACGCTTCTCCTAAGTCAGTCGCCAGTTTGCCGGTACTCAGTGAGGCGCTTTCGCAGCCCCTGATACCCACTACTTCTGATTCGCAGGCCTCTACTGAAACCCATTCGGAGTCCGGTATGCCGTGAGATGCTTCAATTATGGAATCAGCGGTTGTCTCTACCTTAGATGGGTCCGGAGCCGCTGTGCAGGCACCGGCTTCTGAGGGTGTTTTCATGCTTACAGATTTGTATATTAGACTGACACCATCTTCAGAACTAAGGCCAAAATCTAAATCTGTGTCTAAAAAACTGACGCCTGGGCCACGTGCATGCCCCTATGCCTAAAAAACAATCAAAATGGCTGAAGATTTAATTACTCTGATCATGGGTAGCCAATCCCCCCCCACCCCTTCTAAGAGGCCTAGGCAAGACATTGATTATGAATCTTCTGAACAGGATTCTTTTTCTTCTGACTCTTCTAATGAACAGGATTTGTCTATACCTACTTATGAGGACTCTGATGCAGAAGATTCCATTCCTTCTGCTTCTCCCCCTGAGGATTTTTCTTTTGGGGAAACTTTACATATCTTAAGGGAACATTTCCACTGGGAAAGTCAGGATTTCTCTGAATCTAAAAAGAGACTTAGGGATTTTCTTCTTCCTCCTCAGCATAGGCCTTTGGCTATGCCTCCTGTTCTAGACATTACTGGTGATGTTTTTCAGAATCTAGTATGGCTCCTGATTCTCTGCCTCTGGCTCCTTGTAAGCCAGACAGATACTACAGGGTTTCTGACTCCCACCAATTCCTTTTCAAAAATCCTACTGCAGATCCTGAAACCATTTCTCAGGGTTCCAAGGGCATTAAAGCCTCTACTGCTAAAAATCCTACCCCTTCTGATAGAGGTTCCAGGGCGCTGGATAGATGGGGTAAGAAGGTTTACACTTCTGCAACCTTGGCAATCAGGGCTTTAAACTGTCAGTTTCATGTGCTTAAATATCAACAGCATATCATGGGACTGCTTAAACAGAAAATTATGTTAATTTCTGACTGTGTGGAAAATAAAAATTTACAGGATTTATTGCATTCAGCTGAACAAGTTGGAAAACATACTTTGCGATGTGGTTTTGATTCTTTGGAGGAGGCCTCTTGCAGGGCTGCTGTAACTGGGTCTGTGCTAAGAAGGCATGCTTGGCTCAAAGAGCAAACTCTGCCTGATCATGTTAAAGCAAAATTGTTGGATGCTCCTTTACAACAGGACCATCTCTTTGGTAATAAGGCTGAAGAAGTTTTTAAAAAGATGGAAGATAAAGCAAACTCTATGCATACTGTGAAAGATTTCTTACAAGTGCAACCTCCAAGATTTAGTAGGCACTGGCCTACTAAGAACTGGTCCTTTCCAGTTCCTTCGAGAGCCACTCAAGTCAAACCCAGACATCCCAAAGGCTCCAGGTTTCAGTCACAAGGGACTTTTAGAACAAAACAATGTGGTGCCTTCTCCTCCAAATCTGGAAACAACAAGGCACCTCCCTAAGGTAAACAGTCTCAGTGAGTTCTCTTTATACTTACCAAGCACTTACCTTTTAGCCGCCCCTTTGGGGGGAAAACTGACACTTTATGCAAGAAACTGGCAACTTATAAACCAGAAGAAATGGGTTTTAAATATAGTATGCCAGGGATACAGATTTCATTTCCACAGGTTGCCAATCCCAAACGGATGGCCAGACCTCACCCCAAATCAGTGGGCAGAGGTCCAGAAACAATTACTGTCCCTCATGAACATGGGGGCTATTCAACCAGTACCAGAAGAGGAAAAGGGACAAGGTTTCTATTCAGGACTTTTCCTGGTACCCAGAAAAGACCAATCATGGTGTCCAATTCTGGACTTATCTACTCTAAACACATTTCTGGACATTCCAAAATTCAAGATGCTGACTCAACAGTTGCTTCCTATGCTAGGCAAAGATGCCGGTTAGTAACTCTAGACTTAAGAGGCTTACCCTGCATATCCCAGTCAGGGAATCTTGCAGAAGATACCTCTGCTTCTAAGCAGGCTACTTGCATTACCAGTTCTCTGCACTGCCCTTTGGCTTATCTACTGCTCCCTAGGTCTTCACAAAGTGCATGGCTCCAGTCATTGCATTTTGCAGGCAAAGAAATATCTAAATATATCCATACCTGGACGATTGTCTAATTTAGGCAGAAAACAGGGACATTCTTCTAAAGCATCTGGCGTTTGTAAAAAGGGTTCTAACTTGTCTAGGGTACACCATAAACGAAAAGAAGTCACAACTGGTGCCCTCTCAAAAAATTACATTCCTGGGTGCAAGCTTGAATACAACTGCCCAGATGGCTTACCTTATGCCAGAAAAGCAAATTCATTTGGTAACTTACTTCAAACAGGTATAGGTGACCACAAAAACCCTGCTATCTGCAAGACAAATTCTGCAAGCCTTTGGGGTTCATGGTCTCCTGCATTCTTCTAATTCCATATGCAAGACTGCATATGAGGAAGCTTCAGTGGTTCTTAAAGTTTATGGAGTCAACATTGTCACAGCCTGGAAACAATGATTCCTATCGTACCTGTGGTGGGCAGAGGCCTGCCAACAAAACAAGGGACTGCCATTCACTGCCGCCCAAACCCTAACCACAGACGCATCAGACTATGCTTGGGGGGCTCAACTGGCAGGGAAGTGCATTCAGGGCAAATGGAGCCCAAATTAAATGCACCTTCATATCAATCAAAAAGAGATGCTAGCTGTACAGAATGCACTGACATCCTTCAAGGACTACCTTCATCCAGGACAATTAATGGTAAAGACAGACAATACCACAGTTATGTGGTACATAAACAAGCAGGGGGGTACACACTCCTACCCCCTTTGCAGACTAGCCATGGCATTGTGGAACACGGCCTTGACCTATCAAATACAACTACAAGCTCACTTCCTGCCAGGAAAGCCGAATGCTCTGACAGATGAACTAAGCAGAAATCTCATGGACCCACACAAATGGAAACTGGAAACACGTATTTTCAACATGTTGACATGCAAATGGGGGAGTCCAGACATAGATCTTTTTGCCTCACCCCAGAACTATCAGTTGGACAAATTCTGCACAAGAACTCATCGCAAAAAAGCCTAGAAAGTGGATGCTCTATCATTCAGCTGGAAAAAACCATCAGTCTATGCTTTTCCCCCTCTGCCTCTGCTCCCCAAAGTTCTGCTAAAAGTCATACAGAACAAACCAAAAATGATTTTGATTGCTCCAAACTGGCCTCGCCAACACTGGTACCCACTCCTGTGCAATGTGTGTCGCACGTTCCACCGTGGCACCTGCCTCCGACACCTTACTTACTGTCTCAGCAGAACAACCAAATTCTGCACACTCAGCTCCAAACTTTGAATCTTGCAGCATGGCTAATCACCTAAATTCACCCTTACCATCCCTCAGAAAGCCTGTGATGGATGTCATTTTGGAGGCAAGAAGGCTTAGTACTAGAAAATCTTATGCTGACAAATGGAAAAGATTCTGTGCCTGGAATCAATCACAAGGGATAAGCACAGCAGTGCCCAATATTCCTCAGATTTTACAATACTTAACTGAGATGCTTCACAAGGGCCTGTCCTTTTCTTCCATAAAAATCCATGCCTCAGCCATTTCAGCTCATTATAACACAGAACCCTCCCCTCTTCTCTCATCCTATGCTAAAGCAGTATCTCAGAGGGGCCAAAAACTTAAGACCACCCAGGAGAACTTCAACCCCTGCCTGGGACCTCAATTTTGTATTGGAAAAACTCACTCTTGCTCCTTTCGAGCCAGCTGCTACTGCAGACTTAAAATTTCTCTCCTGGAAAACAGCTTTCCTTTTAGCAGTCACTTCAGCTAGAAGGATTTCCGAATTACAAGCTCTTATGGCAGTGGAGCCTTTCATTATTTTTCATGCGGACATGGTGTCTCTCAGGACCAATCCATCCTTCATGCCTAAGGTGGTATCCAGTGTGGCTCTTAATCAGACCATTCATTTGCCAACTGTCTTTCCCAATCCACAGAACAAGGGGGAGCGGATTCTACATTCATTGGATGTACACAGACAACTTAGATTTTACTTAAACAGGACAAAATCTCTAAGAAAATTTGAACTACTGGTGGCATTTGCTGCAGGGGCAGAGGGAAAGGCTATTTCAAAACAGGCTATTTCCAAATGGATAAGCCATTGTATTTGTTTCTGCTATATGCACCATGGTAAAACTATCCCCCAGGGGATCAGATCTCATTCCACCAGGGCCGCATCTACTTCTACAGCCTTTCTCAGAGGTATTCCTACCAGAGACATTTTAGAAGCTGCTACCTGGGGGGCAGTTCATACTTTCACCAGACATTACCATTTACCTTTCTTCTCTAAATCCATAGCTGGCTTTGCCACTGCTGTCCTGCAGGGCCTTATAGCTGGTCATAATGCTGTATAAATCCATCCTCCCAACCATAGCTTTGGAAACTACCCAAATGTAATGACTGCAAAAGTGAAACACGAAGAACATAGTACAGTTGTGTACGCTTACCATAAATGTAGATGTTCGAGTGTAATTCACTGTTGCAGTCCTGGTTACCCTCCCTCCAACCCCCTGTTTTTTCTCTTACTATACCTCTTCTTTTCTTTACTATGCTTAAAGGCCTTTTTGGTGTATTTGCTTTTGTTTGGAGGTATATTTTTGTGTTTTTAATTACTTAAATATTTGGCTCCACATTTGGGGGGCACCTGACAGCTGGTGCAAGAAAAACTGATGTAATGGCGTCGGCTTCATGTTTTATACCCCTGACGACTTGACGTCATGGAAGAAGGGACAGCAACCGGCGCAGGACCCAAGGCTTTGTTAATCAGGCCGACTGAGGGCAACCTGCTAGCAGATTACTCCCAAATGTAATGACTGCAACAGTGAATACACTCTAACATCTACATTTATGGTAAGTGTACACAACTGTACTTTCTCAAAGGTATCCTGTTATGATGCCACTCAGGAATTCAGGCTGTTTAGGTTTCTGACCCTTTAGTTTGATCAGACAGACTAGACTGAAGTAGCATTCACATGTTTTGTACTTGGGTAACACTGTATCCTTTTTTCCTAGTCCACCAGGTACAACATCCCCTTTCCAAATCATTGCTTCTTCCTAAGGACCTGGCAGACCAGCCGGAAACTCTTTTGCCCCTTCCTACTGATTTAATATAAGAATATATTCATCTGATCCAGTCCGCACTGGTCAGTAAACTCTGTTTAAGGTTAGCACATAGGGGCCACTGTGTGAAGAAAAAAGTTTTTGAAGTTGGTTGAGGCAAGAAGCTCTGGCAAAGGCTCGATCAGATGGCAGCAAGCAGCTTCACTATAGCTGCAAAGCATTTTTATGGATTTACAGCTTGATAAATTGTTTTTACCTCACTGTCAATTGAACGGGTTGGTAATTGCATAATTGCTTTACTGTTCTGTAGAAGTTCCAGTAAACTTTAATTAGCTCTTGTCACAACAATGATATAGTTGCATCCGGGTTGAGGCGCCTAGGCAGCGAGATATTTCCCTGTGGTACATGACAGTGCAGATCCCAGTACTTTAAATGATTACCAATTTTTGCATCTGACAGTAATTTTTGAGGTAGCATTTTTGTTAAACTTCTTTTTTAGTGAAACTAGTGTTTTCATGTATGAAAATGCATGTCAACACTATTTTGTTGAAAAGAGAAGTTATGAAAAAACAGTGCTTGTGATCTTTAATTCAGTAATTTGAACATCCATACTTTCATTGGGATCCTCTGCCTTCAGACTGGACTTCAAGCAACCTTTGCCAAGAAGGGGGAACCCCACTTTAGTCTTACTGTGGGAAAGGGAGGAATCCACCAAGACTTGGTAAGGGAGGAAGTCACCGGATCATTGGTGGAGGACCAGATATCTGATTCTTTTCCCAAAACAGTCAGACAAGAGACCACTAAGAAGAAGTCTTAGAAGACTAAACATTTGTGCGTGACCCCCCCCCCCCCACACACACACACACAGGCATACACACACACCAGTCCAAAGAAATCCCAGAAATACTAGTGCAACTTTGCCCAGGGGATTTTTAAGACAATAAGCTGTTTCCAGTCTTCCACTCCAGTGTCTACCCAGACAAAAAGGAAGACATCTTTGTAAAGAGGAGGTAATTTCTGAACCTGAAGAAGGGCTTGCCTGTATTCCTCAACGTTTTTTCCTTACTGCCTTTGATTCCGAATCTGAGGACACCTGTCCTCAGATTCTGCTAATGGAGAAATCTTTTTCTGACACCATTTCTAAGATGAGGAAGGTTCTGTCAGTGAGAAACAAGGGAAGTTTTTGAGTCGATAAAAAAAAAAAAAACTGTGAGCTGCACTGCATGGATTCCCAAGATGCCTTTAGCTTATCCCATCAGTTCTGGGAGCTTTGGAGAATGCTTTTAGTGCTGCTGCCTTTTCTGAGCCCCAGCCTCCTGCACCAAGAAAACCAGACTTGTATGTTTCTTTTCAGAAACCCCATTGCTGAGCTGGCTGTTCATCTGGATAGGGACAGTAGTTCAAAACCCTTTTTCTTCATTCAACTCTGTTCCTAATGAAGAAAACAGCAGAGCCTTTGATAGTTATGGGAATAAGGTTTATGCCTCTTTTAGAACAACTGCCAGACACATGGAAAATATTTGCTTTTCATCTTCTTTGATAGTCAACAATCTATTGCTAATCTGCCTGCTTCAGACACTAAATCCAGTTTAAGTTGGGTCAGTTTTGCTACCAAGTTACCAAGCACTCAGTAAAATTTGTATATGATGCATTCTGCTACCAAGTTACCAAGCACTCAGTAAAATTTGTATGTAATGCAGTGGATCCTGTATCCATATTTGTTGTTACAGGGATGAACAGGAATGCTTGGACCATACTGTAAACTTTTCCTGAATATGTTAAGACCCAGATTGTGAATGCCTTTCTGGAGAAAGACTTGCTTTTTGGAATTTCCTTGGCTGAGGTATGCAAGTTACTAGCGAGAGGAAAATTGATGCAGGAGATAAAACAACTCTTTCTAGGCTGTCCCTAGGTAATAAAGAGGTTATCTTTCCAACTCTGGTCCTTTCTTCTGTAAACCATTCAAACCTTATCAACAGAAGTCTTCAAAACAGACTCAAAAAAAAAAAAGTAAAGGAATGGATCTCAAAAATCCCCCTTTTATAAGAATGAATGCCAAAGTACCTTCAGACCCCATCCTGGCCATCCTTCTAAGCTTGCAGGTAATCTTTTTCAAACCTTATATCTCTCGAGACAGATGACATCAGATGCTTGGTGCTGAAAATAATTCATCACAGCTATGGAGTTCAAGTGGGGCATCTCTTACACTTTATTCAAGTATTACTTTGTCAAAGAGCCAGACTTTCTTGTTTCCACAAATCCTGTCAGACATATTGTCCTAATGAGTAATAGAGCCTGTTCCTCCTTCCCAGGAAGGAAAAGGCTTCTATTTAAGGATTTTTACGGTACCTCAAAAGGGAGGCACTTCGAGACCAATCTTCGGCATTTCAATTCAAGGGAAGTCCTCCTCTTCTCCCCAGGGCTTATATAGCCACTCTAGACCTCAAAAATGCCCATTATCACATCCCTATTCACAAAGATAACATATGTTATTATTTAAGATTCTTTGCTTTGGGTTTGCACTTTCAATTGACATTTTTGCCCTTTGATTTCTCTACCCCTTACATTTCTCTCTACCTGGACGATTGCCTTATTCTGGCTGTTACTGCCCAGGACACTCTGGCATCTGTTCATTTCTCTCTGAATCTGTTCCACCATCAAGGTTTCAGGTTAAATCTGGAAAACTACTTCTAGGTGCATTCTTACAAGTTTGTTTAGACACCTCCCCAAATGGTTACCTCCTTCCAGAGAATGTTACCTTCAACCATCAGCATTACCTAAAACTTGTTCAACAGAGCACTTCCACAGCAAGAGGTTTCCTCAAAATTCTGTTGCATAGCTTTGTCCATCCTCCTGATTCCTTTAGCCAGATTTCACCTGAGAAGAATTCAGTGGTTTCTCAAATCCACCTGGATCTAACATCAACATTCATAATTTTTTCCCTATTCCAGACCTAGAATTCATTAAAAAACTGTAATATGCATGGGGGGGGGGGGGGGGGGCTCAGTTCCTCAAGATATCAAAGTCCAGGACATGTTGACCTAAATTCTTGCACAAATACAAATTCAGAGAGAGGATGGCCCTGATGAAGACCATCAAAAGCACTGAATCTGGTCTGGACACCTGCACCATTGTTTGTACACAGACATGAGAACAAGGTGTCCTACCCCCTGGGCAGACTAGACATGATGGTGTGGGAGCTGGCAATTCAGCACAATCTCTCCCTACAGGCAGCTTACATTCCATCAGAGAAGAAACAGTAGAAGACTCTGTGAGGAGATCCAGGACAGATCTTTACAAGTAGATGTTACACCCGGAGGTCTTCCAGGAGATGTTCACCTGTGAGGAACTCCCCCAAGTAAATCTGTCTGCCTTGTGTAACAGTAGACTGTTGCAACAGTTATAACAAATGAGCTAATGAACAGCATTCTTAACTGATAGGATATGCCCTGTCAAGTATACTGTATGTCTAGCCAGTCTACAAAAGCTTGGCACTTTCCTTGTGTGCTGTACATCCAACTTGTGGCTCTGCACAAGACTGCGTGATAGTACTTAAAGTACAACTACAAAAATCCTCAGAACTTTCTTGGTGTCAGACCATGAATGAAGACTTTGTCAAAATCGTGGTCTATCATATGGTGTGTTCCAGCTTCTATAGTTTGGGGCAGATAAGTACTTCATAAGGGACCCTTCCTCATTCTGTTAACTTTATATAGTAAACTTTATCTTTCTTGCAGGAAAAAGGGTAAAGGCAACCGTGGTCAACAGATACCCTATAAAAGTCAAGCACACTTTGTGTCTTTTTGTTTGGGTTATGAACATAACTACAGGGATTGCTCTATTTTTGCAACCTTTTGTACCTAAAACCATTCATGCTCTTAGTTCATCAAAGCTTTGCACTGAAAATAAAAAGCTTCAAGATTTCATTTGTCAGGTTGGTTTTTGAGTCATCTACCTCAGAGATCCCCATTCAGTTGAAGAAAATTTAAAAAAAAAAATCAGGAGACCAAGTCTTTTGAGTTGGTCAGAGTCAGACATCTCCATTGAGGCATTTTATCAGGTATCAGACTGTAGAGCTGTCTTTCCTGTACCTGCTGTTGGGACCACTCAGGAGGCTAACATCGTGGAAGGTCTGAGCGCATTGGCCAACTTCATATTGTCACAAAGGGAAGACTAAGGCTGATTCTCTCAGAGGGAATGGAGGGATGTCCTCTACTGTTAGTCTGAGAAGACAGCCCAATTAGCATCATGGAGGTACATTTGGCTTCTCCTACTTTTCCTATTATTTCTCCGGAGACTCCTCAAAAAAACTAAGCACATTTCACCACCTGCTTTCTCTATCCCTGTCTCATAGAGGCCCAAAGGAGGAGGAGGAGTGGTTTAACTTCTCCCAGGGATTGTTTAAAAGCTCTCATGGCTTTTCATTTTTCCAAGTTTTCTTTACCTCCATTTGCTTCTACCCCCATGTCAAAAGAAAAAGGGAAGTCCTCCTCTGAAGAACTTTCTTCTGATTCAGTTTGAGAGCCTTGATTATGCATTACAAATGCATTCTTTGGGTTTTGAATCGGAGGCAGATGAGTCCCCTGTCTTCTGTTTCCCCTTATGCAGAGCTTGTCTTTGAAATGTCTGTTCAGGCAATGGAACATTTTAACTGGGAGGACAAACAAATATCTAAATCACAAAAAGGTAGTGTGACTATCTGAATATTAGATGCTTCCGTACCAGTTTTAGATTCCCCTGATGATACCTTTATGTCAGATTCTTTGGTGTCAGACTAAGTGCTTTACCCCCCTGCACCTGAATATCCAGAGAGTTTTTAAGATATCAAAAACTCATATCTTCCTTTACAGAGGCCCTTCATCAGATCCAGCTGTTAACTTTAGAATCTGAAAAGGTGTCTGAACTGCTACCTTCTACAAGTGAGAAGGGTAGTAGAGCCATGGACTGGTATGGCAAAATGTTTACACATCGGATACCCTGTCTTTCAGAGCCATTAACTGTCAAAGTTATACCAGATTATTGCTGCCATTTTCCATCAGGTTTGTCCAGTAGTGGGCAACCCTTCAGGTGGAACTTTTTGCTTCCACTCTAAACAGACAACGCAAGATTTTCTTCATTCCCATTGCTTACAGTAGCCTATGAGTAGTGTCCTGCCAAGGACACAGCACCCATGCAGCTTTCCAAAGCTCTAACCCATTTCCGTCTCACTCAGTTTGGCTGCTGATAGGCTACACACTTTTCGGAGGGAAGTATGTCAGCAAACAGAGTCAGGTAAATCTCCAGAATTTTCCTGTACCTCGAGAAGCATCTCCTGTCTGTCTCTCTCTCTCTCTCTCTCTCTCTCTGTCTCTGTCTCTGTCTCTCTGTCTGTCTCTCTCTCTCTCTCTCTGTCTCTCTGTCTCTCTGTCTGTCTGGCTGGCTGCAGAGGAAAAGCAGACAGAATCTTTTTGCTTACTAGATGAGACCCGATTTAAGAACCTTTTCCTCTCATAAATATTTTTTATTGAATATTTCTGGTATTTTTTCAGATCTACCTTAAATTTAAAGGAAAAGAAATACTGTTGCTGCATTCCACATTAAGAATACCAGGTTTTGCCAGGGCCATTTTGTACATGCTTCATGTTGTTTACTTGGCTTATTTCACATTTTTGTATGGAAAACTTTGATTTTATGAGAATATGTAGCATTTAGGCTGTGCTTATATAATCAGAATGTCTGTTTTGCATCTGTTACTGTTTTTGATGGATTGCTCCCCCTCTAGACCTGCTTATTGATCTAGTGTGTCCCGGATGCATGGAGAGAACCAGATGTGGGAGAATCCTGATAAAAAATCTTAGTAACTCCTAAGGAACAGCCATATTGGAGCAAGGGACCTGCTACTAACACGATCATAATGAAGACATCAGCCACCAGAAAGGACATTTCAGAAAATAATTCCTCTGTCCATCCCCCAAACAGGGAGTCCAGGGCTTTGGACCATTTAGAAAAGTGCGCCTACACCTCAGCAACATTCTCAATGAGATCTCTAAACTACTTGGCTTATTTGATGAGTCTTTAGTGTGACCTTGTGTTGGAAGTGTTACCAGTGTGTGTAGACATCTGCTCTCCAATGCAGCCAATGGCATGTTGTGTGCAGCAGACACCAGCATTGCTATGCACAGGCATGCCTGGATGCAGTTTTATAACTCTGAGGAGTGCTTTAAGGCATCCTTTGTTAAAGACCCATTCAGTGGTTCTTCTGTTTTTGGTCCAAAGGTCAAGGGCACATTAACCTAGGAGCAAGCAGAACTGAAGGACGTTGTCTGCCATCAGATTGTGCTTTGCAAGCTCCCAGCAGTCATTCTTCAGGGGGACAAACATCTTTTTTGTTTTCCTCAAGTAACAACAGTCTTTTTGGTATGCTCCTGGTAAAGGTTCCCCTTATGGTGTTGGGGGGGGGGGGCACAACCAGAATGAATGCTGCCCATGAGACAGAGGTAGTCTGCAAAACCAAGCCTTCCCTAGAGCTTTCCCCTGGAGGCCATTTCAACATACCTGAAGGGTTGTCCAGTTGTCCTGTTCTGGAAGCAGTTGAAGGACGCTTTGCTTTCGCCCAAGAGTTTGGGTGGCCTTCACCTTGTACACATGGGTGTTGACTCATATCCAGAGGTTGTATAGTTCCATTTGACTTTGCACTGAGAGAAACAAGAAAAGCACTCCCAGACATTCTACCCTATCAGAGAGGAGATGCAGCATTCTAAATTTAAAAGCTGCTAGCAAACAGTCATCCAGGAGGTCCCACCAGACCAGCAAGAATCTGGAGCTATTCCAGATTCTTTTTGGTGCCTGATAAGAACAGGGACCTACAACCAACTTTAAATGTGACCAAGTTGAACTGTTACTTTAAGTAGACCAAGTTCTGGATGGTCACGGTGCTGTCCATTCTGCCTGTGTTGAGGAAGGATGACTGGATGTGTTCAATAGATCTCAACTATACCTACCATCATATAAAGATTGTGAGGCACTCCAGGAGATTTCTGTGCTTTATGCTGGGAGCCAGTCATTATCCATTCCAAGCGCTGCCCCTTGGTCTCATCACAGTCCTCTTGGTGTTAACAAAGTACATGCCAGTCATAGCAGCCTGGCTCAAGGTGCACAGGTTCCAGGTTTTTCTGTACCTGGATGATTGGCTTCTCACTGCCTCCATGACAGCATCATTATTCAAAGCTCAGACCTCCTCACTCCAGTTGTGTCTATCCTTGGAAATCACTGTGAACTCAAAAAAGTCCAATTTACAGCCGGTTCAGGAGTTGGGAGTTCATAGGCTGCCAATTGGATATGGTTCCTCAGACAGCAAAACTTCCAATTCACAGGTTAAACTCTGAGAAGAATCATCTCAGTTGCTTCCATCTCCCAGTCCCCTGGCTTCCATGATTCTGAGGCTGTTGGTACACATGGCAGCATTGATTTGCCTGTTACCTCTGATAAGGAGTTATATGAGGATCCCACAGTGGACATTGGCTGCTCAGTGGTCATACTTATTACATCCCATGAATTTCCCAGTCCCCATAGGAAACAGCTGCCAAGCGGAGGTGACACTATGATTGGAATGCCTGCTTGTCACTCCTGGGCAGCCCTTCGTTCTTCCCCAATCTCAGTCCACAGATGTCGCCCTTCTGGGGTGGAGTGGGCATTTCAAGGGGAAGACAGTCCAGGGCACATGGCCATTCAGTCTCCACATCAACATCTTGGAGATGAGCAAGGTCCAGCTATTGTTGCAGGCCTTTCAGGACCTTCTTCCCAAGTGTGTGCTATCTGTTCAGATGGACAATGTTTGTGGTGTGGTACCTGAACAAGCAGAGGGAACTCTATCTTACCCTCTTTGTCAGAAGGTCTTGAGAGTGTGGCAGTGAGCAATTTTCTATCACTGGTTTCTGATTACATTATACATCCTGGGAAGGCCAACATCTTGGCAGACTGTTTTAAGATGAAACATCATCCTTTTTCATGAGGCGATCCTGAATCCAGAAGTAGCAGCTCAGAATTTCCAGTGCTAGAGCACCCCTTGCTGCAATCTGTTTGCCATCCCGGACAACACGAAGTGCAGAAGTTTTTACACCCTGACCCCCCCCCCCCCCCCCGGGGGGCAGTCACTGAAGGATGCTCATCTGTATGCTTGACCCCCAAGTTTCCTGTAGACCTACCCACCAACCCCCTCCCCATAATAAAATTACTAAAGAAAGCAGCCTGTTGCAGAACAATTGTGAATCCTCATTGACCTGTTCTGGCGCAGACAGTTCTGTTTCCCCTTTTTGTGGCCCTCAACTCTAGTATCCACCCTGGGTGCTGGACCCCATTCTGGGGTTGATTACCCATCCTGCATGGATTTCTTCTCCCAGCCTTCAAACCCTCAAGTTAATTAACTACATGATTTTTCTAGTTCCAATGATGGTCTGGGATCCCAAGCTCTCTGACAGAGTTATCTGTATTTATCTTCTTCTCAGAAACCTTCTACATGAAAAATATATGCTAGTAAATGAAAACATTTTGTGGTGTTGGCTTCAACTAATGTTCTAGACCCTTTTTCACACCCACATGATGCTGTTCTGGATTTTCTTGCTAATCTCTTTCAATCTGGTCTGAGCTATTCCACTGTTAAGGTTCAACTTGCTGCTACTATTTCTAATTCTCTCATTGGCAGCGGTAACACACTGTTGCTGTCCAGAAGGTTTCTAAAGCTGTCTAGCACATTCTTATGACCACCAGTTTGGGATCCTATTCCTTTTTGGGATTTGCCGTTCACACTACAAGTGCAAGCTAGCCTTCCTTTTGAACCTTTAGCTGCCACCATTTTCTTGAAGTTGCTATCTTGGAAAACAATTTTCCTGGTGTCTGTTACATCTGCAAGACTGATTTCAGAGCTGCATGCATTATCCTGCGTCCCTCCTCCTTCAGGACTAATCCCTCATTTTTGCCCAAAGTAGTATTGGAATCTACTTTGAACTAAATCATTCATTTGCTTGTGTTCTTCCCAAAGTTTGGTAATAAGGGTGAATACTTGCTGCATTGTCTGGACAGGTGTAGACAATTGAGATTTTATTTGAATAGAACTGGAACATTTAGAAAACATAGCAAATCTTTGTTTCCTTTTCCAAGGCCAGGTTTGGCAAGCCAGTTACTAAAGCAACCTTAGCCAAATTGCTGTCTGATTGCATCTCCTTTCTGACAAACTTGAGAGGAAGGTTCTTACTTGCAAAACACAAAGGCCATTCTGCCAGGGCAGTGGCAACTTCTCCTTTTTTTCCCCCAGAGCCTGTATCAATGACATTTGTGCAGCTGCTGCTTGGGCTAGCATTTATATATTTGTGTCCCATTACAAATTAGATATACATTTCAGGTCCAAGTTTTGTTTTAGTTTCACTATTCTGTGGAATATTCTCTTCTAGGGCCTCCCTGGGATGATATGTGGCAGGGTATTCTGTCCCACACATTGAAGTTGGAAGGAAACAACATCAGCTCTGCTTACTGTAATGATCCATGCTGTCCATTTCTCCCGAGTTCTACCATCTCCCTCCTTTTTAGGGTTTTGCTTTCCATGTGAGTAGGCAACCAGATCCTTGTTTACTTTTTTGAAACCTGTATTAGGCCCTTAAGTTGTTCTTGCATTTTATTAGATCTGTATGAGAGGGCAGACTTGATATGAAGTAGATGGGGAGCAGTGTATTATGGGTTGAGGAGGCAGAGCTCTGGAGTTGAAGCCTTTGAAAAAAGTCAGCATCAGACCAAAGTCAGATCGGCCAAATCCACAGGTTGAACTGGATGGAAACGGACAACATGGATCTGTCATTATGGTAACTACGTAACTTTAATTTCTCATTTCTGAGGTAATAAATGTTCTTTTATATTTCTGACTCAAAGTTTTAAGGCCTGATGACAATGTTCAGTATACCACCTGTATTTACTTGTATGGGGGAAATAATTTGGTGTTTGGGGAATGGGAGTGTGCTGTTGTGCTTACTGTTGAGCTTATTGTGTCTGGAGTCAGGCTTCTTCTCTGGCTACAGCATGGTTGATATTCGTGGTCCTGCTTCTTCTACTCCACTTAAAAAAGAAAAAAAAAACAGTAACATTATTGTGCCAACCTATAGTTGGTGACACTGGTGTGACCAAAGACTGTTCCACAGACCACTTGGCTATTGCCTGTACTTCCTCTGGATGTCCTTCGTGTTTCACTGTTGCAGTCATTACATTTGGGTAATCTGCTGGCAGGTTGCCCTCAGTCGGCCTGATTTAATAAAGTCTTGGGTCCTGCGTCAGTTGCTGTCCCTTCTTTCATGACGTCAGGTCGTCAGGGGTATAAAACATGCAGCCGACGCCATTACACCAGTCTTTCTTGCCGTGCGGTTCCTGAAGCAGAAGCAGTTCGCAAGTGCCGGTCGGCCGACTCCTGAAATTTTCATTTTCGAGTTTCAGATCCGAAGTCTTCAACTAAAAGCTAAGTACCCCGTTGGGGAAACTTTTTCTTGCTCCTTACTGATGTCAGTAAAAGTTAATAATTGCATTACTTGTGGGAAGCAAATGCCTCATAAGATTTTCATTTGTACTGTATTCCTTGCCTAGGCCCTGATCACAATGTGCCTCGCTGTCGGTTTTCTGCTAAATTTAATCAACACACAATTAAACATTGGTATATCTTTGCTTCTAAATATTTTGGCTCAAGATTTAACTATCCAGAAATGTCGTCGGTTAGCAATCCGACTACCGGAATACCTAAAAAGCACAAAGAAAAAGACAGAGACAGACCGTCGAGGTCCAAAACAGACGACGATGCTTCTCCTAAGCCAGTCGCTGGTTCGCCGGTACTCAGTGAGGTGCTTGCGCGCAGCCCCTGATACCCGCTACTTCTGATTCGCAGGCCTCTACTGAGATGCTTCAGTTATGGAACCCGCGGATGTCTCTACCTTAGATGGGTCCAGAGCTGCTGTGCAGGCACCAGCTTCTGAGGGTGTTTTCAGGCCTACAGATTTGTATATTAGACCGACGCCATCTTCAAAACTAAGGCCAAAATCTAAATCTATGTCTAAAAAAACTGATGCCTGGGCCATATGTGCAGGCCCCTATGCCTAAAAAGCAAATGATCAAAATGGCTGAAGATTTAATTACTCTGATCAGGGGTAGCCAACCCGCTCCTTCTAAGAGGCCTAGGCAAGACATTGATTATGAATCTTCTGAACAGGATTCTATTTCTTCTGATTATTCTAATGAACAGGATTTGTCTATTCCTACTTATGATGCTGAGGATTCCATTCCTTCTGCCTCTCCCCCTGAGGGTTTTTCTTTTGGGGAAACTTTACATGTCTTAAGGAAACATTTCCACTGGGAAAGTCAGGATTTCTCTGAATCTAAAAAGAGACTTGGGGATTTTTTTTTTCCTTCCTCAGCATAGGCCTTTGGCTATACCTCCTGTTCTAGACATTGTTGATGTTTTTTCAGAATCTAATATGACTCCTGATTCTCTGCCTCCGGCTCCTTGTAAGCCAGACAGATATTACAGGGTTCCTGACTCCCACAAATTCCTTTTCAAAAACCCTATTGCTAATCCTGAAACCATTTCTCAGGGTCCCAAGGGCATTAAGGCCTCTACTGCCAAAAATCCAACCCCTTCTGATAGAGATTCCAAGGCTCTGGATAGATGGGGTAAGAAAGTTTACACGTCTGCAACTTTGGCAATCACGGCTTTAAACTGTCAATTTCATATGCTTAAATATCAACAGCATATCATGGGACTACTTAAACAAAAAAATGATGTTAATCTCTGACTGTGTGGAAAATAAAGAATTGCAGGATTTATTGCATTTAGCTGAACAAGTTGGAAAACATACTTTGCAGTGTGGTTTTGATTCCTTGGAGGCCTCTTGCAGGGCTGCTGTAACTGGATCTGTGCTAAGAAGGCATGCTTGGCTCAAAGAGCAAACTTTGCCTGACCATGTTAAAGCAAAATTGTTGGATGCTCCTTTACAACAGGACCGTCCCTTTGGTAATAAGGCTGAAGAAGTGTTAAAAAAGATGGAAGATGAAGCTAAATCTGTGCAAACTGTGAAAGATTTCTTACAAGTGCAACCTCCAAGATTTAGTAAGCACTGGCCTACTAAGAACTGGTCCTTTCCAGTCCCCTCGAGAGCCGCTCAAGTCAAATCAAGACATTCCAAAGGCTCCAGGTTTCAGTCACAAGGAACTTTTCGAACAAAACAATGGGTTGCCACCTTCTTTCGGCTTTTCCCGGTTAGGGGTCGCCACAGCGGATCACCTGTCCGCTCATGATTGGCAGTGGAGTTTTACGGTGTCGAGTTGCCAGCCCGGCGCCCAACCTTCCACAGAAGGCACACACACGCACGCACTCACACCTAGGGCCAATTTAGAGTGTCCAATCCACCTACAGCATGTCTTTCCTCCGCCTCCAAATCTGGAAGCAACAAGGCACCTTCCTATGGTAAACAGTCTCAATGACTTTCCTCTACAATCACCAAGCACTTATCTCTTAGCCGTCCCTTTGGGGGGAAAACTAGCCCTTCATGCATGAAACTGGCATCTCATTACCCAGGACAAATGGGTTTTAAATGTAGTACCCCAGGGATACAGATTTCACTTCCACATGTTGCCATTCCCAAACGGATGGCCAGATCTGCCCCCAAATCAGTGGGCAGAGGCCCAGAAATAAGTTCTGTCCCTCATGAACATGGGGGCTATTCAACCAGTGCCAGAAGAGGAAAAGGGACAAGGTTTCTATTCCAGACTTTTCCTGGTACCCAGAAAAGACAAATGATGGCGTCCAATTCTGGACTTATCCACTCTAAACACATTTCTGGACATTACAAAATTCAAGATGCTGACTCTTCAATGGTTACTACCTATGCTAGGCAAAGATGCCTGGTTGGTAAGTAACTCTAGACTTAAAAGAGGCTTACCTGCATATCCCAATCAGGGAATCTTGCAGAAGATACCTCCGTTTCAAACCAGGCTACTTGCATTACTAGTTCTCTGCACTGCCCTTTGGCTTATCTACTGCGCCCAGGGTCTTCACAAAGTGTCTGGCACCAGTAATTGCATTTTTCAGGCAAAGAAATATTCACATATATCCATACCTGGACGATTGTTTAATTCAGGCAGAAAACAAGGCAGAAAACAAGGCAGAAAACAAGGACATTCTTCTAAAGCATCTGGCATTTGTAAAAAAGGTTCTAACGTGTCTAGGGAACACCATAAATGAAAAGAAATCACAACTGGTACCCTTTCAGAAAATTACATTCCTGGGTGCAAGCTTGAATGCAACTGCCCAGATGGCTTACCTTACGCCAGAAAAGCAAATTCAATTAATGACTTGCTTCAAACAGGTGGCCACAAAAATCCAGATGTCCTTCATGGATGCATCTGCAGTCATAACAACTGGGTTGTCCTGTCGTCAGGCAGCCCTTCAGTCGGCCGGATTCCAAAGTCCGGGTCCGGCTTCGGCTGATGTCGCACTTCACCCGACGTCATCTCTGTTGGTCCTCGGGTATAAAGGCATCAGCCGACGCCATTTTCCTCAGTCTTTCTTGCCGTGGCCAAGCAGAAGCTGTTCGCAAGTGCCGGTCGGTCGGATCCAGAGATTACTTCTACCGAATACTACTTCAAGACTTCTAAAGCTAAGTACCCGTTGGGGACTCTTTCTTGCCTCAGCCGATGTCAGAAAAAGTTAATAATTGTTTAACCTGTGGGAAACAAATACCTCATAAAGATTTCCACTCTTACTGTCTGCCTTGTTTAGGCCCAGCCCACGACGTAGCAGCCTGTTCGCCTGTGCTTCTTTCAACCGACGAACGCTTAGGCGTCGGTCGGAGTTTGCTGAACAGTTTTTCGGTTCTGATTTTGCGTACATTATGCCGCCGGATCCTCCGACTACCCAATCTGCCAAAACGCAAAGATAAAGACCGACACTGGCGGTCCGCGGTTTCGCTGAAACCATGGTTAAGCAAACAATGAGTGTCTCGGTTTCGGCGAAACCGAGAAAACTGATCAAAGTACAGCTGAATCTATCTCTACAACTGAGGCCCCTGCTACCATTCTTGAATCGGCCTCAGAAATTATACCCACTACGGTGGTTGCCACTGACTTATCAGACACCATTCCCTTGGATGTCTCTACCCCAGCACGTGGTGCTGCTAGGCCTCCAGCAGCCATGTCCATTAAGGCCTTCGCCAGGGCTAAAGCAGCCAAGACTACTAAAACAGTGCCTGTTAAACCCCTTCAACCAGGCCCTCCTCTAGTTCTCAAATGCTTACTCTGGCAGAAGATTTAATTTCATTAATTAGAGGATCTCAATCTTACCCAGACAGGGCCTCTCAGCCCCCAGAGAAGAGACCTAGGGCAGAGCCCCCTGAGCCAGTGTCATCTGATGATTCAGCCGATGAATCAGACATAACTGACCAGCCAGAGGCTCCTTTCTCTAATTTTGAAGACTCTGATGCTGAAGAATCCATTCCAGCTGCTTCCCCACCAGAAGAATTTTCCTTTGGGGAAACCTTACATGCCATGCGAGAGCAGTTCCAATGGCAGCAACAGGATTTTTCAGACTCCAGAAAAAGACTTAGGACTTTTCTGCACCTTCCACAACACAGGCCCTTAGCTATACCTCCTGTTCTCTCTGTGGTGGATGATGCTTTCAATGATGTCTGCTCCGCTCCAGATTCTTTACCTCCAGCCCCTGCCAAACCAGACAGATTTTACAGGGTGCCAGACACTCATCACCACCTTTACAAGGCCCCTCTTGCAGAGCCCGAAACTATATCCCAGGGTCCCAAGGCAGTAGCCGCGACCATAGCTAAAACCCTATTCCTTCTGAAAGGGAAGCAAGGTCATTAGACAGATGGGGCAAAAAGATCTACACTTCAGCTACTCTCTCAGCTAGAGCTTTAAACTGTCAGTTTCACATGATACAATACCAAGAGTTTTTGCTTGATCAGTTAACTAAAAAGCTTGCCACTGATGAATCTCTTGATAAGAAATATGTATTAGAAATGGTAAATAACATACAACAGGTTAGTAACCATTCCTTAAAATGTGGCTATGATGCACTGGAGGCTTCATTTAGATCAGCCATGACTGGCACAGTGATAAGAAGGCATGCATGGCTAAAGGAGCAAGCTTTACCGGATCATGTTAAAGCAAAGTTACTAGATGCTCCTATGGATAAGACAAGTTTGTTTGGTACACCTGCCCAGCAGGTTATGAAGAAAATGGAAGAAAAGGCAAAATCCGTTCAAACGGTTAAAGATTTCTTGCAGGTTCAGCCCCCAAGGTTTAGCAGGAACTGGCCTGCCAGAAATTGGTCCTTTCCTGACTCCACAAGATCTCAAAGGGGCAGAAACAGACGTTCCAGAGGCAGAAACCAATCCAGAGGAGGTGCCTACAGAGGACGACAGTGGCAAGGTAACAACAGAGGCACAGACACAACCACTGCCACCACTTCAACACAACCACAGTGACTTAATCCTAAATCCGCCTACCAGGGAACAAATAGCAGCTCCTCTAGGCGGAAAGTTAACCTTATTTTCAAAAAACTGGCACTATATAACAAAAGACAAGTGGATTTTACAAACCATAGATCAAGGATACCGGTTCCACTTCCACACTTTACCAATCAAAAGAGGAATGCCAAATCTACCTCCAAATCAAAAAACAGAGGCTCTACAACAGATAATGCAGTTAGCAAACATGAGAGCTGTGGAAAAGTGCCAACTGCAGAGCAAGGAAAGGGGTTCTACTCAAGACTATTCCTAGTTCCAAGAAAGGAAAAAGTTGGAGACCAATTCTCGACCTGTCCCTTAAATACATACATCATTGTCCCAAAATTCAAAATGCTGACCCTACAGCAACTTCTTCCCATGCTGGGCAAGGAGTGTTGGCTGGTAACTCTAGATCTCAAGGAGGCATACCTGCACGTCCCCATTCGACCAATCTGCAGAAGATACCTCAGATTTCTTGCAGGATCAGAGCACTATCAATTCTCAGCATTGCCCTTTGGCTTATCTACTGCCCAGAGTATTCACAAAATGCCTGGCATCAGTAATTGCCCATTGCAGACTACAGGGAATACAAATTTACCCATACCTGGACGACTGCCTGCTACAAGGGGACAACAAAAGCAAGCTGACAACAGATTTACAAAGGGTCATCTACTTGCTACAAGCACTGGGATACACAGTCAATCTACAAAAGTCAAGGCTGATACCATCCCAAACAAGGACATTCTTGGGCTGAATTGGACACAGTAAAACAAATGGCATTCCTAACTGCAGAAAAACAAAAGAACTCCCTCTTTACTTCTTGGCACTAACAAAGCTGAACAAGTTAACAGCAAGAAAAGTACTGCAGGCCTTGGGCTTCATGGCATCATGCATAATCCTGGTCCCACTTGCCAGACTACATATGAGAAAACTACAGTGGTACCTAAAGAATTTATGGTCCCAACACAGTCACAGCCTAGAAACAGAAATCCCACTAATTCCATGCTTAAAACAGGAGTTCCTATGGTGGGCTCAGGCATGCCAGACAAACCCAGGCCTACCCTTTCGCAGATGTCAAGCAAGCCAGACCATCACAACAGACGCTTCAGACCTAGGATGGGGGGCCCACATGCTGGACAAATGCGTGCAAGGTTTGTGGACACAGGATCAACTTCACCTGCACATCAACCTAAAAGAAATGCTGGCAGTAAAACTGGCAATCCAAAGGTTCAGACCATTTCTCAAAGAGGGCCAGTTGATGATAAGGACAGACAACCACAGTCATGTGGTACATCAACAAGCAGGGAGGCACTCATTCATACCCCCTATGCAGAATGACTTTGGAGCTGTGGAACCTGGCACTCAGCTACAACATCCAGTTACAGGCAATGTTTGTACCGGGAAAAGAAAATATTCTAGCAGACATATTAAGCAGAACCACATCGGATGCCCACGAATGGAAACTGCACCCGGACATTTTCAAGACCATCTCAAAGAAATGGGGAATGCCTCAGATAGACCTATTTGCATCACCTCTCAATCACCAGCTCAAAAAATTCTGCACAAGGACATTACACCCACTGGCATGGAAAGTGGATTCGCTCTCCTTCAGCTGGAAAGGCCTGACAGCATATGCATTCCCACCTCTTCCCTTGATACACAAAGTATTACTAAAAATCAAGGAAGAACGTCCAAGGATAATCCTGATAGCTCCAAACTGGCCAAGACAACACTGGTACCCACTGCTGAGGAGCATGTCTCAGAACAATATGTGGCCAATACCCCTGATGCCTTTGATGCTAACTCAGAACAACTACAGCATCATACATCCAAACCTAAAACGTTGCAACTGACTGCATGGAACATCACATAGCAACAGCTAACCCAGAACTTTCTCAAAGAGTTAAAGACATTATTCTTGAAGCACGCAGACCTTCAACAAGAAGGAACTATGCTGGAAAATGGAAAAGGTTTGTCATTTGGAGTACTGAAAGAGGAAAAGATGTGTCAAACATAGATATGCCTAACATTCTAGAGTATCTGGCCGAACTTCTTCATTCAGGCTTGTCCTACTCCTCCATCAAGATACATGCATCAGCTATTTTAGCAGAATACAGCTTTGATCCACCTGTTTTTTCGCACCCTTTGCTCAGGCAGTTCCTCAGAGGAATCAAGAATGTAAAACCTCCAAGGAAACCACCTTTGCCAGCTTGGGACTTAAACTTTGTGCTAGAAAAGTTGACACTATCACCCTTTGAACCAGCAGCAACAGCAGACCTACAACACCTGTCATGGAAAACTGCTTTCCTACTGGCAATTACTTCAGCAAGGAGGGTTTCAGAGCTACAGGCCTTAATGGCAGTGCAAACCTTCCTAATCTTCCACCAAGATAGAGTGTCCATGAGGACTAATCCTACATTTATGCCTAAGGTGGTATCCAGAGTGTCTTTAAACCAGGCAATCCACCTACCTACCTTCTTTCCCAACCCACAAAACAGAGGGGAAAGAATACTGCATACCTTGGATGTACATAGACAGCTACGCTACTACTTGGACAGAACATAAAGTAGCAGTCAGACTGACCTACTTTTGTAGCCTATGCAACAGGAAAGGAAGGAAAAGCTATTTCCAAACAGACAATCTCCAAATGGATAGGAAATTGCATACGATTCTGTTACTCCTTCCATGGAAAACCAATTCCACAGAACATAAGACCTCATTCTACAAGGGCAACAGCCACTACCACAGCCTTCTTACGAGGAGTGGCAACCAAAGACATTATTGAGGCGGCTACTTGGACCTCCGTGCATACATTTGCCAAGCATTATAACTTACCTCTATATTCCAGATCCCGAGCAGGGTTTGCCACTGCTGTACTGCAAGGGATCCTAAACACACCATAATCTAGTTTTATCCTCCTCCCTAGTTGGCTATGGTATTCTACCCAGTTGTTATGACTGCAGATGCATCCATGAAGGACATAGTACAGTTTTGTACCTACCATAAATGTAGATGTCGAACTGGATAGCATCTGCAGTCAGGATTACCCTCCCTCCTTCCCCTCTGTGGTACTCCTAGGGTATTTTACCCTCCTAATAGCTAGCTGGTGGGGAGTCTTTATGGTGTATTTGTTTGTATATATGTACATACATGCTTATTTTTGTGTTTACCTCTATCTTTTTGGAAACATTGGCATCTATCCAAATTTTAACCTCCAGGAGGGCTACTGGCATCTGGGGCAAGAAACACTGAGGAAAATGGCGTCGGCTGATGCCTTTATACCCGAGGACCAACAGAGATGACGTCGGGTGAAGTGCGACATCAGCCGAAGCCGGACCCGGACTTTGGAATCCGGCCGACTGAAGGGCTGCCTGACGACAGGACAACCCAGTTGTTATGACTGCAGATGCTATCCAGTTCGGACATCTACATTTATGGTAGGTACAAAACTGTACTTTATCTGCAAGACAAATTCTGTAGGCCTTGGGGTTCATGGCCTCCTGCATTCTTCTAATTCCATATGCAAGACTGCATATGAGGAAACTTCAGTGGTACTTAAAAAGTTTATGGAGTCAGCATTGTCACAGCCTGGCAACACTGATTCCTATTATACCTTGCCTGCAACTAGAGTTCCTATGGTGGGCAGAGGCCTGCCACCAAAACAAGGGACTGCCATTCACTCAACCCCTGCTGCCCAAACCCTAACAACAGACACATCAGTCTATGCTTGGGGGGCTCATCTGGCAGGGAAGTGCATTCAAGGCAAATCGAGCCCAAATCAAATGCACCTGCATATCAATCAGAAAGAGATGCTAGCTGTACAGAATGCTCTGACAGCCTTCAAGGACTGTCTTCATCTAGGACAACATGATAAAGACAGACAACACCACAGTTATGTGGTACATAAACAAGCAGGGGGGTACACATTCCTACCCCCTTTGCAGACTAGCCATGGCATTGTGGAACACGGCCTTGACTTATCAGATACAACTACAAGCTCAATTCCTGCCAGGAAAGCTAAATACTCTGGCAGACGAACTAAGCAGAAATCTTATGGACCCACATGAATGGAAATTGGAACCGCAAATTTTCAACATGTTGACACACAAATGGGGGGAACTCAGACATAGATTTTTTTGCCTCACCCCAGAACTATCAGTTGGACAAATTCTGCACAAGAATTCATCACAGAAAAGCTTGGAAAGTGGATGTTCTGTCAGTCTATGCTTTCCCCCCCCTGCCTCTGCTCTCCAAAGTTCTACTAAA
The DNA here is from genome assembly GCF_019279795.1 of Protopterus annectens. Classification (NCBI taxonomy): domain Eukaryota; kingdom Metazoa; phylum Chordata; order Ceratodontiformes; family Protopteridae; genus Protopterus; species Protopterus annectens. The sequence goes on along the minus strand of NC_056737.1, from coordinate 926,094,884 downwards.
AGTCAAACAGGACAAACCAAAAATGATTCTGATTGCTCCAGGCTGGCCTTGTCAACACTGGTACCCACTCCTGCGCAATGTGTCACACCGTCCTCTGTGGCACCTGCCTCAGACACCTTAACTACTGTTTCAGCAGAAATACCAAATTCTGCACACTCTGCTCCAACCTTTGAATCTTTCAGCGTGGCTAATCAACTAATTTCACCCTTGGCATCCCTCAGCAAACTAGTGATGGATGTCATTTTGGAGGCTAGAAGGCCTAGTACTAGAAAATCTTATGCTGACAAATGGAAAAGATTCTGTGCCTGGAACCAATCACAAGGAATAAGCAGAGCAATGCCTAAAATTCCTCAGATTCTGCAATACTTAACTGAGATGCTTCACAATGGCCTATCTTTTTGCTCCATAAAAATTCACGACTCTGCCATTTCAGCTCATTACAACACAGAACCTCCCCTCTTCTCTCATCCTCTGCTAAAGCAGTATCTCAAGAGGGGCCGAGAATTTAAGACCTCCCAGGAGAGCCACCTACTCCTGCATGGGACCTCAATTTTGTTTTGGAAAAAACTCGCTCTCCCTCCTTTTGAGCCAGCTGCTACTGCAGACCTAAAATTTCTCTCCTGGAAAACAGCTTTCCGTTTAGCATTCACTTCAGCTAGAAGGATTTCAGAATTACATGCTCTTATGACAGTGGAGCCTTTCATTATTTTTCATCCGGACAGGGTGGCTGTCAGGACCAATCCATCTTTCATGCCTAAGGTGGTATCCAGTGTGGCTCTTAATCAGACCATTCATCTGCCAACTTTCTTCCCCAATCCACAGAACAAGGGTGAGCGGATTCTGCATTCATTGGATGCACACAGACAACTTAGATTCTACTTAAACAGGACGAAATGTATAAGAAAATCTGAACAACTTTTGGTGGCATTTGCTGCAGAGGGAAAGGCTATTTCAAAGCAGAATATTTCCAAATGGATAAGCCATTGCATTCGTTTCTGCTATATGCAACATGGTAAACCTGTCCCCAAGGGGATCAGGTCTCATTCCACCAGGGCTGCATCTACTTCTGCAGCCTTTCTCAGAGGGGTTCCTACCAGAGACATTCTAGAAGCTACTACCTTGAACTCAGTTCATACGTTCACCAAACATTACCATTTACCTCTCTTCTCTAAATCCAGAGCTGGCTTTTCCATTGCTGTCCTGCAGGGCCTTATAGCTGGTCCTAATGCTGTATAAATCCATCCTCCCAACCATAGCTTTGGAATCTACCCAAATGTAATGACTGCAACAGTGAAACACGAAGAACATAGTACAGTTGTGTACACTTATCATAAATGTAGATGTTCGAGTGTATTCACTGTTGCAGTCCTGGTTACCCTCCCTCCAGCCCCCTGTTTTTCTCTTACTATACCTCTCCTTTCTTTTACTGTGCTTAAAAGCCTTTTTGGGTGTCTTTGCTTTTGTTTGGAGGTATATTTTTTTGTGTTTTAAATTATACTCATATACACACACACACACACATTTTTTTTTTGCTCCCCATTTGGGGGGCACCTGACATCTGGGGCAAGAAAAACTGATGTAATGGCGTCATGGAAGAAAGGACAGCAACCGATGCAGGACCCTGGACTTTGTTAATCAGGCCGACTGAGGGCAACCTGCCAGCAGATTACCCAAATGTAATGACTGCAACATTGAATACACTCTAACATCTACATTTGTGGTAAGTATACACAACTGTACTTTTGGCTGTAATGGTCACTGTGGACCAGAGGTTAGACACATCCTCTGTGGGGTTGTTCCAGTACCTGTTACATGTATGGGAGCACCAAACACTTTTAGGTACAGGAGTTGTCCGGGAAAAGAAGTCTCTTGCCAGGAATAGTAGGCTGTCCCCTGACCATTCTCCCAGTAGGGATATTCCTAGAAAAGGGCAGTAAAAACTTGATTGCAGGGCAAGTGATCAGGTTGTTTCTCTATTTAAGTCATATGTTATGTCTTTGGCTAAGAGTGTTTTGCAGTCAGTCAGATGTTCATCGTGTTTCACTGTTGCAGTGATTACACTTGGGTTATCCTGCTGGCAGGCTACCCGCAGTCGGCCTGAATTCCAAAGTCCTGGTCCGGCGTCGGTTGCTGTCGCCTCTTCCCTGACATCCGTGCGCCAGGGGTATATAAGATGCAGCCGACGCCATTTTCTTCAGTCTTTCTTGCCGCACGGTGCCCGAAGCAAAAGCAGTTCGCAAGTGCCGGTCGGCCGACTCCTGAGATTTTTGAAATTGAATTTCAGAGCCAAAGTCTTCAATAAAGCTAAGTTTTTTCCCCGTTGGGGAAACTTTTTCTTGCTCCAGACCGATGTCAGTAAAAGTTAACAATTGTATTTCTTGTGGGAAGCAAATACCTCATAAGGATTTTCACTCTTACTGTATTCCTTGCCTAGGCCCTGACCACGACGTTGCTAGTTGTTGGTTTTGTGCTAGATTCAACCAACGCACTGTTAAGCGTCTGTTTGATTTTGCTTTACATTACTTTGGCCGAAGGTTTAACTAGATAATGCCGTCGGAACAACCAACAACCGGAATTCATAAAAAAACGCAAGGACAAAGAAAAGGACAGGCATCCAAGGTCCAAAACCGACGACAAAGCCTCTTCTAGGCCAGTCGCTGGTTCGCCGTTTCTCAGTGAGGCGCTTTCGCAACCCCTGACACCCACTACCTCAGAGCCACAGGCCACCTCCGACTCCCACGTAGAGACAACTAGGCCTCTGGAAACTCAAGGTATTGGGCCTATGGAAACTATTCCCTCAGATGGATCCGGAGCCGCTGAGCAGGCTTTGGCTTCTGAGGGTGTTTTCAGACCTACACAGCTTACTATCAAGTCCATTTCAGCAGCCAAGGCAAAGTCTAAAACACCATTAAAGACAAAGAAACAAGTGCAGCATTCTCCTGGACAGTTAGCCATGCCAAAGAAACAGATGCTTAAAATGGCCGAGGACCTAATTACTCTGATCAGGGGTTCCCATCCCCTTCCTGATAAAAGGCCTAGGCAAGACACTAACTATGACTCCTCTGACCAGGTTTCTATTTCCTCTGATTCCTCTTCAGAACAGGGATATTCTCTTCCTCGCTATGAGGACTCTGATGCTGAAGAATCTATCCCTTCAGCTTCTCCTCCTGAGGATTACTCTTTTGGGGAAACCTTGCACACCATGAGGGAGCATTTCCGTTGGGAGAGCCAGGATTATTCAGAATCCAAGAAAAGGCTCAGAGACTTTATTTTACTGCCTCAGCACCGGCCCCTTGCTATCTCCCTGTACTAGATATTGTTGATGATGTTTTTTTTTGAATCGTGTTTGTCTCCAGATTCTTTACCCCCTGCACCAGTCAAGCTAGATAGGTACTACAGGGTCCCAGACTCTCATAAATTTCTTTATAAAAACCCTGCTGCTGACCCAGAAACAATTTCTCAGGGTCCCAAATGGGTCAAGGCTTCCACTGCAAAAAACACTGTTCCCTCTGATAGGGATTATAGAGCACTGGATAGATGGGGGAAAAAAGTTTACACTTCTGCTACTTTAGCTGTAAGGGCTTTAAACTGCCAGTTTCACATGCTTAAATATCAACAATACCTAATGTCTTTGCTAAAACAGAAAATGCTTATAATCTCAGAATGTCCTGACAATAAGGAAATACAGGATTTATTGCATGCAGCTGAACAAGTGGGAAAGCATACTCTGCAGTGTGGTTTTGATTCATTAGAGGCTTCGTGCAGAGCCGCAGTTACAGGTTCTATCATTCGAAGGCATGCTTGGTTAAAAGAACAAAGTTTACCAGATCATGTTAAAGCAAGATTATTGGATGCTCCATTACAGCATGATACTTTGTTTGGTGTTAAGGCGAAGAGGTGTTAAAGAAAATGGAGGATAAAGCAAAATCAATGCAGACAGTAAAATGGAGGATAAAGCAAAATCAATGCAGACAGTAAAGGATTTCTTACAGGTTCAGCCACCTAGATTTAGCAGGAACTGGCCTTCTAAAAATTGGTCCTTTCCAGTGTCAGACAGGCCACAAAGAGGCAGATACAGACGCCCAAGAGGCAGACCTCAGCCCCAAGGCTCATACAGACCTAAACAATGGGGTGCTTCAGCTCCCAAAGGTGGAGAAGACAGATCACAACCTTTTAGGAAACAGTCCCATTGACTTCCCTCTACAAAGGCCAAGCACTTACCTTTTGGCAGCTCCCTTAGGGGGAAAAATAGCACTTTTCTCACAAAATTGGCACATGATCACGCAGGGCAAGTGGATACTGAATATTGTTTCTCAGGGTTACAGGTTCCACTACCAAGGTCAAAAGGTATGCCAGACCTGCCACAACATCAATGGGCAGAGGCACAAAAACAAATTTCTGCTCTCATGGACATGAGAGCTATTCAAAAAGTACCACAGCAAGAACAGGGTCAAGGATTTTACTCAAGACTTTTCCTGGTACCCAGAAAGGACAAAGCCTGGAGACCAGTACTGGACCTGTCAATACTAAATACTTTCCTGGATGTTCCAAAATTCAAAATGTTGACACTGCAGCAACTTCTACCCATGCTGGGCAAGAAGGCTTGGCTAGTTACTTTGGACCTCAAAGAGGCATACCTGCATGTCCCAGTCAGACAATCTTGCAGAAGAGACCTCAGATTCATAGCTGGCTCAATGCATTACCAATTCTCTGCACTGCCCTTTGGCTTATCTACTGCGCCCAGGGTCTTCACAAAATGCCTGGCACCAGTAATTGCATTTTGCAGACAAAATGGAATTCAAATATATCCCTACTTGGACGACTGCCTTATTCAAGCAGAGAGCAAGGACATTCTACTAAAGCATCTGGCGTTTGTAAAAAGATTACTAATTTGCCTAGGGTACACAGTAAACGAAAAGAAATCAAAACTAGTGCCCTCTCAAGAGATAATATTCCTGGGTGCAAGCTTAAATACAACTGCCCAGATGGCTTATCTCATGCCAGACAAGCAAAGGCAACTGACTCATTACTTTCAAATGATGGCAACAAAGACGCAGCTACCTGCAAGAAAAATTCTGCAGGCTTTGGGCTTCATGGCATCCTGCATCCTGCTAATTCCATATGCAAGACTGCATATGAGGAAGCTACAATGGTATCTAAAAAGTCTTTGGACTCAACATTGCCACAGCCTGGAAACAATAATAACTCTTATTCCCTGCCTGCAACAGGAGATTCGATGGTGGGCACTGGCCTGTCACCACAACAAGGGACAGCCTTTCACTTTACCCACAGCCAGGCAGACACTAAGAACAGATGCATCGGATTATGCCTGGGGGCACACATGGCAGGAAAATGTATTCAGGGCACGTGGCCCGCGGACCAAATGCATCTTCACATCAATCAAAAAGAGATGCTAGCTGTACAGAATGCCCTGACAGCCTTCAAGGATCTACTACATCCAGGACAACTATTGCTAAAGACGGGCAATACTACAGTTATGTGGTACATAAGCAAGGGGGCACACATTCCTACCCCCTCTGCAGGCAAGCTATGACTTTGTGGAACACAGCACTGACCTATCTAGTACATCTGCAGGCACAATTCCTGCCAGGAAAGAGAAATACTCTGGCAGACGAACTAAGCAGAAACCTCATGGACCCTCACGAGTGCAAACTAAACCCACAGGTCTTCAGCATGAAAACAAGGAAATGGGGATGCCCAGACATAGATCTTTTTGCCTCCCCTCACAACTGCCAACTACAGAGATTCTGCACAAGGACCTATCACTCACAAGCATGGAAAGTGGATGCTCTATCATTCAGATGGAAAACCCTAACAGTTTATGCCTTTCCACCACCGCCTCTCCTTCCCAAGGTGCTCCTAAAAGTCAGACAAGAGAAGCCAAAAATGATTCTGATTGCCCCTGACTGACCACGCTAGCACTCGTACCCAATCCTAAAGAGCTTGTCTCAAGGCCCAGCCTGGACTTTACCTCAAATTCCTCATCTTCTGACTCAACAAAACTATCAGATCCTGCACAGCCAACTCGGAACCTTAAATCTGGTTGCATGGCAGATAATATAGCCACTCAGAACACGCCTCTCTCTAAAGCTGTTATGGATGTCATTTTGGGAGCCAGGAGGCCCGGCACCAAAAAAAAATGGAAGAGATTCTGTGCTTGGAACCAGGCACAAGGACTTGAACCACTTGTTCCAAATATTCCTCAGATTTTACAATACCTAACTGAGATGCTGGACAAAGGCCTATCCTTCTCATCAATTAAGATCCATGCCTCTGCCATTTCAGCTCATTACAATACGGAACCTCCTATTTTCTCTCATCCACTGCTAAGACAGTACCTCAGAGAGGCAAAAAACATAAGACCCCCAAGGAGAGTACCAACACTTACACGGGACCTCAACTTTGTCTTAGAAAAGCTCACACTGCCTCCTTTTGAGCCAGCCAATACAGCTGATATAAAATTCTTATGGAAAACTGCTCTGCTCCTAGCAATGACTTCAGCAAGAAGAGTCTCAGAGTTACAGGCATTAATGGCAGTGGAACCTTTTATCATTTTTCATCCAGACAGGGTTTCTCTAAGGACAAACCCAACATTTATGCCAAAGGTAGTATCCAGTGTGGCTCTTAACCAAACCATTCATTTGCCAACATTCTATCCAAATCCCCAGAGTAAAGGAGAGAGACTTCTGCACTCTTTGGACATACACAGGCAGCTACGCTTCTACAAAACAAAAACTTTAAGAAAAACTGAGCAACGTTTTGTAGCATATGCTGCAGGATCACAAGGAAAGGCTATCTCAAAGCAGACTATTTCAAAATGGATGGGACACTGTGTTTTTTTTCTGCTATGCACAGCATGGCACGTCAGTGCCTAAGAATATTAGGCCACATTCTACCAGGGCAGCAGCCACTTCAGCCTTTCTCAGAGGAGTACCAACCAAGGAAATTTTGGAGGCTGCAACTTGGAGTTCAGTGCACACCTTTACCAAGCATTATCACTTACCTCTCTACTCTAAATCCAGAGCAGGCTTTACCACTGCAGTTCTGCAGGGCTTCATAGCCACTCCTAATCCTATTTAGACCCAGCCGTCCTACCTCAGCTTTGGGATTCAACCCAAGTGTAATGACTGCAACAGTGAAACACGATGAACATAGTACAGTTGTGTACCTACCATAAATGTAGATGTTTGAGTGTATTCACTGTTGCAGTCCAGGTTACCCACCCTCCATCCCCCTTTCTTTGCTGGGACTTATCTATACTTCTCTATCCTATACAACCTATGTGGTTTATTTGCTTGTAGATGAAGGTATTGTTTTTATTTTACTGTATGTTTTTATAAGCAATATGTATTGCCTACCTTCATGGGGGCACCGGACATCTGGGGCAAGAAAAACTGAAGAAAATGGCGTCGGCTGCATCTTATATACCCCTGGCGCACTGACGTCAGGGAAGAGGCGACAGCAACCGACGCCGGACCAGGACTTTGGAATTCAGGCCGACTGTGGGTAGCCTGCCAGCAGGATAACCCAAGTGTAATGACTGCAACAGTGAATACACTCTAACATCTACATTTATGGTAGGTACACAACTGTACTTTGTGGGGGCTCTTTGCCTTTTCTTAGTTCTAGTGCAGGTGTTATTAGACAACAGAATGAGTTTTCAGAGGATGAGGATTCCGACAGAGACAAGGGTGAATTCTCCTCAGGAATCCATCACTCAGAAGTCTAACACTTCAGGTAGTGAACTTGAAGTTAATCCTAGACGAGTTTTTTTTTCCCTTTCCTGAAACTGTTGCTGAACTCTTCTGGGATGTTTTTGCTTGGAAGCAAACAGGGGCTTCCGCTGAATTGGGCAGATTTTATTAGAGAATGAGGTTTCTAATTCTGCACCAATTCCTCCCATTTTTGCCAGCTGTAGAAGACTCTTTAAAGCTGCCTGTAAGGCTCTTGACTCTGGCTGCATTTCCAAAGAAAGCTGATAAGCAATATATGGTCTCTTCAGACATTAAATATCTTTATTCTCTACTGTCAGCTGACTCTGCTGCAGTAACTCCATCAGCAACAGCTAACAATAAATTTTGGCTTCCTCTAACCAAGTACTCTCTGATGAGGAGGACTGGTGGTTAGACAAACAAGTTAAGAGACTGTTTGCTTCTAATGCAATTGCTTTTAGGATCTTGAATTGTCAGGGCTCTATGTGGAAGTTTGTACTAAAATGTGTTTATAGTTTTTAAGGATTTGTTGCTTCATTGCCTCCAGAAGGCAGGCCATATGTGAATCAGATTGTTTCTAACTTGACTCAAGTTTCTAATCATGGTCTGAGAAGTGTGCATGATTGTGCAGACACTGTATTTAGAGCTTCTGTGATGTTGAGACTTGTTTGGCTGTGCAATCAGAATTTCTTTGCCCAGGTGTGGTATTTGCGCCTGCAGCTACACATATCCTTAAACAATTGAACAAAAGAGGTAAATTGATGGATGGAGTTTCTACCCTAACAAGGTCACATCACAATTCTCTAGAGGCAATGCAAACAGAAATCCCAGCATGCCCACAAAAGAAAATGGCAGGATGATAACTCTTCCAAACCAAATTAGAGAGTTAACTTTCCCAAAAAGAGTCAAGCTCCAGCTAATGAATGACTATGCTGGGAATCCGATCATATTACCCATATCTCCTGGCTAGTTTACCTCTCTCTGTCACACTGATCCTCAACCCCTAAGCCTGGAGTCCAGTCATACCTCTCAACTGTCCAGATTTTCTCAGAATGTCCAGATTTTTGCCCCAAAATTTCAGTCTGTTCCTCATAATTTTTTTGGTTTTCTGGCAAATCACTGGGATGATCTGAGTAATGAAATTGGTAAATAATGCCATACATTTGAGTTTCAGACTTCATATCCTTTATAACATGTATTTTAATACACACCCTGTTATTCTAGTAACTTTCTAAGTTTATACACACCCTGTTATTCTAGCAACTTTCTAAGTTTATAAGAGCAATATTAAAGTCTGCCCCTATTTTATGGGCCTTTGTACCTCCATTATGCCAGGCTTTGTCCAGATTTCTTAGACTAAGAGGTTGAGAGTTACGGGTCTGATGGTTTCCACAGATGCTAGCCAGGTTTAGAGATTTATTTGACTGGAAGCAGCCTGGAGCTACACCAGAGACTGGCAGAGTTTGTGGTCTTAAGTATAAGATTCCAAATGTTTTGGCTGCTGTTCCTCTGTTAACCAGCCTTAGAAGATGTCTATAAAACTGCATGTAAACCCCCTTTGGATTGTAAACCAGTTCCTAAAACAGCTTCGAGGAAATAAAAGGTGTACTCTGATCTTGAAGCTGTCTTTGCTCTGTTGTCAGCTGACCCAGCTGCCGTTTCTCTTGCTGTCAACTCTTGACAAGAGAGCTTTGACTGCTTCTAACCCTATACCGCTGGATAAAAATGGCAAGTGGTGAGAATCTCAGAGAAAGTAGATAGATCAGCATAATCACTTAAAATTCTAAAGACTAAAGTATCTGACTTCATTTATTTTGCAGTGTGCTTACAGTTTAGATGACCTTGTATCTTTGCTTGCTGAACAGATGTGTTACATGAATGAGGTTGTTTCTGATGCGACAAGTTTTGAACCATGCTTTGAGTGGCTTGGAAGTTGCAGACACTATTTCTAGAACTGTAGACACTTCTGTTGTATTGAGAAGGTATGCTTGGTTACATTTTTCCCTGAGGATTCAAAGGAGCATTCAAGAATCTCTCTCTTTTTTTTTTTTTTTTTTAAACTCATTCCCTCAAATGGAGCTCTGGAAGTTTGCATTGTAACTTTCAGTGGGTGGAGCCTAAGCATTTTGATGGAATCAAAGTATGTTCTTAATTTCAAACATATGTTCATATCTCTGGAATCATAGAGGTTACTAAACAAGTGTAAATGGCAAACTGATCTGCACAAACTATTTTTATAGTGGTAGTATTCTTTAGGTTTTAGGATCTTGCACTGGATTTTATAAATCACAGTAAGCACAATAACTAAGTCTGTAATGCTTAGTAAACAATTTACAGTATTTCAACAACTGCTCATATTACAAATTACACACACACTGTCAGCATCATTTTGTTCTTCCAGCTGAGTGCTTTCATATGAGACTTAGCAGTTCTGTCTTTATTTGGTTGTCGAGAAAAACGCACAATTTGTGACCATGTAAATAAGTGCTATATGAACAACAGTTTGATCCCTTTGCCTGCACTAAACAGAATTAAAATCGATAAAGTTGTGTTTGCTATTATGTATGATTTAAGATGAACTGTTTTAATACCTTGTATGTGGCATGGTTTTAGAGGCGTCAGTAGATGTTTAACTGCAGAAACACCTGGAGACATCACTCTGGTGTAATGAGTTAAGCTCTGAATTTGTTTTTGGTCCTGCTGCTACCCAGATTTTCAAACAGTGGCATGGTAGAGGTAAATTGATGCATGGGGTATCGAGAATGTTTCATATTCCCAGGTTCTCCCTCCAAATTCAGAGGGCAGAAGAAACAAAAATTCCAGCCTAGCAAGAGTCAAGGTACCAAGAGGAAATGGGAGGATAATGCTTCCAAATCAAATTAAAAGTGATGTCCTCCTAGTCTCATGTTGCAGTATTCCAAACTCTTGTGTTTTCCTGTCTTGCTACTCGAACAGCCAGCCAATATGCAAAAGGTTCCAATCACTGCTAGGTGAGTGAGAAGTCTGACATTGGTTAAGGGAATGTGGGCCATAAAAGTGACATCTGCACGCACCAGTCTCAGAACTTCTCTGCCACCAGTCAAAAGTCAGCTGTTCCTGTAGTACTGGCCATCTGATCAAAAACTCTAAGATAAGTACCCGGTTGGTGATGTTTTGTTATTTGGGTCACTACATGCCTGTGTGGGTTCATTTCATCCAGGAAGGGAAAGTGTTGGTGCGGTTGTCAGCTCCCCCATAAAGATGCCCACGAATTTTGCCTTTTTTGTTTAAGGCCTGTGTATGACCACAAGTCCTGCTCCATCTGCCAGGCCTTTATTCCGAAAACCGTGCATAGCTGTCTGCACACGTTAAACACTTATCTTGAGAATCAGAGCCTCAAGCACTTGGCTTTAGGTATGGAGAGGCCATTCGGTCAGTCCGTTGAGCTACCCAAAAAATGGCCAGTATCGCTAGGCCTGAATCCGTAGCTGCACCTCCTCCACCCAACTTCCCTCCTGTGGCAGACGTCAGCCTGGAGAAATGATTGGTCACCACTGATATGGGTACAGCCGGTACCGATGTGGAAGCCGCAGAACCTAGAGCAGAAGGGACGTCCTTGGAGGATGTTCTTCATGTTTCACTGTTGCAGTTATTACATTTGGGTAATCTGCTTGCAGGTTGCCCTCAGTCGGCCTTATTAACAAAGTCTTGGGTCCTGCATTGGTTGCTCTCCCTTCTTCCATGTCGTCAGGTCATCAGGGGTATAAAACATGCAGCCAACACCATTACATCAGTCTTCTTGCCGTGCGGTGCCCAAAGCAGTAGCAGTTCGCAAGTGCCGGTCGGCCGACTCCTGAAATTTTTGTTTTCGAGTTTCAGAACCGAATTCTTCAACATAAAGCTAAGTACCCCGTTGGGGAAACTTTTTCTGGTTCCTTACCAATGTCACTAAAAGTTAATAATTGCATTACTTGTGGAAAGCAAATACGTCAAAGATTTTCATTCGTACTGTATTCCTTGCCTAGGCCCTGACCACGACTTACCTTGCTGTTGTTTTTTTGCTTTATTTAATCAGCGCAGTATTTTTGCCTCTAAATATTTCGGTTCTTGGTTTAATTATCCAGAAATGTCGTCTGTTAGCCTCCCGACTACCGGGATTCCGAAATAACGCAAAGATAAAGACAGAGACAGGCCGCCAAGGTCCAAAACTGCCGATGACACTTCTCCTAAGCCATTCACCAGTTCGCCGGTACTCGGTGAGGCGCTTTCGCAGCCCCTGATACCTGCTACTTCTGATTTGCAGGTCTCTACCGAGACCCATTCGGAGTCCAGTATGCCGCGAGATACTTCAACTACGGAACCCGTGGATGTCTCTACCTTCGATGGGTCCAGAGCCACTGTGCAGGCACCGGCTTCTGAGGGTGTATTCAGGCCTACGGACTTTCATATTAAATTGACGCCTCCATCATTACTAAGGCCTAAATCTTGATCCATGTCTAAAAAAACAGACGCCCAGGCCACATGCTCAGGACCCTATGCCAAAAAAAAAAAAAAAAACAAATGATAAAAATGGCTGAAGATCTAATAACTCTAATCAGGGGTAGTCAACCCCCCCCCCCCCCCCCCAAAGAGGCCTAGGGCTGAGCTTGATTATGAATCATCTGATCAGGATTCTGTTTTTTCTGACTCTTCTGATGACCTGGATTTCTCCTTGCCTACTTATGAGGATCCTGATGCAGAGGATTCTATTCCCTCTGCTTCCCCTCCTGAGGACTTTTCTTTTGGGGAAACCTTACATACTTTAAGGGAGCATTTTCACTGGGAAAGCTAGGAATTTTCTGATTCAAAAAAGAGGCTTAGGGATTTCTTCCTTCTTCCTCAGCATAGGCCTTTGGCTATTCCTCCTGTACTGGACATTGTAGATGATGTTTTCTCGGAGTCTAGTTTGGCCTCTGATTCCCTGCCTCCTGCTCCTTGTAAACCTGACAGATGCTACAGGGTTCCTGAGTCCCACAAGTTCCTTTTCAAAAATCCTATTGCATATCCACAGACTATTTCTCAGGGGCCCAAGGGCATCAAGGCTTCTACTGCTAAAAATCCTACCCCTTCTGATAGAGACTCCAGGGCACTGGATGGATGGGGTAAAAAGGTTTATACTTCAGCAAACTTGGCAATCAGAGCTTTAAACTGCCAATTTCATATGTTAAAATATCAGCAACATGTCATTGGACTGCTTAAACAGAAAATTATGTTGATTCCTGACTGTATGGAAAATAAAGATTTACAGGACTTAATGCATTCTGCTGAACAAGTTGGAAAACATACTTTCCAATGTGGTTTCGATTCTTTAGACGCCTCTTGCAGGGCTGCTGTTACTGGGTCTGCGCTTAGAAGGCATGCTTGGCTTAAGGAGCAATTTTTGCCTGATCATGTTAAAGCTAAATTGTTGGATGCTCCTTTAAATCAGGACCGCCGGTTTGGCAACAAGGCTGAAGAAGTTCTTAAAAAGATGGAAGATAAAGCTAAGTCTATGCAAACTGTTAAATATGTTTTACAAGTGCAACCTCCTAGATTTAGTAGGCACTGGCCTACTAAGATGGGTACAGCGGTTACCGATGTGGAAGCCACAGAACCTAGAGTAGAAGGCACGTCCTCGGAGGTTATGCAGATGTCTGCCTCTGGCGGCAAAGGGGAATCTCTGTTTGTACCGGCCGCCCATTTGGATCCTTCCACTACTTCACAGGTTAATGATCCCAGGCCTACTTTGGCTCCAATGCCCGTTAGGTCTTCCCTTAAAATTAAAGAGAAAAGGAAACCTGTTTCTTCCCCAGTAGAGTGCCAGCCAGATTAGCAGGCCTTTTCTCAGAATCTTGTCAATGCCTTCATGGTTGTAAGGCCTGCTACACCCTTAGCATCCCCAGTGGTTCCTCCTGTGATGAGCCCTAGGTCCCAGGCCTTAGAAACTACCCAGGCTGAAGCTGAGGACTCCTCTGACTCTTCCTCAGAGGATTCCCTTTCACATGTCTCCCAATTGCCATCCCCCTTGGCTATGAATCCCTGGAGGGAGAATCTGCAGAGGCAGATTTTCTGGCTAAGGATCTTGCCTTTGTGGAGACAATTGCAAAGATGAGGGAACACTTCAAATGGGACTACTCTGAGATGACAGAAGTTCAGAAAAGATGTTATGAACTTCGTCAGATGGAGTCCTCTGCCCCTTTAGCTGTACTGCCATTCTGGATGCATTTAATGCAGGATCACTCAATCCTGACTCTCAGCCTCCTGCACCCCGAAGACCTGACAGATTTTGCAAAGTCCCTGAGGGAGCCAAATTTCTTGTGCCCTGCAGCAGACCCTGGCACTGTTTCAGTGTCAACTGATAAGACATCTAAACTCCTTCCATCCTCCTCACTTCTCCCCACAGACAAAGAGAACAAGGCCATGGAATGCCTTGGGAAGAAGGTTTACACTTTGTGTACCTTGGCATTCAGGGCAATAAATTGCCAAAACCATATGTCCAAATATGCCCTAGCCCTTTTGAAAAAAGCCACTAAACAACTGAGTGACATCCCAGACTCTACTGCCAAAGCTCAGATATCCAGTCTTGTATCCCTATCCACTCAGGTTACTAGGCATTCCAATAAGTGCAGCTGCAATGCTACTGAAGCTTCTCCCAGGTCAGCTGCATCTTCCTCAGTCCTGAGACGATATTCCTGGCTAAGGTTACATTCCCTACCTGATGACATCAGGGCAAAACTCTTGGATGCACCTCTGGGCAACTCTGCTCTCTTTGGGACAAAGGTGGCTGAGTTATTCAAAACTCCACAACAAAAGGGGAAGGAGTTACAAAACCGAAAACACCTATTTGTTTCTCCTATCCCCAAATTCTGTAGGAACTACCCATCAAAATCACAATTCATCAGGAAGCATTCTGCTCCCACCCTTCCTTCTAGCGCCAGAAAGACTGCCAGGAAGCAAACAATGCCTTCCAGGCCTGTACAGACTCCAGCCCAGAAGCCTCAATTTCAAGAAAGGGCAGGTAGTCTGTGAATGCCTGACATTCCTGCAAAACCCCCTCGATTCCATTCCCCTGTCCCAAAGGCTCTCTTACTGTCTCCCTGTTCGGAAAAATGTCACCACAGACATGTGGGTCTTAGCTATTATAGAGCGGGGTTATTTCGTGACCTGGGTTACAACTCCATCCTTGGGGGTATTCCACAGCCCCTCAAGGAGCAGCTCACTTTATTTCAGTCAGTTACTGTGTAGACAGCCTAATTTCCCAGGGAAAACAAATAAAACTCACCAGAATCAAATAGTTGACAGTTTATTGGATAAGGCAAAAGTAAAATTCATTAAAATCCACTAAGCACTTTCACCCACTCACTTTTCTCGGCATCATCAGAGTGGAATAAACATTCGGTGTTCCCTTATGCATGGTATCAAAGCCATGGTCTCAAGCTAAATGCAAAAAAATGCGTATTAATCCCCTTTCAAAAAAACAGAGTACCCGCAAACTACAACATAGGAGGTAATCTCCTGAAATCTGAAGAAGAAATAAGGGATCTAGGGACCCAAGTAGATAGTCAGCTTTCCTTTGATAACCATGTTGCCAAAGTGGTTAGAAAATCCTTCTATGTGACCCATCTGATCACAAAAGGGTTCGCATCAAGATCTAAGGATGTAATGGTGCCCCTCTCCTCTTCCCTCATCAGACCCATTATTGAGTACAATGCACCAATTGGAATGTACCTGGCTAGACATCTCCAGCAGCTAGAGAGACCACAAAGGTAGCTAACCAAGAGGATTACTGGCCTCAAACAGTTGCCCTATGCAGCACAATTGAAAAAGCTAAGACTGTTCTCTGTTGCATACCGCTTTCTCAGAGGCGATCTCTGTCTAACGTACAGAACCATGTCCAACCCAGAATTGTTGAACATGCTCCATCTTAGCAAAACCAAATCTACTCGAGCTACACGCTCTAGGGATATAAACCTCAACACAACAATGAATAGAACATGCTGGAGGGATAGATTCCCTTCGCAGAGACTTCCCTTACTATGGAACAGGGTCCCGATCTACATGAGACAGAGCCCCTCACTATCACTCTTCAAGAGGAACCTTGATGAGTGGATGGGTAACAGTTCACACCGGGGATCACACCAACAGCACTACTAGATAGGGGCCAAGGGTACTAGCTGCTAGTACATGGGTCTAGGGAACTACTAAAGGGGCGGTGAATACCGCACAACGTGGCTGGGTTAATATATGCCTTCGGGCAGATAGCCCAGTATCAACCTATGAACCTATGGTTAAAGGAACAGAGTCTGCCTGATCATGTTAAAGCAAAATTATTGGATGCTCCATTACAGCATGATACTTTGTTTGGTGTTAAGGCAGAAGAGGTGTTAAAGAAAATGGAGGATAAAGCGAAATCTATGCAGACAGTAAAGGATTTCTTACAGGTTCAGCCACCCCGATTTAGCAGGAACTGGCCTTCTAAGAATTGGTCCTTTCCAGTGTCAGACAGGCCACAAAGAGGCAGATACAGACGCCCAAGAGGCAGATCTCAGCCCCAAGGCTCATACAGACCTAAACAGTGGGGTGCTTCTGCCTCCAAAAGCGGAGAAGACAAATCACAACCATATAGGAAACAGTCCCAATGACTTCCCACTGCCAATGCCAAGCACTTATCTTTTGGCAGCACCCTTAGGGGGAAAGCTAGCACTTTTCTCACAAAATTGGCACATGATCACCCAGGACAAATGGGTACTGAATATTGTTTCTCAGGGCTACAGGTTCCACTTTCACACCCTTCCAAAGGCAAAAGGTATGCCATACTTGCCCCACAATCAATGGGCAGAGGCACAAAATCAAATTTCATCTCTCATGGACATGAGGGCTATTCAGCGAGTACCACAGCAAGAGCAGGGACAAGGATTTTACTCGAGGCTTTTCTTGGTACCCAGAAAGGACAAAGCATGGAGACCAATACTGGACCTGTCTATTCTAAATACTTTTCTGGACGTTCCAAAATTCAAAATGCTGACACTGCAATAACTTCTGCCCATGCTGGGCAAGAAGGCTTGGCTCGTAACTTTGGACCTCAAAGAGGCATACCTGCATGTCCCAATCAGACAATATTGCAGAAGATACCTCAGATTCATAGCTGGCTCAATGCACTACCAATTTTCTGCACTGCCCTTTGGCTTATCTACTGCGCCCAGGGTCTTCACAAAATGCCTGGCACCAGTAATTGCATTTTGCAGACTAAGAGGAATTCAAGTATATCCCTACTTGGACGACTGGCTTATTCAAGCAGAGAGCAAGGACATTCTACTAAAGCCTCTGGCATTTGTAAAAAGATTACTAATTTCCCTAGGGTACACAGTAAACGAAAATAAATCAAAACTAGTACCCCCTCAAGAGATAATATTCCTGGGTGCAATCTTAAATACAACTGCCCAGATGGCTTATCTCACGCCGGACAAATAAAGGCAACTGACTTATTACTTCCAAAAAATGGCAACAAAAACCCAGTTATCTGCAAGAAAAATTCTGCAGGCTTTGGGCTTCATGGCATCCTGCATTCTGCTAATTCCGTATGTGAGACTGCATATGAGGAAGCTACAATGGTACCTAAAAAGTGTTTGGACTCAACATTGCCACAGCTTGGAAACATTAATTACCCTCATTCCCTGCCTGCAACAGGAGTTTCGATGGTGGGCACTGGCCTGTCACCACAACAAGGGACAGCCATTCACTTTATCCACAGCCAGGCAGACTCTAACAACAGATGCATTGGATTATGCCTGGGGGGCACACATGGCAGGAAAATGTATTCAGGGCACGTGGCCCGCAAGCCAAATGCATCTACATATCAGTCAGAAAGAGATGCTAGCTGTACAGAATGCCCTGACAGCCTTCAAGGATCTACTCCATCCAGGAAAACTACTGCTAAGGACGGACAATACTACAGTCATGTGGTACATAAGCAAGGGGGCACACATTCCTACTCCCTCTGCAGGCAAGCTATGACTTTGTGGAACACCGCATTGGCCTATCAAGTGCATCTGCAAGCCCAATTCCTGCCAGGAAAGACAAATACTCTGGCAGACGAACTAAGCAGAAACCTCATGGACCCTCAAGAGTGGAAACTAGATCCACAAGTCTTCAGTATGATAACAAGGAAATGGGGATGCCCAGACATAGATCTATTTGCCTCCCCTCACAACTGCCAACTACAGAGATTCTGCACAAGGACTTACACAAGCATGGAAGGTGGATGCTCTATCATTCAGCTGGAAAACCCTGACAGTGTATGCCTTTCCTCCACTGCCTTTTCTCCCCAAGGTACTCCTAAAAGTCAGACAAGAGAAGCCAAAAATGATTGATTGCCCCAGACTAGCCACGCCAGCACTGGTACCCAATCCTAAAGAGCTTGTCTCAAGGCCCAGCCTGGACTTTACCTCAAATTCCTCATCTTCTGACCCAACAAAACAATCAGATGCTGCACAGCCAACTCAGAACCTTAAATCTGGCTGCATGGCGAATAATATAACCACTCAGAACACACCTCTCTCTAAAGCAGTTGTGGATGTTATTTTGGAAGCCAGGTGGCCCAGCACCAGAAAATCTTATGCAGAGAAATGGAAGAGATTATGTGCTTGGAATCAGGCACAAGGAATTGACCCGCTTGTTCCAAATATTTCTCAGATTTTACAATACCTAACTGAGATGCTGGATAAAGGCCTATCCTTCTCATCAATTAAGATCCATGCCTCTGCCATTTCAGCTAATTACAATACAGAACCACCTATCTTTTCAAATCCACTGCTAAGGTAGTACCTCAGAGGGGCCAAAAACATAAGACCCCCAAGGAGAGCACCGATACCTACATGGGAACAGTCTTGGAAAAGCTCACACTGCGTCCTTTTGAACCAGCCAATACAGCTGAGGTAAAATTCTTATCATGGAAAACAGCTCTGCTCCTAGCAATAACTTCAGCAAGAAGAGTCTGAGTTACAGGCATTAATGGCAGTGGAACCTTTTATAATTTTCCATCCGGACAGGGTTTCTCTAAGGACAAACCCAAAATTTATGCCAAAGGTAGTATCCAGTGTGGCTCTTAATCAAACCATTCATTTGCCTACTTTTTATCCAAATCCCCATAATAAAGGGGAGAGACTTCTGCATTCTTTGGACATACACAGACAGCTATGCTTCTACTTGGACAAAACTAAAGCTTTCAGAAAGATTGAGCAGCTTTTAGTGGCATATGCTGCAGGATCACAAGGAAAGGCAATCTCAAAGCAGACTATTTCAAAATGGATAGGACACTGCATTCGTTTCTGCTATGCACAACATGGCAAATCAGTGCCCAAGGGCATTAGGCCACATTCAACCAGGGCAGCAGCCACATCAGCAGCTTTTCTCAGAGGAGTACCAACCAAGGAAATTTTGGAGGCTGCAACTTGGAGTTCAGTGCACACTTTTACCAAGCACTACCACTTACCTCTTTAGTCTAAATCCAAAGCAGACTTTGCCACTGCAGTTCTGCAGGGCCTCATAGCCACTCCTAATTCTATTTAGACCCAGCCGCCCAACCTCAGCTTTGGGATTCAACCCAAGTGTAATGACTGCAACAGTGAAACACGATGAACATAGTACAGTTGTGTACCTACCATAAATGTAGATGTTCAAGTGTATTCACTGTTGCAGTCCAGGTTACCCACCCACCATCCCCCTTTCTTTGCTGGGACTTATCTGTACTTCTCTATTCTATACAACCTATGTGGTGTATTTGCTTGTAGATGAAGGTATTGTTTATTTTAGTGCATGCTTTTTATAAGCATTGTTTTTAGCCTACCCTTTTGGGGGCACCTGACATCTGGGGCAAGAAAAACTGAAGAAAATGGCGTCGGCTGCATCTTGTATACCCCTGGCACACTGACGTCAAGGATGAGGCAACAGCAACCGACGCCGGAACAGGACTTTGAATTCAGGCCGACTGCGGTTAGCCTGCCAGCAGGATAACCCAAGTGTAATGACTGCAACAGTGAATACACTCGAACATCTACATTTATGGTAGGTACACAACTGTACTTTACCCTCCCTCCAGCCCCCTGTTTTTCTCTGACTATACCTCTACTTTCTGTTACTATGCTTAAAAGCCTTTTTGGTGTATTTGCTTTTGGTTGGAGGTATATATTTCTGTGTTTTAAATTTAATTTTGCTCCCCATTCAGGGGGCACCTCACATCTAGGGCAAGAAAAACTGAGGTAATGATGTCGGTTGCATGTTTTATACCCCTGACGACCTGAGTTCATGGAAGAAGGGATAGCAACTGACACAGGACCCAAGACTTTGTTAATCAGGCCGACTGAGGGCAACCTGCCAGCAGATTACCAAAATGTAATGACTGCAACAGTGACTACACTTGAACATCTACATTTATGTAAGTGTACACAACTGTACTTTACACGCAGTCAGGCTAGGAGACAAGCATGTGGATCTGGTAGCCTGGGGGAGACCCAGACAGACTGCATACTTGCAGCCAGGACTAGTGAGGTGGTTACTTCAGGAAGGGAGCTACTCTGTAGCAGTGAGACTGAATGTGAGCCACAGCTGCTTGTGAGTACTGATGTTCCCTTGGACAGAGTGACTTGCAAAGGTAGAGGTGAGTAGTAGTACCCAGGCTGACAGTGAGGCACCACTGTCTGAGGATGCCAGACTTCCTGTGGCAGGGGAGCTTGGAAGGGTTGCAAGGAGAGAGTTGAAACAGGCTCAGCTCTCAGACCCTACATTGCAAGGCCTGAGGCAGGTAGCTAGGGAGGCACCTGATTATCAAGGAAAGGGGGAATCTGTATACTGGGACAAAGGGTTTACTATACAGAGAGTGGACCCCTGAGGGAGGGCTAGAAGGTGAGAGAGTACAGCAGTTGGTAGTGCCTAGAGCCTACCATCTGGCGCTTCTAGCCTTAGCCTATGATGTTCCCTTTGCAGGTCATATGGGCATAAAATGTACAAAGAGGCGTATTATGCAGAACTTCTGTTGTCCTGGAATTTTCAGAGATGTAACAGGGTACTGCAGGACCTGTGAGCAGTGCCAAAAGGTAGTTAAGGTAGGAGACAAGGTACGAGCTCCTTTGATGCCTTTGCCTGTGTTTGAGGAGCCATTTCAGAGGGTAGCTATGGATATTGTGGGTCCTCATAGTACCCCAAGTTCCACAGGGAAAAAGTATATCCTAGTGGTAGTGGATTATGCTACACGATACCCTGAGGCAGTGGCTTTGTCCTCCATTAAGGCAGAGAAGGTAGCATATGCTTTGTTAGAGGTTTTCAGCAGGCTAGGTTTCCCAAAAGAAATACTGACTGACAGAGGTGCCAATTTCATGTCAGACCTGCTGGTTTGTCTGTGGAAGTCCTGTGGGGTGAAGAACACCCCCAGACTAATGGTCTTGTTGAGAGGTTAAACTCTACAATCAAGTCCATGCTGCGGGCACTTGCAGATCAGTTTAAGAGGGAGTGGGACAAATATTTGCCCCATCTCTTGTTTGCTTCCAGAGAGGTTCCCCAGGAATCCACAGGTTTTTCACCCTTTGAGTTGCTGTATGGGCATAGGGTGAGGGGACCTCTAGATTTAATTCGAGATGAGAGGGAAGGTGAGGGCGAGTCACGAGGAGTATGTTGTGGCATACGTCCTAAACCTCAGGGCAAGGCTCAGGGATCTCCATGGGCCTGGCCCAGGAGAACCTGGCAGAAGCCCAAAAACAGACAAAAGGTGTGGTATGACAGGAATGCTCGAGCTAGAGAGTATGCTGTGGGGCAGCAGGTAATGGTTCTCATACCTGTCAGACACAACAAGCTGCAAGGAGCTTGGGAGGTACCCTACAAGGTGGTAAGAAAGGTAAGTGATGTTAACTACATGTTGGAACTGCTAGGCAGATGGCAGGGGCACAAATTGTACCATGTTAACATGATGAAACCTTACCATGATAGGGAGGCCCTTGTGCTGATCATTTGCAGTGGATTGCAGGAGGAGTCTGAGGGAGATGTGGGTACTGAACTCCTCAGTGAGGCTCGGGCTGACACCTCAGTGGAAGGGGTACCAATGTCCCAGCAGCTATCTCCTACCCAAGTTTGAGAAATCCAAGCAGTGTTGCAGGAATTTGGGGACATGTTCACTGGGAAACCAAGGTGCACCCACCTGGGGCAGCACCAGGTGGATACAGGACCCCAAATGCCTATTAGGCAGGCCCCTTATAGAGTGCCTGAGAGAGTCAAACAAACGCTGAGGGAGGAGTTACAGGAGATGTTGCAACTAGGGGTGATTCATGAGTCCAACAGTCTTTGGGCCTCCCCAGTGGTGCTGGTGCCAAAGAAGGATGGCAGCACCAGGTTCTTTGTGGACTACAGGAAATTAGTCACACAGAGTCAGATGCTTACCCCATGCCTAGGACAGATGAGGCCCTAGAGAAGCTGAGTGGGGCTGTTACAACCATTGATCTTGCCAAGAGTTACTGGCAGGTGCCCTTGGCTCCTAGTGCTAGAGAGAAGTCAGCCTTTGTGACTCCTTTTGGCTTGCATGAGTTCACAAAGATGTCCTTTGGGATGAAGAATGCCCCAGCAACTTTCCAGAGGCTGGTAGATCGTATCCTATCAGGAGCAGGAGGGTTTGCCCTTGCTTACCTAGATGATATTGCCATCTACAGCTATTCCTGGCCAGAGCACCTTCAGCATGTCAGGGAGGTGTTGGACAGACTACAGAGGGTAGGGTTGACCATTAAGCTGAGCAAATGTCAGGTGGCTATGGCAGAGGTCTCCTACCTGGGACATAAGAGTGGGGAGTGGTAAGCTAAGGCCAGAACCTGCCAAAGTGGAAGCCATTCAGGCATGGCCTGCACCTGTTACTAAAAAGCATGTGAGGGCATTTTTAGGGACAGTAGGGAACTACAGAAAGTTTGTCCCCAGTTATAGTACCACAGCTGCACCCCTCACAGACCTGACAATGAAGAACAGAGCAGATAAGGTAGTATGTGGACCCCAGCATGTGAGCAGGCATTCCAGAAGCTTAAAGCAGCTTTGGGAGGACCCCCTGTGTTAGCCAGTCCAGATTACAGCAAAGAATTTGTTGTGCAGGTGGATGCTTTGAACCATGGGGTGGGGGCTGTACTTAGCCAGATTTCTTCAAAGGGGGAAGAGCACTCAGTGGTTTATCTCAATCATAGGCTCCAACCCAGGGAGGAGTGCTATGCAGCTGTAGAAAAGGAATGTCTAGCCATAGTGTTGGCACTGCAGAAACTTCAGCCTTATCTGTATGGAAGGAAATTCACTGTTTTGACAGATCACAACCCCCTAACATGGTTAAACAGAGCCAGCCAGCAAAATGCCAAGTTGCTAAGATGGAGCCTAGGGTTGCAAGCATATGATGCGTCAGTGCAGCACCTTAGTGGGAGTAGCAATGCCAATGCAGGTGGGCTCTCAAGACAGGGAATGGGGTAGGTATACTCAGACCTGACCCTCTCAAGCAGAGTTTCTCAAGGGTTACTTGAAAAACTAGCTTGAGTTCTCTGTGGGGGGGGGGTGAAGACTGGTAGAGATTGGTGAAGACTGCCAGCCTAGGCAGATGGAATTATCTGCACAATTCTATCATTTGTAAATATGAATGTTGAACTATAAGCTTGTTTTCTTAAATGAAAGAATATGCGGTGAAATGTTGAAATTAAAACGATGTAACAACATTGCCCTCTGCTGTAAAGAAAGCTAAACCAAGCATTTCTTGTCTGTCCTTTGAAGTTTAAATTATTTCATGTCTGTCCCTTTGAAGTTTGCATTTGGAGTTGATGAGTCTGGAGTGAAGCATCCTGCCAATTGTTTTAACTTAACGGAATAATTACTAGAGTTTACATCTGGAATGTCTTTTATGGCTGTAGTTTCCTGCAGGTGCAAGATAATAATTATGTAGTATCTGTTAGCCTGTGAACACCAAGAAAGTGTGAAATGATGTAATGGGAATCAGGACTGAAAATAGCAATTTAAACAGAGAGAATTAGAAGGCATGAAGCATTTTTGTCTTGATTATCCAACTCGCAGCACTGCCTTTTGTCATATGTAAGTTATCTTAGACTTGTGTTTTCTTTTAGAAATAGCTAGAAACTAGAAAGATTAGACTGTTTTTCTGTGATGTCAGAATTGTACTACGGAATTATTTTAAGTATTTCTCTATGATCTTTGAACTCTTGACTAGCACTGTGTAGTAGGAAGTATTGTATTGTGTTTTTGTTTATTATTAAATATTTTTAAACCCTTTCAACTGTGGTTGTTTTGTGTAGAGATAATTTAAGCTCTTAAGAGTACTTGCATGCCTTTGATAAAACTGTACAAAGCCACTCCAATAGCTTTAGCCCTGGGCTATACTACCAATTGGATAATACTATTGCACAGTAATAATTGGACACCCTTTTAAGGGCCTTTGATTAGCTGATAAATATTAGTGGGTGGTGGCAAGTAAAACTACCGTATAGTCTGGGAGAAAGGGGCACAGCTGGAGAAACTGTGCCAGCCTTCCCCAGGAGTGTCTGTGTGGTTGTATAAACTCTTCTCAAAGTGCATGTTTGTGTGTGTCGGCTACTTGGGCAGGGACATGAAGCACTGGTTGGACAGAGAGGATGCTTGAGGTTTTAGCTTGCCCACTAAGCTGAGATCTGGACCCTATAGCTGTGCCAGTGGGGAGTCTTATTGGGGACCTGATGAGCAAGGGTGCGACCAGCCCCGGACTGACTGATCTCTGTGTGCTCTTAAGGGAAACTGCACTTTACTGTGTGTATTTGTTATCCTTTCCTCATGTATGAGACATCCTCTCTGGTGTTAGTGGTGAGGATTGAGGCTCCTTGATTGCTGGGCCTGACCACGGGTGTCACAGTTACCTTGAAATTTAAAGACTTAAGGAGCTCACATAAGGCAAAGTGACCTCAGTCTTTGTATACCAACAATCCTGTAATGCCAGTAAATAAGCCAACGCTCAAGGCTTTTGGGTTTCAGTCAGACCCAGACATCTCCATTGCATCTCCTGTTAAGTCCTCTGACTGTCTAGTTTCTTTTGCTGCTCCCTGTTTAGTGATCCCTTCGAAGGCCAGTATGGTGCAGCTCGCTCGCATGTCCATCACATCTGACCAGTCATCCATTTTTTGCGAAAAGGTTGAACCTCTGCTTATTGTTTTGGAGGGAACCTCTGCTTATTATTTTGGATGGACCTGTGGGAATCCTCATATCTAAGAGAAGAAGTTCCTGATTCTTTGATCGAGATATGTCAGGGCTCAAAGCCACCTCATTTTGTTCAGCCAGCTGTCCCACTTAAAAAGAAGGAGAAGTCTACACATATACTGTCTCCTCTAATTTCTAGAGGTCCTCTGAAGGAATAGCAGGATTTAACACAGGGACTTTTAAGGACCATTTTGTCCTTGAAGCCTCCACAATTTTCTTTGCTGTACCTTGTACTTCCTCTCCCCTCAAAAGGCAAGGAGATTTCTTTGGAAGAAGAGGATTCACACTCTGAGGAGGATTTTTTGGCCTATTCTTCCCAAATCCATTTCCTAGTGATTTATGCCACTGACGATGAGGATACCTTGTCTCCTGATTCTCCTGTTAAAGAATTTTCCTTTTGAGACACTATCATTAGAATTAATAACATTTTCAGTGGGAAGGTTCCCAGTTGTCTGATGTTCAGAAACTACTATGCCCATTTAGAAATGGTGGTGCCTAAAACCTCTGCTATTCCTCTTGATTTGGAGACTTTCCTGAACATCTTCTCTACTGCCTGTCTTAATCCTGTGTCTCTGTCACCCAACACAAAGAAATATAAGATTTGCTCTTAGTTTGGAGTCTAGTAAAATTATGTACAAACTCCTCATAAGAATCAGCTGTTGTATTCCTTTCCACTGAAAAGCCTACAAAATTGTTCCCCACATCTAATGTTTTGCCCACTGATAGATATAGCAAAGCTATTGATAGCTTCGGCAAATGGCGTACACCTCAGCTATAATAACTTTTCGTGCCATCAGATGTTTTCTGCCTGTTTTGGAATATCTGGGTAATGTCCTTTCAGATTTATGTGACTCCAGTAGTACATCATCTGCCTTATCTCTTCTCAACATTGCTTCTCAAGTTACTAGGCTTTCTGTTAAGTGCTGTTAAGGTGCTGATGATGCCTCTTCTAGAGCAGCTGCTACTAAGTCACTTCTTGGGTACAACATCTTTCTAGCTCTTTTGCTGCAGAACGTTTCAAAACTTTGCTAGAAAAAGGCAAGCTCTTGCAAAACTTTAAGCAAATTTTCATTTCTCCTGTTGGAAACTGCCTTACTAAGACTGGTCCTTTTATATGCAAGGACCAAAAGCCATCTCTGGTTAAAAAAAAAAAAATCCAACAGAAGATTTGAGGGTAAATCACAACAGAATTCCAAGATTTCTAAACATTCCTTTCTGGGCAAACCAGCTTCTTTATGACTGTCGGTCTTTACTCTGCCCTCCACCTTGGCCAAGCACCAGTTCCTTTGTCTCAAAAGCTCTCTGTCCTTCCTCCTGGCAATCCATAATCTTCTGCACAGTCTGGGGTTCACCTCAAAATGTCTGGTTTAAGCCCATCCGAGGATCTGATTTTCCTAGTATGTAAACTCTGTAGTCTGTCAGTAGCAGAATTCCTTCCTTCTGATGAAATTTAAGACTTCTCAGAATACTTTTTCCCTTGGATATGACTTTAGTAAGAAAGATATTGAGAGCCCGGGGTAAATGGCATCAACAGGTTCAATTGTATGTTATGCCAGACTCTAAATGAGGAAGATACAGTGGTAATTCAAGTCACTTTGAACTCAGCACTGCCATCCATTAAGTTTCCCAATTCTTCTCTTGCCCTTAATCAAGAAGAAATTTCATTGGTGGACCAACCACATTTCACTCAACACAGGAGTACTGTTTTGGGTCCTCCTTCTTGCCAGGATCTGTTCATGAATGCTTTTGATCTGGTGTGGGGAGCTGTCAGGGTCCAGGGAATTTGGTCATGCAAAAAAAAGGACCACATAAATATGGACATGAAATCACTTATTCTAGCTGTTCAGTCCTTGCACTACTTCTGCACTCCAGGTCCTGTTCGGATCTGCAATGGCAGCACCACAGTAATGTGGTACATAAGCAAGGAGGCACCAGGTTTTTCTGTCTCTGCAGGCTAGCCTAATGTGCATGGGACACAGCAGTTCAACAGGTTTTCTTTCAGGCAGTAATGTATCACATCAGAAAAGAACACTGTGGCAGATCTTTTGAGCAGATTCAGAGCAGACCCTCACGAATGACTGCTGAACAGTTAAGTCTTTCTGGACATTTTCCATCAGTGGAGTATTACGCAGCTGGATCTTTTTGGCTCCGCACACAACATACAGCTCAAACTGTTCTGTTTAGAGTGCCACACCTCCTAGCATGGAGGACGATGATGTTTATGGAAGTTTCCAAAATCCTTCTCAAAATCAAGAGGGATAAGCCAGGCGTCTTGCTGGTGGCTCCCTTTTGGACAGGACAGCACTAGTTCATCCTCCCCCCCCCCCTCCCCATTTGGGCAAGAAGCAGTCATCAAAAGTTTCCTCACAGGATGGATGGATGTACTCACAGAATGAGGACTAACTCACCCAAATCTACAAACCCTGAGTCTCTCTGTGGGTGATAAACTTTTAATTCCATTTAGGCACCAGTTTACTTGGGATGTGCTTAATGTTCTATAGGAGGCTAGAAAACTAACTACAAGGAAAGCATATATTTCTAAATGGAAAAAGATTTTAGGAGTACCCAGTTGATAAGGCTTCTGGTTCTTTTTGTGGCATCACAGTGTTCATTCTTATGTGAGTTGCTGAATCCTGGACTGGCATTATCTTCTATCAAAGCACATCTATCAGCAATTTCTGTGTGCCTCTACATCCACCACTTTCTACTTGTTTAGAGGTCAAACAATTTTTGAAAGGTGTTCTACATATCTGTCCAGCAAATAGTCGACCCTCTTCTTGGGATTTGAAATATGCATTGGAAAAGCTTAGACAAGCTTACCCTACCTACTGCTGTTGGCCTGCAACATCTTTGTCTTTAAAATTCTAGAAAACGTTTTTGCTCATGTCTTTGACCCTGCCTAAAGGGTGGCAGGGCCACAACCATAGATGGCCTTTAGTCATTACCTCTAAGGCTAACTCGTAGAACTAACCTTAGTGTCGTGCCTAAGGTGATCAGTGAAATTTCTTTAAATTGGACCATGAATTTACCTACCATTTTCCCCTCTTCTCAGAACAAAGGAGAGAGTACCTCTTCTCAGGACAAAGGAGAGAGTATGTTGCATTATTTGTATGTATACAGACAGCTTATATTTTACTTGGATAAAACCAAAAGAATTAGGAAATCTGATCAGCTTTTTGTATCTTTTCAAGACAAGAGCTTTCAAGCTGGATTTCTAAGGCTATTTCCTTTTGTTATTCCTCCCATAACAATTTCAGGCCTCAGTTAAGGCCTATTCCATCAAAGCTGCGGTCTCTTCTGGTGCTTTCTTCAGGTGTATGGTTTCTAGGTCTAACTTTGAAGCAACAATTTGATCTTCTTTCACACTTTCACTAAACCATTATAAAACTGATACCTGTAAAACTTGAGTAGGGTTTACTAGGTCTAACCTCCAAGGAATTTGAGATCATACCTCTGTTTAACCTTCTTCCTTTTTATTCTTAGGCAGCTTTGGGAATCTCCTGTCTGTAAGTAATACTGCAAAAGTGATCCAAGGAAGGACACAGTACAGTTGTGCAATAACTTATCATAATAGCAGATGTCCAACTGATCACTGCAATATTAAATCTCACCCTCCTTCCTCCACCACCTTTTTTATAGCCTTTGTGCCTTTCAGTTTTTGGCCAAGGTGGAGTCTCTTTTTTTCCTCCTCTCCTTTTGACTTGTACATATGTATGTAGTTACCTCTATTTCTGCTTCAGTTCCTTGGTCTGGGGAAAAATAAAATTGTGTGGTGGTTTGTGCCCATATGTCCATTATGTACCTCCTAGCACCTTTGGACTGAGATCATACATCAAATGCACAGTACAAGAGGAAGGTGCCCTGGCTTTGTTATGTTGGCTGGATGTATGACTATCCTTGGCAGCATATCCCATCTGTTAGTAATACTGGAGCAGTTATCATCTAGACATCTGCTGTTGTGGTAAATTCTTAAACAAATGGAATTTATTTTTTCTGGTATGACCTTTACTTCTCAACTTATGGCTTCATCCTTCTTTTTTATGGCAAGAAAGCTCTGCATGTTGATGCGTCTGTATTTCCCCCTTATACCAGCGTACTCGCCTGCTTTTTGCAGATGTACATTGTGCAAAGAAGGTGCCCAAAGCTTGTGTAGACTAACCAGATGTCCATTGTCTTTAGCAGGATAATTCTCATATAGCTAACTGCTACTGCAACTGCGATCTCTTCAGACATCCTGTTATTATATGTACATATGCACAACTGTACACTATGACTAAATATGAGCAGATGGAAAAGTGATTAGGGAAGAAGTAGAGCTAAAAGCTCCAGGGTTGTGGGGTATGTAAAGCAGAGCACTTGCATGAGCTTGCAATCAGCTTTGCTGTGTAAAGAGCTACAGCTTTGTTTATATGTACTAATATGTAGTTTTCTGTATTCGTGCTCTCATTGATGCATTGATTTCAAATGAATTAAGGAAAATGGAAATTCAGTAGATAAACCTGTGTTGGTTGGGCAGATTGCGTGAACTGCTTGTGTTAGCATGATGTAAAAGCGAGCTTAAAGGAGGCTGCAGCTTGATTACTGACCAGCCTAAATTCACTGTTCTCTCTCACCCTTCCATTATTCTGAAATCAGTAGTGATAGCATGTTCAACTGTTTCTTTACAGTCATTTTTTAGGCCAACTACTTTTGCCAAAAACTGTAATAGGCTAAAGAGTTATTTAGGTCCATCGTTTTAGCTGTTTTTTTTTTTCTTGTAAACCGTTTTGTGAGTCATGGGTGGTTGGTTTCACTTCTGTTTTGGTCAGTTACCCCCCAAGAACAGCTGAACTGATTTAAGTAGCTAATATCCCTTATATTAAAGAGTAAGCTGGTTACATGTCACAGCATTCATTTGGCAAGTGGCTTGCAATGCAGCTAGCCTTTTAAAGTTAAACCCTATGTAGTCATTGCATACTGATTAATAATGCTAAAGACATGGTTTCATCTTGAAAGTAGTTGCAGCTTATTTTAAACTGCACCTTTTCTTGTTTTTTTTTTTGAATATCCAGGAAGGGAAAATATGATGATGGCTCAAGATGTGTGTACTTTGTAATTGTTAGCTTTTTTCTGTTAAATAAAACAGCACGTCCTTATGATGAACCTTAAGGTGATGATTTGGTCTAACTGCAGAGTAAATCTGATAGTTATTTAGTTATAGAAGGTGACAGTGAATCATTTTCAAGTGTCACCCAAATATGGAGACTGTAAGGCTATGAGGTTGACACATGGCAAGTATTTTTAGCAAGGTGAAAAGAAAGTGAAACGTTTGTGGCTGCAGCTTCATCCCCACCCCCACACTAACATGTGCAGATGTGAAAAGAAGAAATCGTACAAGCAAAACTGTTATAGAAATGAAAAATTGTTGTATAAAATCTGTACAGAAAGTTAAAGTGGCAGTGCATTTTGGGAATAACATGAGCAGACCTGTCTCAACTGTTTAGCAACAGTAATGTGTTCATTTTACTATATGTCCAAAAAAGAGTGTGGTATACAGGTGTGTTTGTCATGTTTGAGTAGTGCCATTGTGCAAGTTGTAATTTTTTAACCACATTAATAAACTTCCGAAAGTAATCAGTGGTAGCAGGTAATGTAGACCAAGTGTACTACTAAATAAATATTATTTAGATTGTTCATACATCATTCTGTCTGGCACTGTAGAAAACTTTGTCATTAGATCTGTTACATGTATGTGAGTGTTTGTATAGCATTTATGAATTTCAATATTTCCATTTGTAAACGGGTTGTCCGTCTGGGTTTATAGCCTTTTTTCAAGAGTGGACTGGAGAGAAAAGGTCCCATAAATTGTATAATACATGCATTAAAGTGAGATATCAGTACAGCTTAAAGCAGAAGTCTGCAGTGTGAAGTAAAAAGTTTACATAAGTTAGCACAGGCTAATTTTCATCAGTGACACGTGTACATTTTGAGTGGTAAAATATTCTGCAGCACAAGTCTGTGAAGGTACATTGATAATCCATCTGTAAATACTATATACATGACTGTGATTGATGCAACAAAGTAATGTATGTTAAGAGAGTTTAGCCGCCAACTTGAAGTGGTAGAAAGTAGTATGTTGAGAAAATGTATTGAGAATAGAGTTTGGAGAGTTTGAATTTATGTTTTGCAGAATGTCCTAATTTTTACCTGATATTTTTGGTCTGTTCCTCATAAAATTTGTGTTCTGTAGCACACCATTGAGGACTCAAGTTTCTAAATAATGACTCATGTTTGAGTTTCAGACTTCACATCATCCGTAAAGTACATAATCAACTCAAAACCTGTTATTTACACACACACACACACACACACACACACACACACACACACACACACACACACACACACACACACAGGCGCAAATCACCATAATGATTAATGGATTTTTTCAATATTATTGGGTCTTGATAAGAACAAATTAAGACAGTCTACATTAGGGCTGTAGCAAGTTTGTGTGTGGTTATATAACATTTTTATGGATCACTCTAGTAGCCTGTTGAGGGCCTCCCACTGACTAGAATGCTTAAGGAAGTAAAAGGATGTCACATTGAAGGGCTGTCTGTGAATCTGTGAATAATGGTGCAAGCTAGCTACAGGGATAAATGTGTGTAAGATTAATTTTTAGGGTGGAAGAATGATATAACTGAAGTGCTGACATGCAGGAGCTAACAGATTAACAATATTCTGGATAGCATGCTATTAGGGAAGGGCACATTAGCCAAAGTAATTGGAGCCTGGCACATCCCTTTAGAAACTGTTACAGATCCTACAACCATTTCACTACTTTCACATCCACCTTAAGTTATACAAGCTCTGAAATCATATAACTGTGAGATTTGGTAAACTTTTAACAGTATTCATGTTTCCCTTTGCTTGACACAACCACCAGAATGCATACACCTTTGTGTGTGTGTGTGTGTGTGTGTGTGTGTGTGTGTGTGTGTGTGTGTTCTTCTCCCCTATTTTACAAAACTGTTTTACATAATTTATTCACCAGAGATGAAAACATGTCTGCACTGAATTATCAAAAATTGATAAAATGAGCAAATGTCAGATGCAGTGAGGCATATTCAACTAATCCCAAAATGAAACATTTCATTTACGATATAGCTCTTAAGGCTTGAATTTTCATACCAGAACGTGTTCTGTTTGCCATAGAAGTACTTCCCACCTTTGTTTTACCCAGTACTTCGTAGAGTGATGTTAAAAAGTAAGGGAGATCCATCTGGCCCCTGTATGCTGACACAGAATATGGTTGCATTTCAGAGCATCCTAACTGAAAGAGCTTTTGATTAAAGAGTTAGGTGTGGCATATTGTCAGATCCCATGGAGGAAATAATTTTGGTCTTTGTCGAGCACTTTCAGTAAATCATATTTATATGTATTTCCAGTCTGTGAGGACTGTGAGTAAACTTCACAAGGGTGAAGTTAGCACTAAATTTGTTCACCAGGGTATTTTCAATATCAGTCTGTTCAGAGTAGGAGGCCTAATTACGAATAAGTTCTGGGCAATGTCTGGTATTGTTTTAGCTTTCTAACATAGCTAAAGAAGGATTTATAATTGTCAGTGGCATTAGAGGCCATCCTTTGGTGGACCTGATAGTCTTCTTCAGTTTTTGTAATGCTACAGGCATTATCCTTGAGAAGAGCATTTTTGATTCTGCTAAATTAAAGGAGTTACTTTTTTTCTTGTGTAGTTTATTTATGGTGGAGGACTACCAGGGTGGTTTGGTTCTTAATTCCCCATGATGCTTGGCTCTGGTGGGAGCTGCGGTCTCTATGCATCTTCCTAAATGGGTGCAGAGTTCCTTAGTGAAGCTTGCTGCTGTATTAAGGCCTGGGGAGGTGCAGTCATAAGTGAGTTTTGACATTGTTACATAGTAGGTTGAGGTTGGCATGTCCATAGTCCTTACATTTAGTGGGGTTTGCTGTAGGTGTGTTTAAGAGTTTAAAGGATAATGTCACAGGTTCATGTTCAGCCCTCATTTGGGAAGGATACTAGAGGAGTGTAGTGCAAGAGGTGGTCATATTTGTAAGAATCCAGTCAAGTGCTCTGCCCTGTAGTGAGATTATTTGCCAGTTGCACAAGGAAATTTTAACTCTGTATTTTGGGGGATATCCATCATTGGAGGTATAGGTGTCCCAGTTTGTTGAGGGTAGTCAGTCATTCAAAATAATGGGGGGGTGTTGCTAATAGGGAAATTATATAGATCACTGATGAGTCTTACATGGACATTGAGAAAAAGAAAGTGTTTTGCAACAAGTTTACTTGATAATTAATCCTTTCTGTAGGTTCTCGTCTGTAGTTCAGTAAGTTCAGTTTGTGAGCTCCTAGGGATCTACCTGGAGAATGGAAATCAAAATATAAACCAACTGTATTAGAAGTAGTGAATATAGTAACATAAATAAATGAACTGGAATTGAGATCTTTAGAAATGGGTAGGAGCAAACTACACAGGAAAAACGGGAATTGTGGGAACAATGCATACAGGGGAGCCATGAAGTTTAAAAGAAGGCAGGACTTAAATGAGCTCTGTAATGTTTGACTGAAAAATGATTGGGTAGATTATAAGTGATGTATAATGTTTGCAACTAGGAGTGTGTCAGCATGGTTTGTGATGTAAAATTCTTGCAACTATGATTGTGTTAAGTGTGGTTTGTTTTCATTTATATAAATGTATGATTGCTTATGTCGTAAGTGATTTAATTAAAATGTTTTTTATTTATTCAGTTCCTGCTCACCCCATTTTTTAAATGTATGTAATATTGCTTAGGTTATATGAACCTATAGTAATATGTGTGAAGTATAATGTTTGATAATGTTATTTTGCTAATACAGATTGATTATTTTTGTATAAATTTAAAATTGCCTACGTCAAGTGATAATTCAATAAAGGGCTTGAATAAAAAAAAGGTCATATGTAAGCACCTCCCTCCTGAGATTTCTTTAAAAAATCAAGAAAAGACATTTACCTGGAAGTAATATATTCATTGACAAATAAGGAGACTCCACCACTGCTGCCCTTGGGCCTGAAATCATGAAAAATGCAAAACCCTACTGTGGATGGGGGGGGTCTCCGTACATTTAAAAAAAGTTTCAGTAACTATGCAGACATGGGTGTTTTCCAAATGCAGGAGTGACTTATGATCATGCATTTTATTATTTAGACCTCTGGCATTAAGGAGAGGCACTTAATGCAATCCAATTTTGGGACTGATATGTTTGCTTTGTTAGACTGTCAATAAGCTGGATTCTGCCTAAAAAAGGCACTAGAGGAGCAGCAAAAGCCTTAGAATATGAGGTGCAGGTCATCCTTATCAAAGCTTCCTGGACTGTCAACATACCTCTCAACCTGAAAACATCAAAAATCTGGACAAAGGCCCGTGAAAAATAAATACAAATCTGTATGCTGATTAACATAACATTTGCATACATAATTATGTAACCCCATCCACTCCAGAGGAATTGTGGAATACCAACTTTCAAATACAAACTGAAGAACAGACAACCAAAATATGGCTCCAGACCCTGTAGTAAATGGTAGCCATTTTTTAAATGTGTAGCAAAGATGTTCACTGGGAAGGGAGAAGATGAGGAACCGTAGGATTTTGCTTTTGGTGACTTGCAGTATATAGGTTCTGTGGTAAAAGTAGGGCATTTAATGGTAGGCAATATTCTAACCTTATCATAAAGAATATTATCGTTTGTTAGGACATCCAAAAGTCATTCTCCATGGCTTACTTATCAGTGGCATAGCTAGAGTTTGTGCCGCCCAGCACTGTCTGAGTTTGCCGCCCTTCCCACCCTCAGAAAAGTCATGGTCGAATGGGACCCCCCCCATACAAAACCCTACCCCCTGCAGCAATTCCAATGTCCCATTACGTGGCTATTTTGCCCCATTTACCATAAACACTAATGTGCATACTGCTCTACTTCTACAATGATTATTTGGACTTCATTTAACTTTTATTTTACATTTTATAGCGCAAATACGGATAGACAGCTGATAAACAAAGCAATGCAGTCTCACAGAGAAAATAGATGTAGCATTAAAGCTTCTCTGCCCATGAAACTCATTCTTTGAAACAGCATTGAAATCCACATTCAAAGAAAATGCATCTGGCCAGTGGCAGATTAAGATTACATTTGATCCACAAAGAGTTGTTTTCAAATCATAGGCCCCTTACACATGAAACGTACATGTTTTCTTTGATACACCTTCCCGATTGTATTAAATTATATTCTTTGTATAATACAGCACAATTGTTAGAGTGCATTATTGTTTTTAACATTTTTCCATTAAGCAATGAAACAAAATGCATGCAGCAATAATGACAAAACTGCTCAATTCAGAAATTTCCATCATAAAAGTCTACTTAAATGTCTACAGTCCACCAGTATCAGTAAATATGCATAATT
Source organism: Protopterus annectens (assembly GCF_019279795.1). NCBI lineage: Eukaryota > Metazoa > Chordata > Ceratodontiformes > Protopteridae > Protopterus > Protopterus annectens. The sequence goes on along the minus strand of NC_056737.1, from coordinate 926,059,454 downwards.
TCTGCAGAAGTAAAAGTAATCTAAATAATTCCACATTTAAGAGATCTGTAACTAATGAAGAGGTTGCCGCTAGCAAGCAACTTTATATTTTGTTTCATCTCCAAATAAAGTGCCTGTTGCCTTTGAGGGATAAATTGCCTGTTTCATGAAAAAATGATAAGCTACTAATATTGCAATAGGGAATGGATGGCAAACTGATACAGATTCACAGTTACTAGGTATCTCTGCCAAAGAGGACATTCTCAGGACTGCAGCATCCAACCCCTTTAAAAGTGCAGCACAGTACAGTATCAGCAATCCATCTACATACTGTGGGAAAATAACCCCCACAGCCTTCTGCATCAAAAGACAAGCATTTGACCCATTGTGCTACTAACACAAACAGACTTCACATAAGCAGCACTAAACTTCTCTCCCCCTGAGGAGCTATGCAGCACAAGTTAAGATTATAAACTCTGGAAAAAAGCATTTATTAAGGGGAGGAGACAAAGGCCCAAAACCAAGGACACATTTTAAACATTGCTTGTACAATCTTAGAAAGATTGCTACTTGCTAGAATGAATAGCCATTTAAGTTTCAGTCTTCCTATCATTAGTAAATTTATTTCTCACTAATTTTCTAGAAAACCACAAATTTTAATTGGTGTGGGTAGGGAATTTAGGCTCTTGTCAGCTGTACCTAAGGTACAGGGTTTGAACCCGAGTATTTCTACTTACCCAGACACACACAGGTTAAGAGGCAGCTCCATTACTTTCCCAGCAATGAAATGTCAATTAAGAGCAGATGAAACAGCCTTTAGTTTGCCAGTTAAGCAGAGAAACTGAAACACAACTTAAAAGCAAGTAGCAACTAATAAAACACACACACACACACACACACACACACACACATTAACGGAGGCAGCTCCATTAGTTTCCCAGCAATGAAATGGCAGTTAAGAGCAGATGAAACGGCCCTGGGTTTGCCTTTGTCAGTTAAGCAGATAATTACTTTCGCAGGCCCTCGGTTTGCCAGTTAAGCAGGGAAACTGAAACACAACTTAAAAGCAAGTAACAACTAATAAAATACACACACACGTGAACGGAGGTAGCTCCATTACTTTCCCAGCAATACGTTAATGAAGGCAGCTGCATTACTTTCCCACCAATTAAATGGCAGTTAAGAGCAGATGAAACAGCCCTCTGTTTGCCAGTTAAGCAGATAAACTGAAACAACTTAAAAGCAACTAATAAACTGAAACACCAGCAAAGCAACTAGCTTATGAAACCGCAGCTCCACACTCTTAAAGTGGGCAAGTTAAACAAACTTAAAAGCATGAAACAGGCAAAGCAACTAACTTATGAAACGGTAGCTCCACACACTTAAAGCAACTTTCCAGGCAGCTCCACACACTTAATGCGGGCAATTTAAACACTCACTTAAAGCAGATGAAATGGCCAGCTCGGCAGTTAAGCAGATAAACTGAAAAACCCACTACTTAAAGCGGTACAGACTTACATAAATCACACTGTTAGTTTAGGTTCATAGGTTCATAGGTTCATACTAGGCTATCTGCCCGAGGGCATTTATAAGCCTAGCCCATTGTTTTGTGGCTTACGCCACCCCTTTTGTATGGGGAACTATACCCATTATTTTGCTGTGCCTCTGTCGAGCAGTGACACTGAGGTAATTCCTGGGGTATATCTGCGATCTCCCATCCATTGGTCAAGATTTCTCTTGAACAAGGCCAGCGAGGTGCTCTGCCTCACATGTACCGGGATTTTGTTCCACAGCATAGGGAGTCTTTGGGTGATGAATCTATCCCTCCAGCACGTCCTATTAATAGCCGTGTCGAGGTTTAAGTCTCCGCCCTTGTGGCTCTGATGGATCTAGATTTTTGAGGTGAAGCATATTCATCAAATCTGGGTTTGACATGGCCTTGTATGTTAGGCAAAGGTCACCTCTGAGCAGTGTGTTTACTGAATAGAGCTGGAGTTCTTTCAGTCGGGCAGCATAGGACAGATTTTTGAGACCCTTTATCCTTTTGGTGAGGAACTTTTGTGGCCTCTCCAGCTGCTGCAAGTGTCGGGTCAGATACATTCGAATGGGGCATTGTACTCAATCATTGGTCTGATGAGTGATGAGTAAAGGGAGACTATGACCTCCCTTGATCTAGATGAGAATCCCTTCATGATAAGGTGGGCAATGTAGAAGGTCTTCCTGACTACTTTAGCTACATGGGTGTCGAATGACAGACTACTATCAACCTGGGTCCCCAGGTCCCTGATAACTTCTTCTGTGCTCAGTGGATTGCCACCTATTTGGTAGCTAGGGGTAACCTTGTTTTTCCCGAAGGGTATGACTATGCATTTTTTGGCATTTAACTTTAGGCCGTGGCTCTGGCACCAGTTATCCGTTTCTGTGAGACCCTTCTGACTTGGAGGCTGTGAGCTGCAGAATGCGGACTAAAACTTACGTACATCTGCCGCCATTTCTGTTTATATTTCCTCTTTCTGGCCAATCCAACAGGCAGTAGCTGAAGTCATCACGCACGCCCCTGTAGCCTGGTGATGCGTGGTGACATCAGCCATAAATTTAAAGTGGTAAACTTCTAATACAAAAAAAAAAAAAAGACAGGGAAACTCGGAAATTAAGGGGGCCACTTGGAAATTCGTGGCACCCCAGTATTTTGCCCTCAAAACCGTAAATACCAAGGAATTTGGTATGGTTGAGAGGTCCGACTGTCAAGCATCTCATCCCTTAATGACACATACTGGATCCTCCTGGAAAGACGCCTGCTATTTAACCAATTGTTGAAGCCACTTTCCTTTTGTATTCAGGCATCAGTCAAGGTGAAGGAAGAATTCTGTTCAGGATGTCTTACCTGCATTTGTAACATGCCTGGAAAGTTCTAACATGTCTATGCATATCCCTCAGGATTCTTAGGGCCCTTGTAACACCAAAGATCATGGTGCTTAACGGACAACTCACTGTAACACTGTCCTTGTCCAGTCTTGTGAGTAAAGAGTCAGTGTACCTGATTTGGAGAGCTTTTGCTCAGGGTAACTGTTTGTTTATAGGAGGTATGCATGAGGTGGGTAAGTGGCCTGATTTTTGCTGAGACTTAATCTTGTTTCTCAGAGGCTCTTGAAGTGACAGTTTTACAGCCTTAGCGTAAAACATTGTGGTGGGATTAGAGAAGCATCATGGTGCAGGTGTATGAAGCTCACAGGGTAGGTTTTTATAGGCGAGAGGGAAGCCTCCGAATGAAGTATTTGCACCTCTCACAGATGGAATTATTAGTGTTGGATGCTCATTATCTGTCAGCATAAGGCAGTTTGTACACTGTCTTAGGCGACCTAGTGTTAAAAGTCTGGCAACAGAGGTAAAACTAGTAGTAACCAAGCAAACCCCACATTAATAATACAACCAACCCACAAAAGTGGCATCCAGGAGCACAACAACAAAGGTTTATTAGATCCTGCGGAATAAGAATAACCAACCAAGCAAGACAATAATATTGTGCTTTCTTCCAAGTACTGTGGGTCTACATCATAACTAACTCCCTAACTGATTTTAATTCTTTAAAAGCCTACTGTTCTGTGCCCAGTAATTAATTAAATATTTAAATAACTGATTGTTTATTCAAGGCACAGATAGTAATATGGAAAAGACAACTCAGGAAAAATACATTGTACTCAATCAACTAAGCAGACTAAACAATTCAAACCCTTACCCCAAGAAAACAATATATGTATGTAAATATAATTCCCACTAATGTATCATGGATAGTTAATTTGTTAATCAAGTCATTCATATGATGAGATGAAATCGTACGCTATATTGGTCGAAATTGATCGCATACTGAATAATAAACCTAAAACTTCCTCCATGAAAAATAATATTACATATACAACTCACATTAATTTGTTATAAATAATTTATATTAAAATTACATCATTTTACCATGAGTGAAGAAATAAAAAAATAATTTGTGTGTCTGTGTGTGTGTGTGTTATTGGGGACCAGATCAAAATATAGGCCCCAAAACCCCACCTATCCAAGATAAGTATTAAATAAACAATAAAAACAGCACAAGGCAGTAACAAATGTTATATGCACAAAAATGTAAAACAAGTCTATATACAATACCAAAACATTTGCAACTACCAACTGATAGCTGTTTTGGTTGCCACGATCAGTACTAAGTATTGATGGCTTTTTCATATAAAAGCTGTCTTCAAACCTAACACTGCTGATGGAAACAGTTTAAACCCATACTTGTGAATAAAATTAGATGTTCTTCGTGTTTCACTGTTGCAGTCATCACCTCTGGGTTATCCCTGCTGTGGTAGCCCTCGGCCGGCCTGAATATCAGAGTCAATGTGTTTTTGCATTGGCTGCTGTCACCCGTAGTTAGATTTCAGTTGCCATCAAAGTTCCTTGAGTTGTAGCAGTCTTTCCAGGACCCCCCCGCCACATCTGGGTTCTCATTATCCACTGTATAGAATTAGGGACGGCACAGTGGTGCAGCAGTAGTGTTGTCACCTCACAGCAAGAGGTTCCCCGATTCGATTCTCTGCTGGAGAGCCTTTTGTGCGGAGTCTGCATGTCCTCCCTGTGTTCATGTGGGTTTCCTCCCGTGTTACAAAGACATAAATCTGGAGCATTTCTCCCCAGGCCTCCGCTGAAAATTGGCTTTGTTCCAAGTCTGACTTTCCCAGTTAACAAATGTTAAATAAATAACTATGCCCATTCATTGACCCAGTGTTTTTGTAGAGAGAGTTATAATCATCCATCCTTTTGCTGTCCTATAGATGCTGATAAATTCCAACTTTAATACTTTTCAGTCTTTCCAGCATAAAAACAGAGGCAGTCATTGCAGTGTGCTGTATACACTCTGGTGCTCAAACAGTGATGATTATATGTTATCTGAACCTCACCAAATCCATCTGTAAACAAAAGTTGACCCTTCCAAACTGTACTGTCACTGCTTACAGTGCCCACAGGCCCTCGTACCTAGGGAACAACTGACCACCTTAAATATATTAATCATGTTCTTAAAACAAATATCCTCCTTAAATGCAATCCTCAGAGAAGGGCCAAGTTTTTGAAATTGTTCCCCATTGGCAGTAAATATGTCCCAGTTTTTGTCAGTCACACTCCAAATGTCTCCAAAGTCCATATTATAAAGGATCATAGCCTTACAAAATTTGGACTTATTGGGTTGTTGATCATTGCTGTTGAACACAAAATCATTCTTCCCTAAAAGGGGTTAAAATATCTTTGTCTTTTCAGCTTAACCTCGTCAGTTACAGTAAAACTGGCCAGGTACCCTCTTTCCTCCAAGTCCCGCTTAACTTAGCACATTCATCATAGGAAGTACTATCTTTTGATGCCATCCTTGCCAGTCTAACCATCAGACCTTTTACCAAGGCCTTCTTCTGAAAAATAGGGTGCCAACACTTAACAGAGGCACAGTAAACTAATTTTAATAAGTAAGGGGGTCTTCAATGTGTCACTACTAGACAAAGGCACAGTATTCTAAATTTATTCTATACACCTTAGTACCACTACATGGGGTGGCGAAAGCCACATCTCTAGGGCTAGGCTTGCAAGTTCCCCAGGGCAGATAGCCTAGTACTAAACTATGAAACTATAAATAGAAAAATGCAACAAGAATTTGTATGGGTGGGCTTCCTGAAAATGTTGGATTCAAACTATTAACCTGTCTGTTTTGTGATAGAATCATCCAAATAACTCATTGTCAAATGAATAGTTCGTAGTAAATTTCAAACATTCTGTGGAAGTATGGATGTATATGGAAAAATCATTGTTTGTACAAACTGTCAATCCAAAAAATCACTGTATCATCCAAAAATTGGCCGTAAAGTGGCCAAGAATTAAATGCTCTGTTCCCAATAGGCTGTGACCAGGTTGGCAAACATGGGGACGCAAGCCACACCAGTGTGCTGTCTAAAAAACTGCTTCCTCAAAATAAAGTTGTTCTCCAAAAATGATCGCCATTAGACTTCTCAAAAGTGTAATTGTACTGTGTTCCAGTTGACTTTTTTCAAATAAATATTCATAAAACCATTTAATCCCTAACCCACCCAAAAGGAACAATTGAAAATAAATCTTTCACATCTGTGGTTACTAAAATGATACTTTTGCACAAGGTGTTAGATATCCTTGTCAAAAAGTCCAAGGAATACTTTACAAATCCTGGATTTTTGCTCATAACAACTTTAAGTTTGAAGTCTATAAATCTGGCCATAGTGAACGTTTTGGATTCATAGTGAGACACGGAGGTGAATCATCCAAGATTTTATGTATTTTTAGAATCCTAAAAATGGTAGGGGTGCATGGGCTGACAGCTTAAAGAATATTTTTGTTTGGTAGTCTATAAATCTGGCCATAGTGAACGTTTTGGATTCATAGTGAGACACGGAGGTGAATCATCCAAGATTTTATGTATTTTTAGAATCCTAAAAATGGTAGGGGTGCATGGGCTGACAGCTTAAAGAATATTTTTGTTTGGTGATCTGACCCTGTGATAAAAAATCATATAACAAACTATCAACCCTGTGGTATGCTATATTCCTTTGGTTTATGACAACTTCCTCATAAGTATCACCAAGCAGTATACTAAACAGCTTGCCAGTATAGTCATTGGTATTCATCACAGCCAAGACCCCCGTCCTTAACTGGCTTCATAAGTCTAACTTGTCTGTTCGCAGTTTGTATCAATAAAATCTGTTCCCCAGGACTTAAATTGGTAGTGTATGACCTAACTTTATTGTGCAAAATCTTTTTAGCTTTTTGTTCACAATTTTATTTCAAAAAGCTGTATCATGGGATGCAAAGGAGGGTTAAAAGTACTTGGCTTAAAACAACCTGAGGGAGTATGTAAAAAACATACATAGATTAAGTTTCCTAATAAATAATTTAAAATTAGTCAATACATTGTCAGTCTTGGCCTTTCTGGTGATGTATTTTGCTTTTCAAAAAAATTGGTCCATTCATGATTGATATAATCGTCGCTGTAGTTAAAAACTTTAAAATCTCAACAATCATTAAATACTGTGAGACACCTTTTCTACCTCCTGTACCTCATTCCTCTCGTACTCCTCCTGTCTTCCTGCTGATAATTCAGATTTTGTATTTCCCTCCAAGTTTGCCCATCCTCCAGAATGGATTCCATTCTTCCCTTTTTCCCTGTTTTTTTATCATTTAGGATCTCCTTGAGTTGGGGGATCTAAAGGGATGTCATGGCCATGTTGTACATAATTGCTGGTGTTCAAATTGTAACTGAGTACTGATCTATGAGTGGTAGTGAAGGAGTGTTTCTTAATGTTATTGGTATGGTGATGTAGATGGGCATAACCCTCATTTATAATCCATTTTGTCCATAAACAGCTGCTTTTTTTCAATTTTTAATGTCAGACACAGTCCTCTCAACTTTATCAAATATATTATAATACTCACTTTCTGTGACAGGAAACAAATTTGTGGTGATGTTATTGTCCAAAATAGAAATATCATTGATCAATTTATACTTATCCTTGGAGTTGTCTGATAAGCAACTCCATAAGCTCACAACTGTGCCAGTCAAATAAATTCATTATGTCCTGATGTAACGTAGAACCTGCAGGATATTTCCAGTGTCTGAGTCTCTTGGGGGACTTTTACAACCATATACATTCCCAAAAATAACAGTTTTCCACTTGCAATTTCCTGAACTTGGTCAGTTTGGGATCAAAAGAACAAAGTTGTTTGCTGTGTGGATAGGTGGGGTATTGGGACTTAAATTTAGATCTGGTCCCATTGCCACATATTTGTATATATTTTTGATTTCTTCACTCATGTTGGAATGATGTAATTTTAATATAAATAATTATTTATAACAAATTAATGTGAATTCTATCTGTAATGTTATTTTCCATGGATGATAATTTGGGTTTGTTGTTCAATATGCAATCAGTTTCAACCAGTGTATCACACTATTTCATCTTATGTGAATGACTTGATTCTTTGTAAATTAATTATTCATGATGCTTTAAAGGGAATTATATTAATGTACATGCATTGTTTTCTTGGGGTAAGGGTTTGAATTGTTGATTCTGCTTAGTTGACGGAGTACAATGTATTTTGCTTGTGTTCAGCTTTTTCATGGGTTCATAGGTTCATACTAGGCTATCTGCCCTAGGGCATTTATAAGCCTAGCCAGAGTATGTTTGGCTTTCGCCACCCATTTTAAATTAATTTTGCTATGCCCTTTTTCGAGGTTAGTATACTGTGCCTCTGTCTAACAGTGACACAGAAGTGATACCCAGGGTAAACCTACGATCTCCCATCCACTCATCAAGATTCCTCTTGAAGAGAGTCAATGAGGGACTCTGCCTAACCTGGACTGGGATTTTATTCCAGAGTGAAGGGAGCCTCTGGGTTATGAATCTGTCCCTCCAGCATGTCCTATTTATTTCAATGCTGAGGTTCAAGTCTCTCGAGCGTGTAGCTTGATGGGATTTGGATTTTTTGAGGTGCAGCATGTCCCTTAATTCCGGGTTGGACATGGCTTTATACGTCAGGGACAGGTCACCTGTGAGCAGGCGGTATGCCACTGAGTAGAGCTGGAGTTTCTTTAACCGGGCAGCATATGGCATCTGTTTGAGCCCTTTGATCCTCTTGGTGAGGTACTTTTGGGGTCTTTCCAGTTGCTGCAGGTGTTTGGTAAGGTACATCCCAAAAGGGGCATTGTACTCTATTATGGGCCTGATGATGGATGAGTAAAGAGGCACGATGACCTCCCCTAATCTAGATGTGAATCCCTTCATGATTAGGTGGGCTATGTAAAATGTTTTTCTAACCACTTTGGCCACGTGGTTGTCAAATGAGAGATTGCTATCAACTTGGGTCCCCAGGTCCCTAATTACTTCTTCTGTACGTAATGGATTACCACCTATGTGGTAATTTGTGGGCACTTTGTTTTTGCCAAAGGGGATGACTATACACTTTTTGGCGTTTAGCTTGAGGCCATGGCTCTGGCACCAGTTGTCTGTTTCTATGAGGCCCTTTTGGAGGATGCTTGTGTTGGCTGGAGAGTCGATTATGGCGCCCAGTTTGCAGTCATCTGCGAACTTGGTCAGCCACAGTCCTTCTGTGTTGGCCTGTACCTCCGAGAAATATATACCGAACAAGAGAGGTCCCAGGACTGAGCCTTGTGGGACGCCACTTGTAACTGGTTTGGAGTCTGACATGGCTCCAGCAATTCTAACCATGTGGGTTCTGTCCTTGAGCCAGTTTGTAACCCATCTAGTGACATAGGGGTTTATATTTAAGCTGGTGAGCTTATCTATAATGCCTGAGTGGGGTATTGTATCGAAGACTTTTGCAAGGTCCAGGTAGGCTGTGTGGACCACCTTCCCTTCATCAATGGCCTTGGTGACTGTTTCAAAGAAGTCGACCAGGTTTAAGAGGCAGGATCTGCCCTTAACAAAGCCAAACTGGGTAGGATCCAGTGTCTGTAGGTCCCCAATATCTTTATTTGAGGTCCATGATGATCCTTTCCATAGCTTTGCAGACCAAGCTAGTCAGGCTTATGGGGCGATAGTTTCCAGGGTCCATTGAGGCACCACCTTTGTGGAGAGGGACCACTGTTGCTGTATGCCACTCTTTGGGTACATATCCTGTAGTAAGGCTGAGATTGAACAGTAGTTTTATGTTTGGGTTTAGCTCTTCTTGGAGTTAATGTAGGATGCAGCCCGGGACACCATCTGGTCCCATTGATGCTGTGTTTTTTGCTTTGGAAAGGGCGGCTCTTACCTGAGCATCTGAGATGTCAGGTGGGCAGCACTCTGCTGGGATAGATACTTGCCCTTTTGGTGGGGAGGGGGAGGGAGAAGTTTGCGCTGAACCTGTCCGCTAGGATGTTGGCAATGTATGTGGGTTCGGTGTATTTTTTTGTCATTTTGGGAGGGAGAAGTTTGCGCTGAACCTGTCAGCTAGCATGTTGGCAATGTCTGTGGGTTTGGTGTATTTTTTTGTCATTTTGGACTAATTCTGAGCATATCTGGGAATTCCCACCTAGGTTCCTAACATAACTAAAGAAAGCCTTGTGATTATCCTTAGTGTCCTGTGCAATTTTTCTCTCTAAGCTGGCCTTAGACGATTTTATGAGTGCCCTTAGTTTTTTGCTAATACTGATCAGAGATGCCTTCCCTTTTTGGGATTTTGCTCTATCATGTAGTAGCTTCCTCCTTCTATTGTATAATTTGTTTATGGCTGGGGTCCACCAGACAGGACGTCTGCCTTTGGAGGATTGGGTCTTGGTTTTATTTGGGATTGCGTGATCCATGCATTCCTGAAGGTGTTCATAGAATGCATTTATAATGGATTCTGCGGTCTGGGCCGTATTTTCCACAGGCCCTGGGGCTTTGAAGGATTCTACCTCTGTTTTGAGGAGTGTGAAATTTGCTTTAGAGAAGTTTTTCACTGTGGTTTTCTGGGCAGGGGGTGGGGTCGGGATGTGAATATCCAGTGAGATCAGTTTATGGTCTGATCTTACCAATGAGGGATACACTTCTGGTCTGGAGCATAGAGTCCCCATGTTGGTGATGATCAGGTCCAGTATGTTTTCCCCTCTTGTGGGAGTGGTAACAAGTTGTTCCGTAGCATTTGAGTTTATGAATTCTAGGAACCTTTGGGCTAGGGTGTTGGAGCTAGAGTAATGCTCCCAGTCTGTGTTTGGGTAGTTGAAGTCACCCAGTATAATGGTGTTTGGAGAGACCTTCATATTTTCCAGTGTTCTCAGGAAGGCCGAGTGGGGTTCCTGGGTTTGGGAGGGTGGTCTGTAGCAGGCTATAAACTGGAAGGCAGTTTTACCCACTGTTAGTTGCACATGGATAGTCTCTGATGCTTCGTGCTTTGCCACCAACCTGGAGGTGTGGGTATCTTTAATGAATATCGATACCCCCCCTCCTTTTGTGGTTCAGGCCAGGTTTTGGGGCCGAAAAGCATGGTATGAGGTATAACCTGGTAGTGCTGGGGTGCTCTCGGGAGCCCTGAACCAGGTTTCTGTTACTGCACAGATGTTTATGTTCTCCATGCTAAGGAGAGTTTCAAGTGCGTGCATCTTGAGGTTTAGACTTCTGGCGTTGAGTAGCATTACTCTTAGTTTCTTATCCCTTGTGATACCTATGGAGGTGGGTTTGTCTTTTGAGCCTTGCCTAAAAAAGGCACTATGGGGGTAGCAAGAGCCTTTGCCAATATCAGAAAGCCCAGGGGTGACAAGTGCAAGCCGTCCCTAGCGAAGCATCGTGGCTTGTCGAGCATATCATCCCAGGCTGACAGGCATTGGATCCCCTTTGAATGACACCAGTACTTAAGCCAGTTGTTGAAATTGATCATCTTGTGTTCATATTGTGGCATCATTCTTGGTGAGGTAAGATGCTACTCAAGGTCAGGGTCATACCGGCCTGGGCTACATGCTCAGAGAGCTCCTCTGTCTCTTTTCATGTAGTCCAGGGAGGTGCGTCTCAGGTCATTCACACCAGCATGGACAATGACTGAGTCATATTTGTACTTGCCTTGGAGTGACCTGAGTGCTTGTGTTATGTGGTGGATCCTAGCGCCCGACAGGCTGCTCACCGTGACCTTCTCCTTGTTCAGCCTGGTGAGCGGGACATCAGTGTGCCTGACGATAGTCACCTATTACAAGTGTATCAGGTGTGTTGTTTAGCCTTAAGGGCTGTGACTGTTCCGCACACTGGCTTTGTGAGATATGTGTTGCACGTGTTTTGTTTTGGGGTAGCGGTTGCTTGGGTGTCTGCTTTGGAGGTCTCTGCTGCTTAGGCAGATCTTTATTTAGAGCCTCCGAGTATGTTTTTGTGTGATTGTGTTTAGTTTGCTGTTGTGGTAGGTCTATGTGAGACTGGAATTGTAGTGAGTGTGGTTTCCTTCTCCTCCTGATTGGTTATGCCAGTACTGAGTTGAGAGAGCTTAGCCTCCAGTTTGGCTATATGGTTGCATCTCTCACATGTGTTGGAATTTGTTGGGAGGAGGAGAGGGTTGTCTGTGTTACATGAGGCAGTTGTAACATTGCCTCAAGATTCCCAGATTCACCCGCTGGACCGGAGAGGAGATTGACAACTGACCTTTGGACATGCTAGAATAATATTGGGAATTCCTTTATAATTGAAAACAAGGGCCAATGGGGAGTAAGGGTGTAATGCTTTTAATTTTTAGTGCTGACTTGTATAATTGCTTTAGTGAGCAAGTGCCAGGTAACTTAAGTGCAATGTGTTACAGGTAACTTAAGTGCAAAAACGAGAAACAGTAACTTTCTTTCAAGTGAAACAAGGAAATAAGTACAGTAAGCAATGCAGATATCACCAGGGATCCACAGAAGCGCTGAGAAGCCGCGTTTTAGGTGGAATTAGCGTTCCAGGGAAATAACAAGCAAACAAACAACAAGCATACAAACAAAGCTAGATTCAGCAGGCCTGGATCTAGTCTATGCTACAGCAAACAAGGTGTACCAATTTCAGTAAGAAACAGTTCAAATATGCAGGCACTATAAACCTTTAACCAGAAATTCCCAGCTCAGAAGGACAGAGTCCAGCCTCTCCTCCCACAAGAGTGCAGACCACGAACCTTCTTAATGTAAAATAACTGGCCTGAAGCCCAAGTGCATAAACCAGAACTAATACACTTTAGGAATAACAGACACTGAGCTCTCAATCAGCAGTTCCCAACTTAGAAGGATGAAAGCTACCTGTCCTGCCACCACAGTGCATGCCACAAACCTTCCTAATGTAAAACAACTTGTCTGAAGCCCAAGTGCTTAATCCAAAAGACTTAGAATGATAGCTACACTTTAATCAAGTTACTACCAAGCAGTAATAAATACAATTGTATACTTTAAAGAATGCCTGGATTAGTGCTCAAGTTATACAAACAAAGCTAGATTCAGCAGGCCTGGATCTAGTCTATGCTACAGCAAACAAGGTGTACCAATTTCAGTAAGAAGCAGTTCAGATATGCATGCACTATAAGCCTTCAGCCAGAAATTCTCAGCCAGAAATTCTCAGCTCAGGAGGGCAGAGTCCAGCCTCTCCTCCCACAAGAGTACAGACCACGAACCCTGTTAATGTAAAATAACTGGCCTGAAAGCCCAAGTGCTTAAACCAGAATTAGTACACTTTTCGAATAACAGACACTGAGCCCTCAATCAGCAGTTCCCAACTTAGAAGGATGTAATCTACCTGTTCTGTCACTACAGTGCAGACCACAAACCCTCTCGGTGTAAAACAACTGGTCTGAAGCCCAAGTGTTTAAACTAAAAGGCTTAGAATGAGTTACACCAAGCGGTAATAAATACAATTGAGTACTTTTAAGATGACGCAAAAGCAAAATAACGTAGGAAGAAACACAAGTACAGTAAAAGCAGATGAATTTTTTTTTCCCCCCCAAAAAAGTAGCAAAAGCAGTAGTAAATACAATTCTCATGCAGTGCAAGCTGGCACACTTGAATATGTAGCAATATTAGTCCACACACAGTTTGAAAAAATGTAATTAAATTAAAAAGGACTAAAAGCAAGTGCAGAAAGGGTTAATTAGGTAGAATGCGATAAAGAGATAGGCCTGGGGGAGTGTCTTAGATCAAATCTACAGTGGGGCGGGCACTGCAAAAGCCACCAAATTTAAACTACAACCAAGAACTGGGAGGGGGGTGGGGAAAACCAGTTTCAACACAGATGTGAGGAATGTGCAAATTATAAAGCCAAAAAATATATACTGTTCTCTCTCTCTCTCTCTCTCCTCTCCCTCTCCCTCTATATATATATATATATATATATATATATATATATATATATAAAACAGATATCTAAGCAAACAATTTAGCTCTATAATACAGAAAAATATACTCAGCTCTATATGTTTGCAGATAGTTTTGTAAGGCTGTCTCTCAAACTAAGGTTCCAGTTTGAATGCAGATTGTTAATTAACAGGACACACAACACTAGCTCAATTATATAGCTGAAGACAAGGCAGGAAATGAGGGGGTGGGTGGGGAAAAACAGTTTCAACACAGATGTGAGGAATGTGCAAATTATAAAGCCAAAATAATATACTGTTCTCTCTCTCTCTCTCTATATATATATATATATATATATATATATATATATACATATATATACATATACATATATATATATATATATATATATATATATATATATATATACATATATATATATATATATATATATATATATATATATATATACAACAGATATCTAAGCAAACAATTTAGCTCTATAATACAGAATAATACAGAAAAATATACTCAGCTCTATATATTTGCAGATAGTTTTGTAAGGCTGTCTCTCAAACTAAGGTTCCAGTTTGAATGCAGATTAATTAACAGGACACACAACACTAGCTCAATTATATAGCTGAAGACAAGGCAAGAAATGAGGGGGGGTGGGGAAAAACAGTTTCAACACAGATGTGAGGAATGTGCAAATTATAAAGCCAAAAAATAAAACAATTTAGCTCTATAATACAGAATAATACAGAAAAATATACTCAGCTCTATATATTTGCAGATAGTTCTGTAAGGCTGTCTCTCAAACTAAGGTTCCAGTTTGAATGCAGATGTCATCAGTGCTTTGGTTAAGCAGTCAGTTATTCAAGTATTTAATTAGTGAGTATGGAATGGAAGGGGAAGAGCCCAGCAACTTTTAAAGAATTAGTATCCGTTAAGGAAGTTTGTTCTGATGAAGTCCCATTGTGCTAGAACGAACGCACTCCATGTTGTATTGCTTTGTTGGTTATTCTTATTTTGTTGGGTCTAATACACTTTTGTTGTTGGTGTACTCCTTGCTGCCATCTTTTTTGGGTTTTGAGGTGAAACTAGTAGGCTGACCTTCCATGTCCTCCACTGTTTGTGTTTGATACTGTAGTGCTCACTAGTGTGAGCATGTAAGATGAGACTGGGAGGGGCTACCAAAGTCAAAACTATTGGTTTGATGAACTTTGTGTTATGGCTTTAAGAAATACAGTGGGAGGGCAGATGCATTTAAATAGCTTAAGGGAAAGGGACTTTGGAAAATGATACACATGCGCTTACTCACAGCAGCTAATAAACACGGAGAGTGAGGGAAGTATATTGTCAAATTATCATGGGGTGGGTGACAAACCAATACAACGGGTTTAAGAAAATGACTACTGTAGCATGGGAAAATTCTTAAACCCTTGACTCTGTAAATGTTTGCCATATTGATCACTGCTGTAGTAGACTTGGCTATAAGGGTTATATCCTGCCAAGGATATAACAGCCAGCCAGCTTTCAAACCTGCAGGG
The DNA here is from genome assembly GCF_019279795.1 of Protopterus annectens. Lineage (NCBI taxonomy): Eukaryota > Metazoa > Chordata > Ceratodontiformes > Protopteridae > Protopterus > Protopterus annectens. The sequence goes on along the minus strand of NC_056737.1, from coordinate 926,044,106 downwards.
CATCTTCCATGCACCCAAACTGTCAGGCAGCTTGATCTGAGCTGACAAGAATACAAGTTTGAGTGCAAAGCCATTCAGAGCTTTCCTTCCAGCAAGGAAGGGGAGGCAGAGCCCTGAAAGGAGAATCCTAGGAACAACAAAAACTATATGTCCACACCCTGGCATACAAAATACACCAAAAAACAAAGGGGATAGAGAAAGGAAGTGGCTATTGCAGCTGTGATAATTCGAGCATCTACTGTTGTGGTAAACTTTGCTTACACAGCTGTTCTATGTTCATCATATTGATCACTCTCTAGTAGTGTTAGCTATATGGGTAGAGTACGTTGGCTAGCTACATTTTGGAGGTGGAAGGAGAAGAGACTAGGAGCCCCCTGGAGAATGGTCCTAGAAGGAATCAAGGTTGCAGTTCTGTTGTGGTTGGTTTTACTTGCACAGCTGTACTTTACTTTAAAGTAGGTGCAATTCCTGAGCTAGCCTGTCACTCAGCACATAATGAAGCAAGGGTTGAATATGAACAATTAGACCAGTTAAATAGCATAGTGCAGTACGATTATTAGGATTGGTTTAAAGTCCTTAGCTAAAGCAGATACAGACTGTTAAAATGCACTTAAAACATTTCAAGAAATGAAAAATCTCCACTTATCTTTGTTGTATTATATGTTGGAACTGTCACAAATCAGCAACACTTTAAAGGAAAACTGATAGCAGCTTAGGATAGTGGGGAAATAAGACAGCTCTGTAACTGACTGGCATGAAGTTGCCTTAACGGAAACACAAATCTTGAACTAGCATGACTGCTACTCACCACATAAGAAATAAACAAGGCTGTCATATCAGCAGTTAAACCACTTAAGTATCAAAATGTAGTGTAGTTATTTACTGGAATTACTAATGTAGGCTTAAAGATCGTTGCTAATGCAAATACATACTGTTAAAATGAAGTTGAAAACAGATCAATGATTCATTTTCACTTTTGTTTTTGTTTTTTGAATGCAATAAGTACCTCTGTCCATTTTATGTACATACTTTTATAGTACATGCTGTTTGTCTTGCCACTACCATAAATGTTTGTCAGACTCTCTTATTTCAGCCTGTATCCAAAAATAAATTACCTTTCAGTGATGGGTTACGGATCCGATCCTTGGATCTGACTCTGCCGCCTTCAACAGACTTTAGCTTCCAGGCTTGAGCTCCTCCCTTACCCCAATCCCCTGCTCCTAGCTCTACCTCCTCAGATCCCGTTTACCGTCAGTGCATACAGATGCATTCTCCAGTGCTCCGAGTTATTCTCAGTTAAGTCAGGTTTTGCTATTCATATTTTTTTACCTTTTATTGTGGTTGTAATCCTTCTTTCTTTGTATTAAACTCTCCCTTTCCTATTTAGTGTTCAAGGGCATTAGGTCTGCTTCTCTTTCTATCTTTCCTGTCCCTTCGGGCCTTGGCCCTTTCTTCAAAAAAAAAAAACTTTGTATCTTTGTATTTTTATATCCTGTAGCTTTTCTGTGTTAGGATTGGTTGCCTAAGGGCATTTTCTAGTTTATATAATTATAGATAAGCCACCTGGGTTCAAGAGGTGCATTCAGTTAGATAGAAAAATCCCGCACTCAGATGCACATGATAAATGTGTTGTTTGGGGGATGCTCACTTGGATTCCCCTTGCAAGATCTGCAAAGGTTTCAATCCTCAGGCAGTCCAGGAACATGGGAACAAACTAATTTTAAAAGGGCTTCTACCCACTCAACTTTCTTCTCCAGGGGCTCAACCCCCCTCTAAGGATTTGCATGGCTCAGAGGTAATGCGCCAACATAGGGTCCAGGGCTTCCTCCATGCCTCCTACTAAGATCGCTAAAGAGTTGGAGCCATTAATGTCGGCGCCTAGATCTATGTCTGCTTTCTTGGATCTGATAGACTTGATGGCTGTGAGTGAGCCTGCTTCTGAACCGATTACCTCATTGAATTCTACCAGTTAGGGTCTGACCTTTCAACCTCTCAGATCAGTAAGTCCCTGGATCTGGGATCTAGTACTTGTTCTCCTGGAGATTCACAAGATTCGTTTTTCCTGCTGTGCCTTCCAAGATTTTACAGACACCCAGACATTCAAGGCCTTCCTCCTTGGCTTCTTCCAGATCCTCTAGGAGCCTATACAATGACGTGGACAAAATGCTGAGGTCCATTGTTAAGGCTGAGCTCCAGATGGGGGTACTTCCAGCTCCACCCAGCCTGGATCCGAGAGAGTCCCTACCACTTCTTCTTTTTCTCCTTCCCTGATCCGAGTAGCAGTTTTGGAACCCAAGAAGAGCAGTCTGCCTAGGGATTTGGGGTCAAATCAGGGAACTTTTGCTTCTTCAACACCGACTGTGACCTTGACTACCTCTGCTCAAAGATCCTCTGATCAGAGCGAGTCCCAGGTCCGTGATGTCATGGCCAGATCTGAGGGGTGATCTTCAGCTCTAGTTTCATCAGATCTTATCCTCCTCCTTGGACCTTTTGCCCTCGACAGTGCGGGTCTGATTCTATCAGAGAAATGGGGCTATGAGGTTCTTCCTTCCGTCCTTGGTGGCTTTGGCTCCAAGGGAGTGGGGGAGGGTATCCCAGAGTCCTTTAGCTTTCCGGGTTTTAGAAATGGCTTTCTCTATGGACAGAGCTACAGACCCCTTTCTCTTCTGCTCCTCCCTGTGTCTCTGCATCAAATCTGGGCCTTCTACCATCCATTTCTGTCCATGGTCAGCCTACCTCTAAATACATCCAAACTCTTCCACCTGAGGTGGCCCCTTCCTCTTCTGACTACTCACCTGAATATTCCACTAAGGAGATCCCACGGAAGAGGACGTGCAAGTGGAGGCACTTGGACTCCCCTATGGAGTCCCTCACTAAGGATATGGACTAAGATGAGGGAGAGGGATCTCACAAATCACCACACAACAGTATCTCCTTTCCAGACATTTTAGAAATCTTAATGCAAAGAGGTGGCTAGTCATCCAAAAATCTTTCTTTGGAGGAGTACGTACTCTGAGGCCTTTTTAGTGGGCCTTTCTACATTTTGGTTAGTTCTCCAGGCAGACGGTCTTATAGATCTTATTGCCCATCGAGCCTGGAAGGAGCCACACACCACAGAGCCTGTGCCAAAATGTCCAGATAAGATTCTTTCTCCCCCAAGAGGACAGATCTTTTTGGAGCAAGGGCATTTCCATTGATGCAATGGTGGTGACAGCTGCTACTAAGAAAGAGCTTGCACACCAGAACTTGACTGTTCACCCAATAAGACCTTGTCTGCCATGGGGATCAAGTTTTCCACCCCTCAATGAACCTATTCTAGAAATCAAAGAGGGGCTAAGAAAATTTGCTTCCGAAAATCACAAGGCTCCTTTCTTGAAGCGGAAAGTACTTTTCCAGAGGCAGAGGAGGAGGCTTTAATGGGAGATGCTGCCCTAGAGACAGAGGAGGCCCGCAAAATCATGGCTTTAGGGAACCCTTTTCCGACAAGCCCTTTCAGAGCTCCTGAAGTGCTGCCCGACTGTCCAACTCTGGAGACAGTCTGGGGCCATTTTTCCTGCACCCAGGTGCCTGGGCCCAAATAACTTCAAATGCTTGGATGCAAAGCATAATATCCAGAGGCGACAGTCCCTTTTCTCTTCCCCCTCCAAAGGTTCAAAAGAAGCTCCCAGATGTTCCACCCAGCCAGAGAGAGTTAACAGTACCAGAGATCAAAGAGTTACTGCAAAATAGAGTCATCCAAGAGGTCCCAGCCGAACAGAGAAGATCCAGAATTTACTTCCGTTTTTTTTTTGTTGCCAAAGAAAACAGGGGGCCCAAGGTCTATCCTATCCTAAGCAAGCTCACTTTATACGTAAAGAAAGAGACATTCTGGATGGTTTCATTTCAGTCCATCCTTCCGTTACTAAGAAAAGGCGATTGGATGTGCTATGTGGACTTGAAGGACATGTACTATCACATAAAAATAAATAGATGCTGCAGAAGTCACCTGCACTTATGCATGGGAGCCAGTCACTTCCAGTTCAGAGCCCTGCTATTTGGACTCACCACAGCCCCACGTGTTTACCAAATGCATGGTAGTGGTCAGAGCTCATCTCTGACTGCAAGGGCTTCAAGTATTCCCGTATCTGGACAATTAGCTCCTAACTGCCCCTACCCAGTGATACTTTTTTTCAGGCCGGAGATCATCTATATCGGATCTCCCACGACCTAAGCATCACCTTGAACTCGGACAAGTCACAACCATTGCCTATTCAAATCTTGGAAGTCATCAGGGCTCTTCAGATACAAGCTATATTATCTCATCCATCTCCTCCTGCCAGATTGATTCTACGGGTCTTGGGATCCATGGCAGCTGCCATAATTTTAGTACCTCTAGCCAAATACTAGATGCGCATTCTTCAGTGGACATTGGCTGTTCAGTGGTGAATTTTGCATCACCCCTATTTGTTCCATTCAGACTGACCAATGTTTGCAGATGCCATTTAGAGTAGTGGATTCATTCTGATCTTTCGGTAGGCAGGCCTTTCATTCTTCCCCCTCCAGTAGCCATGGTGACCATGGACACTTCCCAACTAGGGTGTGGGAGGGGGGCATTTGAAGGGAAAGATAGTTCAAGGCATGTGGACTTCCCTAGAGATCAGGTTGAATATAATTGTCCTGGAGATGAGGGCTGTCCTATCATTGTAAGTCTTTCAGGACAGTCTGCCTCTAGGAACTGTTGAGATTCACAGTGACATCAGTTGTCTGGTATATCAACAAGCAAGGAGGAACCCATTCATACCCACTTTGCAGAGCGGCCATGAGAGTTTGGGAATGGGCGATTTTTTCACACCGCTTTCTACTTGCAACACGTACTGGGGAAATCCACTGTGTTGGCGGGCAGGCTCAGCAGGTTCATTTTGATGCCACATGTGTGATCCCTCAATCAGTCAGTAGTGAACAAGATATTCGACCATTTGGGTTTTCCCTGCTGTGATTTGTTTGCTTTCCCGCACAACAAGTGCAGCAGTTATTTCACTCTGATCCTTCCATCAGGGAGTTCCCCGAGAGATGCTGTAGTCCACAATTTGCCCCCTGGTCTTCTTTATGCTTATCTTCCTCTGATTCCAAATTTTCCACAGAAAGCCAGATGTTTGAATAGTACTGTGATGTTCACTGTCCCCTTTTGGCCTTATCATATCTGGTTCCCCTTTCTCTGATCTCACCTGAAATATCCATGGATACTGGAACCCAAACCAGACCACCTTTGTCACCCTACTCTAGGACTCCACCTGGATCTTCCTACCCTCAAGTTATCCACTTGATTTCTCCAGTTTCCTTGATTGCTAGAGGGTCCAGGCTTTCCTCACCTATCAAAGCTATCATTCTAGCTTCCCAGAAAGCTTCCACCAAAAAGGTATATAAAAGAAAATGGAAAAGATTTTCTGTTTGGGCTGCTTATCATTGCACTGACTCTTTTTCAGCACCTGTTGCTTCAGTTCTTTCTTTACTTGAGACCTTACTCATTCCCTCCAGTACAGCTCTTTTGATTGTGTACCTTTAACTCCTAGTGGGCGTGGCTTGAGCCTTTAAAAATAAAGTTATCGCCTTACAATTCTAACAAATACTCATTGACATAGGTCAAATATCAATACACCTGTGTTTGTCATCATGTATGCTTCAAGATAAAATATTCTGATACCTTGTACAGGGCATGATTTTGGAATTATTCATGCAAATATGAACAAGCAATATTTGATGCCTAGAGGAGCAGTAGGAGGTAACTGCAGATGCACCTGGAGGCGTCACTCGGATGTAATCCAGTTTTGCAACTGTTAAGCTCCAGTTAGCAGCCATTTCCAATGTTCATTCAGGATTACCTTCGGGTTCTTTAGCTTCTGCAAGAATGCGTAAAGCTTTCCTCAAAGCTGTCTTTCTTCTTAGGCCTCCAATCAAAGACTCTACTCTCCTGTGGGATCTAAGTATAATCTTGCAAGTGCTGACCCAAAAGCCCTTTGAACCAGCTAATGATTGTGACTTAAAATTTTTGTCCTGGAAGTCTGCCTTCCTCATAGCCATTACTTCAGCAAAGAGTTTCTGAGTTGCATCATTCACAAAGATAGAGTTTCCCTATGTTCTAACCCATCTTTTATGCCAAAAGTTGCCTCAGTCTAACACAAATCAGAGCATTCCGTTACCAGTGGTTTTCCAAATTATTCTAACAAAGGAGAATACACATTAAATTCCTTGGATGTTCACAGACAGTTACATTTCTATCTACATAGAACAAGACAATTCAGAAAATCTGAGCAGCTATTTGTCTCCTTTTTCTCTAATCATACGATTCGAGCAGTTTCTAAAGTAACATTAGCTAGATGGATACCAGATGTCCTTCTATTCCAGTGTTGCAGTATTCACTAGTGGGTTTGCCCTTCTTCCCATCAGCTTGTTCAGCATGGTTTCCAAAACTTTTTCAGTCCCTGTTGGTGCGTGTAGATTGGTACGTGGGCCATAAAAGTGACATCTGCACGCACCAGTCCCCAGAACTTTTCAGGCCCCAGCCATACACTAGGTGTTCCTGCTTCTCTCGGACATCGGATCAGTTTTGCATTAAGATAAGTACCTCATTGGGGATTTTCTTCAGTCCTTTTGTAATTGATATAGTGTGTTAATGTCCAGTAAGAGCAAGTGCAACTGTGGTCGCCAGATTCCCCGCAAAGACACCCACGACCAGTGTCTCTTTTGTTTTAGTAGGGATCACGACTATAAAAACTGCATCATTTGTAAGTCATTCGTCCCTAAGACCCTTCGTAGCCGACTTCAGATCGCTCTCAGAATGGAAGCTGCTACCGATGCCCCATCCGAACCACCTAGGAAGAGGGCCAAGCTGGTGAGGCTGTCCACTTCCACCATGCCTCCCTCCACAGATTCCCAGCCTGTAGCCACTGGTAGCTTGGCTGAGGAACTGGCGTCTGCCACACCGGATAAAGTTGGTACCTACGAGGAGGCAGCAAAATCCAGAGTGGACGACAAGTCTGGGGAGGATATCCTAGCGCCTGATTCAGATGCCATGGGGGAACCAGCTTCGGAGCAGGCCTCTGCCGTTCCTTCTATTCCTTCATGACTGACAGACAGAAGACTGTTAGGCCTGCAAAGAAAAAACAAAAGACAAAGCATCTCACTTCAACCCCTGAAGCCTTGCCAGACTGGCAGGCCTTCAGTCCGTCTTTACAATGTCTTCCTGGCCCTTAGGCCTACATCTGACCTCCCTCATGTTGCTCGACCTCTTCTGAGTCCCAGGCCTATTCAGCCAGAGACTACCCTTAGCCATCCTGCTGAGGAAGAAATGTTTGACTCCTCAGAGGACTCCTTGTCCTACTCTTCACAAATATCTTCCCCTCTGGGGTATGAATCCCCAGAAGAAGCATCTGCTGAGCCTGACTCCCCTGTGGAAGACCTTACCTTTGGGGGCATGAGAGAACATTTCAAATGGGACTGCTCAGACATGTCTGAGCAACAGAAAAGATTCTACGACTTGATCCAGAGGGAATCTCCTAACCCAGCCCCTATTCCTCCTGTCCAGCCTGCCTTCTTGGATGCTTTTGCAGCAACATGTTTAAACCCTGACTCCTAGCCACCTGCCCCTAGAAGGGCAGACCAGTTGTATAGAGTACCCGATGCAGACAAATTTCTTTTTAAATGCCCCCCAGCTGACCCAGCAACCATTTCTATTGCCACTGACAGGGCTACCAAACTTCTCCCCACTACCACTGTCCTGCCTGCAGATAAAGACAGCAAGGCCATGGAGAGGTGGGGGAAGAAGATATATACACTTCAGCTACTCTTACTGGACAAAGCTTCTAAGGAACTTAATGAGATCCCTGACTGCTCTGCAAAGGCATCCATGTCTTCCTTGCTTGGGCTCATTCCCCAAGTCAATAAGTATTCCCTAAGGTGTGCATATGATACAGCAGATGCCTCTGCCAGGTCAGCTGCATCTGCCTCTGTATTGAAGAGATACTCCTGGCTGCATCTTCAGCCTTTACCATATGATTTTAAGGCCAAACTCTTGGATGCTCCTTTGGATCACACTGCCCTTTTTGGCTCCAAGGTAGCTGATCTCTCTAAGTCATTTCAGCAAAAAGGGAAAGAGCTCCAGGATCTAAAGCATCTTCTTGTCTCTCCAATCCCAAAATTTCAAAGAAACTACCTGGCCAAGACACAGTTTATCAGGCAGACCTCTAGGCCCTCTGCCCCCTCCAGATATAGAAGACCACACAGGAGGCAGACTACTCAGCCTAGGACACCTCAAGCTTCAGCCCAGAGACCTCCCTTTTCAGAAAGGACAGGCAGCATCTGACTGCCTGCCTCCTTTTCTACCTCCCCCTCCTCCCACCATACCTTTATACTCCCACGTCTCTCACTGCCTGCCTGCCTGCATGGGCCCTAGTGACATTCGACAAATGGGTTTTGTCTATCCTGAAGAAGGGTTGCTTCATGTCCTGGATGTCCCTCCCCCCAAAACTTTCTATTCCGCTACGTCCACCCTCTCAATGGTCCCTCCTCCCAGAGGTTCTAAACAACCTGCTGCTCCAAGGCACCATAGAACACATCCCCCCTCTGCCCGAGGGAGAGGTTTCTACTCTAGAATCTTTCTGGTGCTCAGGAAGGAGGGTCCATGGAGACCCATCCTAGACCTTTCCTGCCTCAACCCATTCCTGAAGGTTCCTTCCTTCAGGATGATAATACCACCCATTCTCTTTCCTCTCATCCTTCCCCAGGCCTTCATAGTGACCCTGGACATTAAAGAAGCTTATCTTCGTATTCTAGTAAAACTGTCCTCCAGAAAATTCCTCAGATTTAAAGCAGGCTCCTTGCATTTTCAGTTTTGTGCCTTGCCCTTTGGACTCTCCACTACTCCAAGGGTATTTACAAAATGCCTAGCCACAGTCATTGCTTACTGCAGAACCAGAGGTATGCACATTTTCTCATACCTAGACAGTCTGCTAATTCAAGCAGCAGACAGACAAACCCTCCTAGTCCACGCAAAGGACCCTCTGCTCCAGTGCAGTCCTTAGGATTCCTCATAAACTTCCCCAAATCCAATCTAAGTCCTACACAAAACTGTCTTCCTAGGATGCAGAATCAGAGCAGACCTCAGGATGGCCTTCCTACTAAAGGAAAAAGTGCTTCCCCTGACCCAACTCCTTCAGTCTGCTCTCCTTACACCCAACCTGACGGCAAGGGAATTTCTCAAACTTCTCTGCCACATGGCTGGCCACATGGCTGCCACAATTCCCATGCTGCCACTGGCAAGATTACACATGAGAAAGATGTAATGGTATCTTCGTTCAGTATTGACCCAGCATTCTCACCCCCTAGAGTTCAGAATCCCACTTCTACTCTGCTTCCACCAAGAGCTGAAGTGGTGGATGGTCCAGGTGACCCTAAACCCAGGTCTCCCTCTACAATTGCCTCCCCCTTCTCAGATCATGCACACATTAGATCTGGGCTAGGGAGCAACATTAGACACAAAGAAAGTACAAGGTTTGTGGCAAAACAAACAATGGCATATCAGCATCAAAGAAATGTCAGCCATACTTCTGGCCCTGCAGGCCGTTCTGCCTTTCCTCAGACAGGGCATCCTGAAGATCTTCACAGACAACACCACAGTGATGTGGTACTTGAACAAGCAAGGAGGGACCAAGTCCTACCTTCTCTGCAGACTGGCCCTTCAAGTATGGGAACTAGCTGACCCCCAGGGGATCACCCTACAGGCAGCCGACATCCGGTTACAACAAAATTGCCAGGCAGTCTCCTTAAGCAGAACCTCCGCAGACAGTCATGAATGGATGCTGTTAAGGGAGGTATTCCTACAGTTGATCCACAGGTGGGGTATTCCACAGATAGACCTGTTTGCCTCCTCCACAAACCGGCAACTCCAGAGCTATTGCCCCAGAACTTACAACCCAAAGGTTCTTCAAACAGATGCCTTCTTAATGTCCTGGAAGGGGAAATACCTGTACACCTTTCCTCCTTCCCTCTTATACAGAGTCTCCTACTGAAAATTCAGCAGGACTCACTAAAAGTCTTGTTGGTGACACCCTTTTGGCGAAGGCAACACTGGTTCCCCCTACTTCATCTATCCAAGGGCAATCACCACAAGTTACCCTCTCAGTCGATCTAGTCACACAGCACCATGGATCACAGATTCTCCCATAGTGGAGACCCCCTACACCTCATCCTGTGGCTGATAGGATTCTGAGTCCCTTCAGACACCTATATAATGAGGATGTGCTCTCAGTCGTGCAGGAGGCCAGGAAACCAAACACAAGGAAATCCCATCTCTTTAAATGGAGAAGGTTTTCTATCTGGTGTCAGAAAAGACAGATAGAGCCGCTGGACAGCGACCTGCTTCTAATTCTCTTACCTTTGAGAACTGCTAAAGACAGGATTGTCTTACTCCTTAAAAGCACATCTGTCAGCCATTTCTGCCTGCCTACCTATGGAGCCCCCACTTGCTTCCAGCCACACTAGTCCTAAAAGGTGTTTTACACCTAAGACCCCCTAGGAAACAAACTCCTCCTCCTTGGGATCTTAATTATGTGCTGGAGAAACTCACTCTGCCACCCTTTGAACCAGCTGGTAAGGCTGACTTGAAATTTTGCACTTGGAAATGTCTAACCCACCCTTCTTAGTTTTCCATATGGACAGGGTCACCCTCAGAATTAATCCCTCCTTCATCCCCAAGATGATTAATGACCTCTCCCTTAATCAGGCTATTCACCTTCTTTCCTAACCCTCAGGGAGACTGTGAGAGAGTCCTTCACTCCCTGGATGTACACAGGCAACTCCTTTTCTACTTGCATAAGACCAAACCTATGCGCAAATCAGACCAGTTGTTTGTTTCCTTCCACCCCAGGGTTCTGGGGAAAGCTGTAGGGAAGCAAACCATTTCTTTTTGGATTGATAGGGCAATCTCATGTTACTCTCACCATGGAAAGACACTAGTGGGCAACGTCAGAGCCCATTCCACAAGTGCCATGGCTTCCTCTGGAGCCTTTTTTTTTAAAGGTCTAGACACTAACTCCATTCTGGAAGCTGCTACTTGGTCATCTCTGCACACCTTCACCAGACATTACAAGCTGGATCACATCTCCAGGACCAGAGCAGGATTTGCCGGGGCTATCCTGCATGGGTTCCTGGAATCCTCTTCCAGACCACCACCCAATCAGCAGTGAGCTTTTGTACTCACCCACTAGTGAATACTGCAACTTTGGAATAGAAGGACATAGGAAAGTTGTGTAAAATCTTACCATAACCATAGATGTCCTTCTCTTCCATGTTGCAGTATTCCTTCCCTCCCTCCATCCCCCTGTTCTCCTTGCTCTCCTCTGCTCCTACACAGGCTATGCTATCAGGACTGGCTCCATCTGGGGCTTCTTGGTTTTGAGGGCTGGTGCGCGCAGAAGTCACTTTTATTGACGCATGTACCAGCCTACATGTCAGACGTCCGACACACCAACAGGGACTGAAAAAGCTTTGGAAACCTGGCCGAACAAGCTGATGGGAAGAAGGGTAAACCCATTGGTGAATACTGCAACATGGAAGAGAGGGGCATCTATGGTTATGGTAAGATTTTACACAACTTTCCTTTGCATAACTTTCATTTATAACAAAAGTGGTCGGAAATTGCCTAGTACTCCAAAAGCCCATTCAGCAAGATCTGTAGCTGCCTCAGCAGCTTTTTCATCTAGAGTTCCAATTGTTTGTGTTGCAGAAACTTGGTCTGTCTCATACCTTTGTGACCCATTATAAGTTGGACATGATCTCCAGGAGCAGGACATCTTTTGGCTCCTTGGTACTCCGGCATATCCTTCCTTGAGGCCACCCAAGAAGTCATGTAGCTGGGGATTCAGAGCCATCACTGAAGCATAATGAGAGGGACAACATCAGATTTATTAGTTGTGTACTCACCATAACTTGGTATCTGTGTTGCCCTTTACTCATTCATCTTCCCATTCTGCCATCCCTCTCCTAAGTAAGTATGCAAAAGCTTAAGCCTGGTTGCTGCTAGGTGCATGGGACATCACGCGCAGGGCCATAAACCATGGGCCTTAAATGTGACGTCTGCACACACAGACAATCAGAACTTCTGTGCCGCAGTCAAACGTCACCTTGAAATTTCTGTTTTCTCTTGAGCTTAGGTTGCTGTTGCTTCCTTCTTAAATAGCTGATGTAATCTAAAAAGGGGAAATGTAAGTGTGGCTGCCAGATTCCGCACAAGGATTCCCGTGAGCTTTGTTTTGCTTATGCCAAACCCATGACCATACAGCCTGTAGCATTTGCCTAACAAGGTGAACCTGTTCACACAACAGAAGGGATCTCGGATTCATCCACACCTGGAAACACTCAGCCTAACCCTGTGGGTGATACATTTCTGATCCCTTTCAGACACCTGTACTCAGAAAGATGTGCTGTCCTTCCTACAGGAGGCCAGGAAACCCACGGCCAGGAGATCTACTTTTCCAAATGGAAAAGGTTCTCCAATTGGTGTTTCCAAAGGCAGCTTAGACCCCTTCCAAATGGATGTATCCCTAGTTCCAGCCTGTGTATGCAAGCTCCTAAAATCAGAACTTTCATACTCTTCAATGAAAGTCCAATTATCTGCCATTTCAGCCTGCTTACATGTGGATCCCAACTTCCTATCCAGACTGGAGGTCAAACTTTTCCTGAAGGGGGTTCTCCATGTCAGACCACCAAGGAAACCTTTCCCCCCTACCCCTCAGGACTTGTACTACTTACTGGAAAAACTCACCATGGCCTCCTTTGAATCAGCAAGCTCTGCCTGTCTGCAGATGTGTACCTGGAAGACTGTCCTATTAGTAGCCCTTACTTTGGCTAGGAGAGTCTCTGAGCTGCAAGCGCTCATGGCATCCCCACTCTACACTATCTTCTACAAATTTAGGATAACCCTTCATACAAATCTCTCCTTCATGCCCAAAGTGGTCAATGAACTGTCCCTCAGCTAGTCTGTTCATTTACCCACTTTCTAACCTTCACCACAAAATGACAGTGAGAGAGTGCTGCACTACCTTGATGTCCACAGACAATTAGGATTTTACCTGGCCAAGACAAAGAGCATTAGAAGGTCCATCAACTCTTTGTATCCTTTCACCCCAGGGCCCTGGAGAAAGCTGTTTCCAAACGGACAGTATCTTCCTGGATACGAAAAATTATTGCCTTCTGCTACTCCTTCCATGGCAAAGACATCCTACAATGTTAAAGCACATTCTACTAGAGCAGTGGCCTCCTCAGGAGCCTTCCTCAAAGGCTTGGATATGGCTATCATACGAGAGGCAGCCACATGGTCCTCTGTACATACCTTAACAAAGCATTGTAAATTGGACAATGTATCCAGAGCCAGGGTAGGATTTGCGAGAGTCATCCTCCATGCCTTCCTGGAGACTACTACTTCTTCCTCCACCCTTTCCTCAACTTGAGCTGTGGTACTCTCCCACAGTGAGAATACTGCAACATGAGAATAGAAGGACATAGATTAGTTGTGTAAAATCTTACCATAACTATAGATGTCCTTCTCTTCCATGTTGCAGTATTCCTGCATTCCCTCCTATCCCCCTTAACCACATTTACCCTCTCTGGATGGGATCTTGCTGGTTGTCCTTAGGCTGTTGTCCGACTGGGCAGTCAGTTCTGAGGTCTGTGCTTGCAGACGTCACATTTAAGGCCCATGGTTTATGGCCCTGCGTGTGACGTCCCACGCACCTAGCAGCAACCAGGCGTAAACTTTTGCATAGGAGCTGGACGTTCAGGTCGCCTAAGGCAGGGGATCCCACAGTGAGAATAGTGCAACAAGGAAGAGAAGGGCAGCTGTGGTCATGGTAAGAATTTACGCAACTAATCTTTCTTAGAGGATCTAAAGAAACCTTTGTTGGAACCTACATTTCAAGTTGAGCCCTTGGTTCTTTCTTCTTTCCGTCTCCTTCTGTTTGAGGCAGCAAACTTGATCTGAAGAGGTAGAGAGAGGAGCAGTGGATTGCGGGTAGGGGAGGATCTGGTTTACTATTGTAAGATCGAATGTTAATTAGTTGAACAGTCATAAGATCGAAAAATAACGTCAAGGATAATAACGAACATTCAAAACGTCTAATAACGGAACATTGAAATCCAGTCAAATGTTCAACATTATCATTCAAAGAAAGTAGTCCGTCATGATTTTGCAACATCAGTATCCATTACAAATGGTAATCGCATCATAAATGAAGTACACATTCTATCGACAGCATAACATAGGTGAAACATTGCAAAATATCCAATAAACTGCTGTACATCTTGCACTTTTCAAAGTAATCATCCCTGAAGTGGTTAAATTCGCTCTTACGTCCATCATCTTTTTTACGCATAGAGACACACCAGTGCTTAAAATATCACTCTGTAAATACATCCCATCCACCACAATCAGTGATCCAAACAGTAATAGTATGCACCCAAGTGCTTACAAATGTAGTAATACAACATGTAAGGTGCATCTTGGAATGAGCAGTGCTGTGCAACCATTTGCAAAAAGCCTCTCACTTAAATCATCCCTTCTGCCTAAAAGTTGTGTAAACTGAGCTTCCTTATCTACAAGCCGACTCTGTTTAGGTGTTGGAGGAACACCTGCACACAGTCTACCTTTTATATCTTCTACTCTGTTCTGTTCCAATTGAATTGCATGCAGTACATCCAGCATGTATAACTTTGGTTTCCCCAGCAAACTTCTCAACCAACGATGCCACCCTTCGACAGAATTCTGGCTTCTAGGATACCCAAGAGTACAAGTATCCCATTGATTCCAGAATGTGACATTAAATAAAGGAGGCATACATTCAACTGTATTGCTACGCATTCCGTATCTGTGTGGTTGTCCTAATACATAATTTTCTCTCAAAAAAACTGTGCAAAGGTTTAGCGTTTTCTGGCATATCTCCCTCAATTTCATTCAGGGTACCTTCCACATATTCAGGATTAATAAATGCTAAAGTGGAATCTCCTTACACAACAATGAGAATGTAATAGATCTGCCAAAGTCTGCTGCGAGATGTAGTCGCACTTGTCGCCAAACTATTTGGCGTAAATGGAACCAGCATCCCTTGGCGATGCTATTTGGAAAATGTGTTTGGATTGAATTCACAGCCCCCTTTTCAAAGTCACTAATAACCAGTTTAGGTGCCAAAAGTAGATTGTATCAAGCACACACAGCACATACACAATCCCAGAAAACGTAACAAGCCTCAGACTTTGATGGGAGTATACCATAGATAACAGGAATCACCTTAGTAACAGCATACATTAAGGTTGCAATGGATAGTGTATATCCGCTTACACTCTGTAGTGCTGATTGGAAATGTTCCATCTACTAAAATATAATCAGAGTCGCATAGCATTTCTGAATTACTCTGTGTAGTAATAATTACACAATTCCAAGCTGGACAGGCATCCCCTGTATGTTCAACAAGACATTCACCATTTTTTATTGGAAGGTGTCTAGCAGTTAAATCTGACAATGTTTTTATATCACTTACAATGGATTTTCTTTTCAGTTGTCTGACTCCTCACTACTTGCTTTAACGCTGATATATTAGATAAAGGATTAACAACACTTATAGGTGTAAACAACTTTACATGCATCTTCGATATAAACTGAAAAGAGCAGCTGAGGTGTCTATCTCACTTCATTTATGGCAGCTTTCACAGTGTCTGGGTCATGGAAATGAGCTGTAATTTTCAGAAGTGTGTAGCCATCCCCAGTTAATTTAGTGATGCATCTCCCTCTGCACTTATCTTTCAATTTCCTATGACAGCACCAATATGTTTTTTCATTTATAGTTCTCTCATTTATGTTTATATACTGATATCCATCAATGCAAAATATATCCTTGCCCTTTTGACTACAAACAGTCAAATAAATGTTACCAAGTTGTCCTGGCACAAATCCTGACTCTTGTGATGCAGAACTTGTGCTACAACAAAATTGCACAATGTAAATAGTCACATTTTAACTTTTCCCCACTATACTTGTCGTTTTAAGTATATTTTATAACTTATTTACATACCTTGCCATATTCAGTGATGCGTACTGTGCTACTATTTTGTATGTTATATTCCAGTATTCAAATATTCCCGGTGTATTTTGGAAGCGTTTGCTACTTTTGTTTTTAAATGTGGTTATTTTGCCGCGTATATCATGCCGCTCATGACACAAGTGCGTAAATGGGAACGTTGCATTGCACTTGATTGTATTTAACAGCAGATTCGACATTCTCAGTTTCGCACAACACTGATTCGCAGTCAACTAATTAACGTTTGCTCATTCGTCATTCGAACAAGTATAGATGAACCGAGGACCTCAAGCCTGGAAGCTAAAGTCTGTTGTAGGCGGCCGAGTCGGATCCGTAACCCATCAGTGAAGCAGAATGAGAGAAGGACAACACAGGCACCAAGTTATGGTAAGTACATAACTAGTAAATTTCCTTCCTCTAATAACTTGTTCAGTACCTATTTTGGTCTTTGTCCAATAGTCTGTTATTGCAGAGCTACGAGAATTTGCCAGATTGCCACAGAGGCTGCTGCTGATAAAGGTAATGCCTGTATGGGAAGCTGTGTCACTTGAATCACCCTTGTGAAGAATTACAGTAGTCGTACCCACAACAGTCCCATTTTGACATGGCAAAGGAATGTCTCTGTACACCGGTTTATCAAAGAACTCAATCCAAAGACAGCACTGCATTTCTATATGTACTCTCCTCTTTGCTGCATGTCAGTTCATGCTCCTGATGCAGGTATTTTTATCACAGTTCAGTCTACCATCTTGCATGTATTTGTTTCCAGCAGCTCTGACAGAAGTGAATACTTGTTACACTGTGGATGTAAACTGGCAACTCAAGATTAATTTTTACAGTAATGGAATGCAGTCCTATAGTGATCTGAACAATTAGCCTTCTGTCCCTACAGCTCATTCAGATTACTTCTGTAGCGTTTTTCACAAATGTCTGGTAATGGGCTCAGAGGATTAAGACTGTTAACAAGCTGCTACATGTAGTCAAGGGTTTGATTCCCTCAGCCTTCATTTGCCCACAGTGC
Organism: Protopterus annectens; assembly: GCF_019279795.1. Lineage (NCBI taxonomy): Eukaryota > Metazoa > Chordata > Ceratodontiformes > Protopteridae > Protopterus > Protopterus annectens. Next base: position 926,026,985 of record NC_056737.1, on the reverse strand, counting down.
AGCTCTGAGGAAGTGGGAAGTAGAACTAGGTTCATCAGTGATCTCCTTGACTGAATGCTTAGCAACTAAAAGTGAATGCATCCTCGGATATTTGTGCTGCTGTTGTGGGGGTCTCAGTGCATGTTTTATAATTCACAGAAAGCAGGATGTGATCTCTAGAGTGACACCGTTACTAGCATGTGTTTCCTTTAATGATCACCCAGTAGGACATGCTTGGGATTTTGTCCTGTTGGTTGATGTGGATGGGCCTCCTCTTTTCGGATACTAAAGTTTTGTACTAAACATAAAGGTGCAATTAGAACTGGATGAGCTGGTGTGTCCTTGTCAACATACTCTTCCTACTTCCCCCGCCTCAATGCAGACATGGTTTACAGTAATAGAAGTTTTATATTTGTTTTTGCCACCTTTGAATGGCATAACAGAGGTTTGGAGAGGAAACCAGTTGGCAAAACATCATAGGTAAAATGGGAGGAACAAGTAGTGTGAAAATGAGGTTGAGCTAGCTAAAGTCCAGTGACTTTAGATGTTCTTCGTGTTTCGCTGTTGCAGTCATCATATTTGGGTTATCTGCCTGCAGGTAGCCCTCAGCCGGCCTGAATACCAGAGTCTTCGGATTTCTGCGTCAGATGCTGTCGCTTCTTCCATGACGTCAAGTCGTCAGGGGGTATAAAACATGCAGCCAATACCATTACATCAGTCTTTCTTACCGTGTGGTGCCCGAAGCAGAAGCAGTTCGCAAGTGCTGGCCGGCCAACTCCTGAAATTTTCGTTTTCGAGTTTCAGACCTGAAGTCTTCAAAAAGATAAGTACCCTGTTGGGGATCCTTTTTTCTTGCTCTAACCGATGTTAGAAAAAAAGTTAACAATTGTCTTGCCTGTGGAAAGCAAATACATCATAGAGATTTTCATTCTTACTGCGTCACCTGTTTAGACCCAGACCACGACGTCCCTCGCTGTCAGTTTTCTGCCTTGTTCAATGCCCGAATTATTTGTCGTCTGGCTATTTTTGTAGCTAAATACTTTCGTTCTCGATCTCCATACTCCAAAATGGCTTTGTTAAGCCATCTGACTACCGATCTTCCGAAAAAAGTAAGGATAAAGATCGAGACAGACTGCATAGGTCCAAAACTGCCGACAATGCTTCCGATAAGCAAGCTGCCAGTCCGCCGGTACTCAGTGAAGCACTTTCGCAGCCCCTGATACCCGCTACTACAGATTTGCAGGCCTCTACTGAGACCCATTCGGAGTCCGGTATGCCGCGAAATGCTTCTTCGACTATGGAACCTGCGGATGTCTCTACCTTGGATGGGTCCGGAGCCGCTGTGCAGGCACCTGCTTCTGAGGGTGTATTCAGGCCTACCAATTTTCATATTAAACTGACGACTTTGTTTCAAGCTAAGAATACTGAATTCCTCAGGCCTAAAGCACGCACTAAGCGTAAGAAACCGACGACCAAAGCGCATTCTGAGGCCCATATGCCTCAAAAACAAATGATTAGAATGGCTGAAGACCTTATTACCTTAATTAGGGGAAGCCAACCTTCCCCCTCTAAGAGACCTAGAACTGATTTTCTTTCAGATTCCTGTGGTCTAGAATCTCATGTCTCTGTTCCTTCTGACTGCCAGGATTTACCCTTATCTACTTATGAGGATTCTGATGTAGAGGATTCCATTCCCCCTGCTTCCCCTCCAGAACAATTTTCTTTTGGGGAAACCTTGCATACCCTTAGGGAGCATTTCCTCTGGGAAAGCCAGGACTATTCTCAGTCCAAAAAGAGACATAGGGAATTTTTAAACCTGACTCAACACAGGCCTCTAGCTGTCCCTCGTGTCCTGGAGATTGCAGATGATGTTTTCTTGGAATCCACCCTTACCCCAGACACTTTGCCTCCACCTCCCAGGAAACCTGACAGGTACTACAGAGTACCTGACTCTCACAAATTCCTTTTCAAGAATCCTAATGCGGATCCAGAGACCATTTCCCAAGGACCAAAAGGCATTAAGGCTACTACTGCCAAAAGTCCTACCCCTTCTGATAGGGATTCTAGAGCTTTAGACAGATGGGGTAAGAAGGTATATACTTCTGCTACTTTGTGCATTAGGGCTTTAAATTGCCAATTTCATATGTTAAAGTATCAGCAGCATATTATGGGATTAATTAAACAGAATATGATGTTGATTCCTGACTGTGCTGAACACAAAGATTTACAAGAGATAATGCATTCTGCTGACCAAGTAGATAAGCATACTTTGCAATGTGGTTTTCATGCTTTAGAAGCATCTTGCAGGGCTGCTGTCACTGGGTCTGTACTTAGAAGGCATGCTTGACTTAAGGAACAAAACATGCCAGATCATGTTAAAGCTAAATTACTGGATGCACGCTTACACCAAGAGCGCCTTTTTGGCAACAAAGCAGAAGTCCTCAAAAGGATGGAAGAAAAAGCTAAAGCTGCTGCTGTTGTTGTGTCTTTTTGGCTTTTCCCGGTTAGGGGTCGCCACAGTGGAACTCCAGTCCGCTAATGATTGTTAGTTGATTTTTACGTGCCGAGTTACCAGCCCTGACGCACAACCTTCAACGAAGGTGCACCCATTCAAGTGTCTCCACGTAGATGACGCTCTAGCTGAGAATCGAACCAGACAGCGTCTTACTGTGAGGCGACAACGCTACCGCAGCACCACCACCTTTGCAAACTGTTAAAAGATTTCTTACAAGTACAGACACCTAGATTCAGTAGGCATTGGCCTTCAAAGAACTGGTCCTTTCCAGTCCCTTCCAGGCCTTCTCAGTCAAACCCAGGAGCAGCAGACCACCAAGACTTCAGTCTCAGGCTATGCACAAATCTAAGCAGTGGGGGCCCCCACTTCCAAAGCAGGGAGTAGAAAGCCACCCCCCCCCTATGGAAAAATGGCACAATGACTTATCCTTAACTCTACCAAGCCTTGCTCAACTACTTGCTCCCTGAGGAGGAAAGCTCACCCTGCATGCAAAATCTAGGAAGTCATTACCCAAGACAAATGGGTTTTAAACAGTTTCCCTAGGATACAGATTCCACTTCCACTCACTCCCAGCCCCAAGTGGATGGTCAGACCTCCCCCCAAACCAGTGGGCGGAGGCTCAAAAACAAGTGCTCTCTCTACTCAGTATCAGGGCTATTCAACCTGTCCCAGCAGAACAAAAGGTACAAGGTTTTTATTCAAGACTGTTCCTGGTTCCCAGAAAAGAAAACTCCTGGCATCCTGTCCTGGACCTTTGTGTTCTCAACACCTTTCTGGTGGTTCCAAAATTCAAAATGCTAACTCTTCAGCAGCTTCTTCCTATGTTAGCCAAGGATGCCTGGCTGGCAACTCTAGACTTAAAAGAAGCTTACCTGCACATCCCAGTAAGGGAATCCTGCAGAAAATATGTACGCTTCAGGGCAGGCTCCATGCACCATCAGTTCTCTGCACTTCCCTTTGGCTTATCTACTGCACCCAGGGTATTTACAAAGTGCCTAGCTCCAGCCATTGCATTTTGAAGGCAGAAAAATATTCAGATTTACCCATACTTGGGCAATTGCATCAGGCAGAGAGTCAGGACTTGCTATTACAGCACCTGGCATTTGTAAAGAGACTTCTAACTTTACTGGGGTACACCATCAAAGAGAAGAAATCACACCTATTACCCTGCCAACAGATTGTATTCCTGGGAGCGAGCTTGAACACAACTTCCCAGATGGCATTCCTCACTCCAGAGAAACAAGTTCATTTGACAACCTACTTCAAATTACTGACCACAAAAATCCAGCAGTCTGCAAGGAAAATCTTGCAAGCCCTGGAGTTCATGGCCTCTTGCATTCTGTTAATTCCATATGCAAGACTGCATATGAGAAAACATCAATGGTATCTAAAAAGTCTATGGTGTCAACATTCTAAGGACCTGGAAACAATGATTCCTATCATTTCTTGTCTAAGGGCAGAGCACCTTTGGTGGGCAGAGGCTTGCTGCCACAACAAGGGACTCCCTTTCACTCTACCCCCTGCCGCTCAAGCCCTAACAACAGACGCATCAGACTATGCATGGGGGGCTCACATGACAGGGCAGTGCATTCAGGACAAATGGAACCCAAAACAGATGCACCTGCATATCAATCAAAAAGAAATGTTAGCTGTACAGAATACTCTGACAGCCTTCAAAGACCTTATTCTTCCAGGACAACTATTGGTGAAGACAGACAACACCACAGCTATGTGGTACATAAACAAGCAGGGGGGAACCCATTCCTACCTGCTGTGCAGACTAGTCATGGCTCTGTGGAACACAGCCTTGAGCTACCAAGTGAACCTACAAGCACAGTTCCTGCCAGGCAAACTAAATACACTGGCAGACGACTTAAGCAGAAATCTCATGGACCCACACGAATGGAAACTGGAACCCAAAATATTCAAGCTCTTGAGGAACAAATGGGGGACACCAGAGGTAGACCTGTTTGCCTCCCCTCAGAACTACCAATTGAACAAATTCTGCACCAGAGCTCCCCACGGTCAAGCTTGGAAAGTGGATGCCCTGTCCTTTACCTGGGAAAGCCTCTCAGTTTATGCCTTTCCCCCTCTGCCTCTCCTCTCGAAGGTTCTACTAAAGATCAAACCGGACAAGCCAAGGACAATACTGATTGCACCAGACTGGCCATGCCAGCACTGGTGTACCCCCTTTTGAACAGTCTGACAGTGTTACAACCTTGGCACCTGCCTCAGACCCCTTCCCTGCTGTCCCAGCAGCCGGGCCAGATTCTGCACCCTCAGCTTCAAACCCTGAACCTTGCAGCCTGGCTAATTCCCTGAGCTCACCTCCAGCAACCCTCAGTAAGCAGGTGCTGGATGTCAATCTTGAGGCAAGGAGGCCTAGTACTAGAAAATCCTATTCAGAAAAGTGGAAAAGATACTGTTCCTGGAGCCGGGCTCAGGGGATGGGCACAGTGGTGCCCAGCTTACCTCATATTCTAGATTAACAGAAATGCTTCACAAGGGCCTATCTTTGTCTTCAATTAAGATTCATGCCTCTGCCATATCAGCACATTATAATACAGAGTCACCCCTCTTCTCTCATCCCCTGCTAAAACAATTCCTTAGGGGGGGTAAAAAATTTAAGACCCCCCAGGAGGGCTCGCACTCCACCCTGGGACCTTAACTTTGTATTGGAAAAACTCACTTCCCCCCTCCACTTTGAACCAGCTGCTACAGCAGAGTTGAAATTCCTTTCTTGGAAAACAGCTTTACTTCTAGCCATCACTTCAGCAAGAAGAGTATCTGAACTGCAGGCCTCATGGCAGTGGAACCCTTCATTATCTTCAATGCGGACAGGGTTTCCCTCAGGACTAATCCATCCATTATGCCCAAGGTGGTGTCTAGTGTGGCTGTAAACCAGTCCATTCATTTGCCTACCTTTTTCCCTAATCCTCAGAATAAAGAGGAAAGGATACTGCATTCTGTGGACTTATACAGACAGCTTAGATTCTATTTGAACAGGACTAAGCCTTTCAGAAAATCTGACCAGCTGCTAGTTAGCTTTGCTGCAGGGGCAGAGGGGAAGGCCATTTCAAAGCAAACCATTTCCAAATGGGTAGCACATTGCATCCATTTCTACTACAAACACCATGGAAAACTTACCCCCACAGGGGATAAGAACACATTCCTCCAGGGCTGTATCTACCCCTACTGAACTTCAGAGAAGTCCCTACCAGGGACATCCTGGAAGCTGCAACCTGGAGCTCTGTACATACTTTCACCAAGCATTCTCACCTGCCTATCTTTTCTAAATCCAGAGCTGGATTTGCCACAGCAGTCTTACAGGGCCTTATTGCTAGCCATAATGCTCTTTAACTACCTCCACTCTTCCTTAACTTTGGGAATCAACCCAAATGTGATGACTGCAACAGTGAAACACTAAGAACATAGTACAGTTGTGTACACTTACCATAAATGTAGATGTTCGAGTTTATTCACTGTTGCAGTCCTGGTTACCCTCCCTCCAGCCCCCTGACTTCTCTTGACTTTTACCTTTCCTCCTTGTTTGGCATATATTGTATCATGTGTATTTGCTTTTTGCTGGGGGTGTTCCATACCATATAATTGCTTCCTATTGGGGGGGCACCTGACATCTGGGGCAAGAAAAACTGATGCAATGGCGTCTGCTGCATGTTTTATACCCCCTGACGACCTGACGTCATGGAAGAAGCGACAGCATCCGACGCAGAAATCCGAAGACTCTGGTATTCAGGGCAACTGAGGGCTTACCTGCAGGCAGATAACCCAAATGTGATGACTGCAACAGTGAATACACTCTAACATCTACATTTATGGTAAGTGTACACAACTGTACTTTGTGTTGTTTGAAGAGGATGGACTTGCCTATCCAGATCTAATGTCACTAACTGCTTAACCTTAATTCCTACCACACTAAGATTGATATTACACAGCAACATGCACATTTTTGTCAGTAGGCCGCAGTTAATATTTTCTAATACCACTAATGCTTTCTGCACCAGATTTTCTGTAGGTAAGTGTTTATAAATTCACTATGTAGGGTTCAGTGACCTGTTGCAGTTGTAATGTAATGTAGTTTTAGTATACATGGCAGTTAGTGTCTGCTGTGAGTCGGTCTTCATTTTTTTTTTTAAATGAATGCTGAACGCTGGCACTTGTCTGTTGTAAAATCCTTGTTTTTAAAAAGATGTTTGTGTTACATTTTCTAGGCTGTGAAGATATTATAGCTGAAAGCATCTGTCTGGATTCCTTAATCTCCATTTTGAAGTGGAGTTCCCAACCATATGGCTCTAAATGGGTCTATCGTCAGATTCTGCATTTCCTCTGTGAGGAATTCAGTCAAGTCATGACATCTGAGGTCTTCTATGAATTCACCAAGGATCATCTGCTCACTGTTCTTCAGTCTGATTATTTACAGGTAATACATTTTATGTGTTTTTTCCACTTTGATATTCTGTATATATCTGTAAGAGGTGAGAATTTTTGTTGCGCAGTTAACACTAAGTAATGGGATTTTGTAATCAGTGGTGATCTGCTTATATTTCACGTGTTATGTTTTTTCCGGATTTACATTCCAGGTAATTGGGTTAATAGCTTTTTGTTTTATATCAAAGATACTGGCCTTCATAAAGTCTGATCTGAAGTAGTTAACTTAATTTGGTCTGCAACCTGTGGGATACGGATCCGATCTCGGATCCGAGCCGGCAACTTTACAAAGCTTAGATCCGAGCTCCTAGCTCCTCCCTTTACCCATAATCCCCTGCCAACCCTGACTGACCTCAGATCTAGTTTGCCACGCTTCTGAACAGCAGCTAGATTGCGAGCTCCTGGTTTATTTAGGCAGATAAGTCCTCATTTCTTAATTTTCTATATTTAAACTTGTGAGAGTGTTTTGTGTGGTTAGGTTTCCCTTGTCATAACCTCCTTTTTAGATAACCTTTTTAAATTCTAGTCAGTTTTTTCTTCCCCATCCCTCGCTGGTCGTAGTTTGTGTGTGTGTTTAGTGTGTTTGGGGCCTACTGAGTGAGTTTTTCTTTTAGTTTAAAATGTCTGAGGCCCCAAAACCGATATTTTCTAAGTGCACCGCGTGTTGCCATAAGCTCTCCCCAGCGGATGGCCACACTCTGTGTGTCCGGTGCCTTGGGGTTGAACACCTTTCCTCTGCGCGGCGTCCAACCCCAGGGCACTGAAGGACCGGAGGTCGAAGCTGATCCTAGCGGGACTCTTGCCCCCGGATTCGGCTTCGGCCTCAGGTGCTTCTGTGGCCTCCTCCCAGGCTTCGGTGGCAGCCACTCCTGCCTCTCTCCCCCTGGCCGGGACTCAATCTCCCACTTCGGCGCCGGAGGAGAGGGGAGGCCAGGAAAGAAAAACGGAGGGAGAAGCACCACAAGCGGTGGGCCGAGGCTTCCGCTTCGGCCCCCCCAGCTAAGCGGGCTTCTCCCTCCACGGCTTCTAGGTCTCCTCCTTCTCAGCTCCGGTCTCCATGCTTCTCACCGGGACCCGAGGAGGAGGAGACCCAATCTCCGTCGAGGTCATCGAGGCGGCACTCCCGGCCAGCTTCGGTGGCCTCGTCGAGATCAACGCGTAGCCTTTCTGAAGCTGATTTGGACCAGGTGATGCGAAGGTTCATCCAGGCCCAAATGCAGATGGGAGTGCTCCTGCCTCCCCCCCTCCGGGGGGGGCTCAACACCCTTCTTTGCCCCGATAGCTCCTTCTCTGAACTGCTTCCCGGGTTCGGAGAGCTCGGAGCCGGGCAGCGGTGCCAACAGTATCTGGTACTTTGGCTCAGACTCTTCCTTTGAGTTTACCGGGTCCGTCCTTGTCGGATCCGAGCTCTCGGAGCCATGGTCTGAGCTTCGGATCCGAGGGGTTTAGTGTGCCTTCGGCTCCGTCCAGGTCGGAGCACACTGGCCCTTCGGATCCGATGGTCTCAGCGCCGGCTCCGATCCATCCATCGGATCCGAGTGAGGGTCGGCTCTCGGATCCCAGAGAAGAGTGGCTCTCCCTCTGTCTTCGATGTGGTGGAGAGGGCTCTGTTGAGTGCATCCAGGCCCCCGCTCCCTGCTACGGTTCCATCCCGCACTCCCTCTCGTTTGGGTAAGGTTTCCGTTGCCCAGCCACAGGGACAGCCTGCTTTGATGTCTCAGGTCGTTCCCCTGGAACAAGACATTGCTGGCGAGTCGTCCTCAGACAGTCCCCCCGAGGATGTTCCTCACAAACGGAAATGTAAGAGGAGGCACATGGACTTCCCCGAGTCCTTGACAGAAGACACGGATTTGGATGAGGGGGAAGGCTCCCCAAGGTCACCCCCCCCGAGGATGTCTCCTTCGGAGACATCATGGAAATGCTTAGGATAAGAGGGGGGTGGTCTGCCCCCAAGGCTTCCACGGACGAATCCGTGTTCCTGGAGGCGTTCGAAGCAGGCCCATCTACCTCTTGGGTGTCCCCTCCGGCCGACCCCCTAGTGGACCTTATCACCACTAGGGCGTGGAAGGTGCCGGACACTGTGGGGTCAGTCCCCAAACATCCTGACAAGATCCTGTGCCCACCAGCAGAGAAATCCCATTGGAGCAAGGGACCCCCCCGTAGATGCCATGTTGGTGGCGGCAGCCACCAAGAGGGAGTTAGCCCAAGAGAGTCCATCGGTCCATCCCCCGAGCAAGGAGTCTCGCTCGATGGACCGTCTCGGGAAGCGGGTCTTTAGTTCAGCGACCTTCACTGTAAGGTCCCTGAACTACATGGCACATGTGATTCGACTGCAGCGTGACCTTATCAAAGAGTACGCTGCATCGCCCCCGGAGTCCATGTCGAGGGAGGACAAACAGTTGTACTCCACTCGCATGGCCACTCTTAGGTCTATATCCAACACCTCTATGCGGCTTTTATCCAATGCTACAGAGGGAGCCGCTAGAGCCAGCGGAGCAGGCCTAGTTATGAGGCGCCAGGCCTGGCTCCAACATTGTGATTTCGCAGAACCCTTCAAGGCATCCGTTGCGAATGCCCCCTTCGATGGTTCTGCCCTATTTGGCAAGACAGTTCGCGAGACTTTGGTCCAGAGCGAAAAGGACGGGAAGGTGTTGTCTGCCGTCGGAGTCCGCTTCTCTGCTCCCCAGAGGTCCTTCTCCAGGAACCAAAAGGGACAGAAGAAGATGTGGTTCCGAAAGTCGCAACAATCCCAGTCCGCTCTGGACTCCCAGTCCTTCCGCGGCAGAGGAGGACAGGGTGGATGCCGCCCTAGAGGCAGAGGGGGCCCAAAGAACTTTGGGTGCAGAGAAGCCTTCTCTGATCGGCCCAAGCAGCAACCCTGAGGGGTTGCCCGACTGCTCCACTCTGGTGACAGTCAGGGGGCGTTTCTCGAAGCACCTGGCAGCTTGGGAGTCCATTACAACAGACCGCTGGGTGCTTCATATCATATCCAGAGGATACAAAATTCCCTTTTCCTACATTCCCGACACCCCCTCGATGTTCCACCCAATCAGAGGGAGGCAAGAGCTGCGGAAATTCAGCTGCTTTTAGAAAAAGGAGCCATCCAGCACGTCCCCCCAGGCCAGTCCGGATCGGGTTACTACTCCAGGTTCTTTTTGGTGCCAAAAAAGACGGGGGACCTAAGGCCCATCCTCGATCTTTCCCTACTGAATCTGTCAGTAACCAAAGAAAAGTTCCGGATGGTCACTCTTCAATCTATTCTCCCCCTCTTGCAGGAGAACGACTGGATGTGCTCCATAGGCCTCAAGGACGCGTACTACCACATATTGATGGACGAACGGTCCAGGAGGTTTCTCCGCTTCCAGCTGGGAGCCAGTCATTATCAATTCAGGGTCCTCCCCTTTGGTCTCACCTCAGCCCCCAGGGTGTTCACCAAGGTATTAGCAGTGATAGCGGCCCACCTGTGACTCCAGGGAATGCAGGTCTTCCCGTACCTGGATGACTGGCTCCTCACCGCCCTGACAAGGCATCTACTATGCTTAGCCAGGGACTACTTTCTCAACCTTGCTCCGCAACTAGGGATCACTATGAACTCTGACAAGTCCTCTCTCACCCCGACTCAGGAGATAGATTTTAACGGGGCCAGACTGGACACCAACAGGCAACTAGTCTTCTTAACTCCCGACCGGTTGCCCACTTTGAGGGCACATGTGCGGGCCATCTTTCAATCTTCAAAACCTCCAGCGGGATTGGTTCTGAGGGCCGTTGGGTCCATGGCAGCCACTATAAACCTTCTTCCCATGGCGCGTCTGAACATGAGGATTTTACAGTGGACTCTCCAAGTCCAGTGGTCCCTTCATCAATACCCTTGAGTCACCCCATTTCTCTCAGCAGGGCCTGCAAGAGGGCTCTTGTTTGGTGGCTTCAATCGCCAGACCTCCAGGCGGGACGCCCCTTTGCCATGGCCCCCCCCTCTCTGCACGGTAACCACGGATGCCTCTCGTCTCGGGTGGGGGCGGCATTATTCGAGCAGGACGGTCCAAGGCACGTGGAACGATTCGGAGACCTTATTGCACGTAAATGTTCTAGAGATTAGGGCAGTGCTGTTGTTGCAGCAAGCACTTCAGAGCCTTCTGCCTGTAGGAACAATTGCAATCCAGACAGTATGTCTGTGGTATGGTATATCAACAAACAAGGGGGAACCAGATCTTACCAACTCTGTCGAGAAGCCATGAGAGTGTGGGAATGGGCGATCTCCACCACCCGCTTTCTCATTGCAATGCACATTCCGGGACGGACCAACATCCTGGCGGACAGACTGAGTCGCACCATCCTTTCACCTTATGAGTGGTCCCTCAGTCCTACAGTAGCAAGTCAAATTTTTGCCGTTTGGGGGCAGCCCTGTTGCGATCTTTTCGCATCTCCCTCAAACACGAAATGCAACAATTACTTCGCTCTCATTCCCCCTGCCGGGGAAGCCCCGAGGGACGCCTTGGTGCATGCTTGGCCACCCGGTCTTCTCTATGCCTACCCTCCTCTTACCCTCATGCTGAAACTCCTTCAGAAAGCCAGTCGGGGAGCAGGATGATCCTCATTGCCCCATTCTGGCCTCGCCAAGCTTGGTTCCCTTACCCTCTGGTCTCATCGAGTGAATCCGCCCTGGATTCTAGATCCCCTTCCGGATCTAATCTCCCACTCCCAGGGGCTCCCACTTCCCGACCTGGCCAGCCTCAAGCTTACGGCTTGGTTGCTCCAGTTCCACTTGTAACTAGGACTCCCGGTATCTCTTCTCAGATTAAAACTATCCTAGTAGCAGCGCACAAGCCCTCTACTAGGCAGGTCTATGGTAGTAAATGGAAGCGTTTCTCTATCTGGCAGAACGCCATAATTTGGACCCTTTTACAGCCCCCTTGCCTGCGGTGCTGGACTTTCTTTCAGGTCATTTTAATGGCGGAGCTAGCTGTTCTACGGTTAAGGTTCAGTTAGCCGCTATCTCTCATTACCACGTAGGTACTGCAATGGGTCCTTTGATTACTACAAAATTGTGCAAAGCATTTCTAAAGGGCACCTTTATTCTTATACCTCCAATAAAGGAAGCGGTACCTCCATGGAATTTGACCTTGGTATTACAAGCCCTGACAGCCCCTCCCTTCGAACCGGCGTCTTCAGTAGACCTCAAATATTTGCCTTGGAAAACAGCCTTTCTTCTGGCTATTACTTCAGCCAGGAGAGTGTCTGAATTGCAAGCTCTTTCTGTGAAACCCCCATCTTAGCCTTTCACAAGGATAGGGTTTACCTCAGGACCAATCCCTCCTTCCTCCCGAAGGTAGTTTCTGAATCTAATATTAACCAATCTATCAGTTTGCCGGTATTCTTTCCTAACTACCAGAACAAAGGGGAGTACAGACTGCATTCCTTGGACGTGCACAGAGAACTTAGATTTTACATTCATAGGACATCTGGTCATAGACAATCCAACCAGTTGTTCATCTCCTTTGCCAAATTTAATCTAGGTAAACCGCTCTCGAAAGTTTCCTTATCGAGATGGATTTCACAGTGTATCATTACAGCGTATCAAAATTCTGGCAGGCCTGCACCTCAAGGAGTTCGTGCCCATTCAACTAGGGCTATGGCTACATCTGCCGCCTTTAAATCCAGGGTTTCTTGGATGATATCTGTTCAGCAGCCACTTGGGCCTCATCTCATACCTTCATCAATCATTATAAATTGGACATTACCTCCAGAGGGAGGACTTCTTTTGGCTCCGCAGTGCTCCGGAATATCCTTCTATGAAGGCCGCCCAAGGTTTAGGTAGCTGGGGACTCTGTCCCACAGGTTGCAGACCAAATGAAGTTAACTACTTCAGGTTAAGAAGTTATGTACTCACCATAACGTTCCATCTGAGTAGGTAAACTTCATTTGTCTGCAACCGTTCCCCCCCCCTCCGACCCCCTGACCTTCCGATGTGTTTCATGTCATATAGTGATGTACCATTTCTGATAATGTAGTTAGTTATCCACTATAGTGCTTGCGGGCAAACTTGATCTGAGGTCAGTCAGGGTTGGCAGGGGATTATGGATAAGGGGAGGAGCTAGGAGCTCGGATCTAAGCTTAGTAAAGTTGCCGGCTCGAATCCGAGATCGGATCCATATCCCACAGGTTGCAGACAAATGAAGTTTACCTACTCAGATGGAACGTTATGGTGAGTACATAACTTCTTATTTTTGTACCCAAGAGGGTTGGGGAGGAGGGGAAAGCTCACCAGTAGCCCCTGATAATATGCCTTTTCTGTGATGCAAAAGCACTTTTCTTCAGTCTGAACTGTAGACGTTAGACTGAGTGTTCTCTTGTCTTCTGAGGTACTCTTTTGTGTGAACAGTTACCTGTAGATGAGTGTGCAGTTATTAGATGGGTCTACTTTGTAATGCCACCATTTGAATTACTTGTGTTGCGCTACCTGTCCACACTGTCCTGCTGCCTGATTTACCATCTTGCTGTATACAAAATATCAACCATTTCTCAAAGTGCTTCAGCAAGTAGGTTGTGCCCTGTAGCATTCCCTTCCATGTGCGTTTTGCCACAATGCTCTTCATTTGTATATATAGTAACTATGACATTACATTTACTCAGAGTAATGGGAATAGTGAGTGTCCCTTTACTCTAATTTAGTGACATTCCCCTTCAGTAATTGGTGATGTGGTGGTTAAGACTGGTATTGGAGTGTACAGCCACCCTGCAAAAGCAGTCATGTTTCATTGCTAATTATTGAGCTACTTTGGTGGCAAATTAGGTTATGGGACAGTGTAATCTAGCAGCTGACTTTTGTTAATTTATTCATGATTTCAAAGAAGGTTCCTCTTAGACATTGGTAAGCATCTTTGAAATGTGATGTTACTTAAAAGTCCTTTATGTGGTCAGGAAGTTTGGACACTGTCCTGTCTTTTTTGAAACATTATGTATTGTCATCATTTGCTTTTGTGCTAGTAAAATTAATTTCCCAGGTTTTATATCCCCCCAGCACATGCCATTCACAGAGCCAAGCATTTGATCCAGAGAGCCTGGAAAATATGTTCAGAGTCCCACAAAAATTAAGTATGAAGACTACTGCTTTGGCAGTGGTCTACATATGCTTCTGTGAAGACTGGTAGAGAAGAGTGAAGGCTGCCAGCCTAGTCAAATAGAATTTGATACATAATCCTGGCATTTGTAAATATAAATGTAAAATACAGGTTTGTGTCTTAAATGTAAAGAAATGCTGTTTCAACAATGTGGCAACATTGCCATCTGCTGTAAGGAAAACTAAGTCAAGCATTTCTTATTGGTCCTTTGAAATTAAAATTACCTTATGTCTATTCCTTTGAAGTTAGAATTTGGAGTTGATGAGTCTGGAGTAAGCATCCTGCCTATTGTTTTAAGGCTAAAGTTAATGACCAGAATTTACATGTGGAATGTCCTTTATTGCTATAAGTGTAAAAGAATGTAAAGGCAGTTTCTGTCAACCTGGGAACCAGGAAAGCGTAAACAAGTGGTGTAATATTTTATCAGAACTGCAGTTTCAGTTTAAACAGTGAGAACCAGAGATTATTAAGCATTTTTGTTTGACTATCTAACTCAGCACTGCCTTGCTCTATGTAAGTACGTTACTTTAAAAGTATGTTTTCTTTTAGTAATAGCTAGGAAATTAGTAGAAAGTTAGACTGAGTGTTTTTCTGTTATGTCAGAACTGTACTACTCAATTATTTTAAATTTCTGTGTGATCTCTGAACTCTTGAATAGCACTGTGGTGTAGTAGTATTGTCTTGTGTTTTAGTATTTATTATTAAATATTTAAAAAATATATTTTACCTGTGGCTGGTTTATGTAGAGAGAAGTTAATCTCTTGAGTGCATTTCATATTTATACAGTTTACTGTCTAATTCACTCCTGTAGCTTTAGCCCTGGGCTATACTACCAATTGGCTAATGATATTGCACAGTAATAATTGGGCACACTTTTAAGGGCCTGTAAGTAGCTGATAATTATTAGCTGGTGGTGGCAGTGATTACTACTGTATAGTCTGGGTAAAGGGGAACAGCTGGAGAATCAGTGTTAGCCTTTCCCAGGAGTGTCTGTGAAGTTGTATAAATACTTATCCCAAAGTGTGTGTGTGTGTTTGTGTGTGTGTATATATACATCAACTACATGGGCAGGGACACAAAGCACTGGTTGGACAGAGAGTGTACTAGAGGTTAGCTTGCCAGCTAGCCTGAGATCTGGACTCTATAGCTGTGCCAGTAAGGGAGTATTATTGAGGACCTGGAGAGCAAGGGAGCGACCAGCCCCAGACTGACTGTGATCTCTGTGTGCACTTAAGGGAAATTGTACTTTACTGTGTGTATTTGTTATCCTTTCCTCTTATATGAGACTCCCTCTCTGGTGTTAGTGGTGAGAATTGAGGCTCCTTGATTGCTGGTCCAGGGCACGGCCGTCACATGTGGTGGCAGTGGTGCGATCCACTTCACATTTGTGGTTTGCAGTGGTGAATCATGTAGCTTATGTACAGTGATCTCTGAAGGTGTTTTGTACTTAAAAGCCGCCACTCAGTGAATACTCAGAGTTCAGATCACTGTTGTTTTATTTCTTTTGTTAGCTTAGTTAGTCATGGTGAGCAAGCAGCATGTCAGCACCGGAGTATGGAAAGCTGACAAGGAGCCAGCTGGTGGAAATGTGCCAGGCTAGGGGACTGGTGCATGGAAACCTGACTAAGGCAGACCTGATTGCACCCTTGGGTTACAGCTGCATCAGAAAACAGCATCCAGGAGGACAATCAAATTAGCGGTGGAGATGCAATATCCTCGGAGAATGGACAGCTCAACCTGTCTGCAGTGGACTTAAAAATCCAGCTGGAGCTAAAGAGACTTAAGTTGGAGGCCAGGCGTTTGGAGATAGAAGTCAAAGAAAAGGAGCTTCAGAGGAGGCATGAGAGGGAAATGCTGACTCTTCACCAGAGACATAGAGGTAATGGGGAAGGGAGTAACTGGACCCCAGAAGCACAACAGGTCAGTAAATTTCTTCCGCAATTTAAAGAGGGGGATAATTTTGATAGTTTCATTCATATGTTTGAGAGGGTATGCAAACAGTATAGTGTTGACCAAAGGCTCTGGGTAAATTTCCTGACCCCCTTACTCCATGGGAAAGCTGTAACTTTATCAGAAATGCCTGACTCTTTTGATTATACTGCTGTAAAAAAATGTCTTTTAGAATGTTTAAGCTAACACCTGAAATGTATAGGAAAAAGTTTAATGAGCATAGACACAAGGCAGATGAAAATGTATGTGAATATGTTGCTAAACTGAGCACTTATTTTCATAGCTGGGTGAGTGGAAGTCAGGTCACCACTTTTGAAGGGCTGGCAGACCTTTTGGTGAGGGATCAAGCCCTTAGCACTTTGCCTGAGGACATGAGGATCTGGTTAGCTGATAGACAATGTGCTACATCAGATGAGTTGGGGAAGAAGGATGACCTATACCTGGCCAGCATGGCAGCCCTACACAGGAAGGGGACCCCCAGTACTACTCATGGGTCTAAAGGAACCCATGGTGGGCAGCACAAATTGCCCCAACAGAATCTGCCAGTAGCAGGGGAGGCCACTAGTCCAGGTACACGCCCAGGAGCTAGGGTTAAAAGTTTTGAATGCAACCAGTGGGGCCATGTGGCATACAGGTGTCCAGGTAGGGAACCAAAGGTCAGGGAGCCAGTAAGTGGACAAGACAAAATGCCAATCGTAGGTTGTCTTGAGACAACAGGGGTACTAAACTACCATCCTGCAGATGTCCTGAGAGAAGGATTTGGATGAGGCAATACCATGTACTTATGCAGTTACACACAGTGAGGCTAGGAGACAAGCATGTGGGTCTGGTAGCCTTGGAGAGACCCAGACAGACTGCATACTTGCAGCCAGGACTGGTGAGGTGGTTACTTCAGGGAGTGAGCTACGCTGTAGCAGTGAGATTGAAGGTGAGCCACAGCTGCTGTGGGTACTGATGTTCCCTTGGACAGGGTAACTGCAGAGGTAGAGGTGAGTAGTAGTACCCAGGCTGAAAGTGAGGCAACACTGTCAGAGGGTGCCAGACTTCCTGTGGAAGGGGAGCTGGGAAGAGTTACAAGGAGAGAGTTGCGATAGGCCCAGCTCTCAGACCCTACATTGCAAGGCGTGAGGCAGGTAACTAGGGAGCCACCTGATTCTCAAGAAAAGGGGGAATCTGTGAGAGAGTATAGCAGGTGGTAGTGCCTAGAGCCTACCATCTGGCATTTCTAGCCAGATCCCACGATATTCCCTTTGCAGGTCATATGGGCATAAAACGTACAAAGAGACTTACTATGCAAAACTTCTATTGACCTGGAATTTCCAGAGATGTAACAGAATACTGCAGGATCTGTGAGCAGTGCCAAAAGGTAGGCAAGGCAGGAGACAAGGTGAGAGCTCCTTTGATGCCTTTGCCTGTGATTGAGGAGCCATTTCAGAGGATAGCTGTGTTTATTGTGGGTCCTTTGAGGTACCCCAAGTTCCACAGGGAAAAAGTATATCCTAGGTGTAGTAGATTATGCTACACAATTCCCTGAGGCAGTGGCTTTGTCCTCCATTGAGGCAGAGAAGGTGGCAAATGCTTTGTTAGAGACTTTCAGCAGGGTAGGTTTCCCAAAAGAAATACTGACTGACTGACATGCCAGTTTCATGTCAGACCTGCTGGCTTGTCTGTGGAAGTCCTGTGGGGTAAAGCACATGAAGACTGCCGCCTACCATACCCAGACTAATGGTCTTGTTGAGAGGTTAAACTCTACAATCAAGTCCATGCTACAGGCATTTAAGAGGGAGTGGGACAAATATTTGCCCCATCTGTTTGCTTACAGAGAGGTTCCCCAGGAATCCACAGGGTTTTCACCCTTTGAGTTGCTGTATGGGCATAGGGTGAGGGGACTTTCATTCAAGATGAGTGGGAAGGTGAGTGCGAGACTCACAAGGAGTCTGTTGTGGCATACATCCTAAATCTCAGGATAAGGCTCTGGGAACTCATGGACTTGGCCCAGGAGAGCCTGGCAGAAGCACAACAACAGAAAAAGGTGTGGTATGACAGGAATGCTTGAGCTAGAGAGTATGCTATGGGGCAGCAGGTAATGGTTCTCATTCCTGTCAGACATAAGCTGCAAGCAGCTTGGGAGGGTCCCTTCAAGGTGGTAAAAAAGATAAGTGATGTTAACTACATGGTGGAAATGCTAGGCAGAAGGCAGGGGCACGGATTGTACCATGTTAACATGATGAAACCTTACCATGATAGGGAGGCCCTTGTGCTGAGTATTTGCAGTGGATTGCAAGAGGAGTCTGAGGGAGATCTGGGGACTGATCTCCTCGGTGAGGCTCGGGTTGACACCTCAGTGGAAGGGGTATCTGTGTCCCAGCAGCTATCTCCTACCCAGGTTCGAGAAATCCGAGCAGTGTAGCTGGAATTTGGGGACATGTTCACTGGGAAAACAGGGTGCACCCACCTGGTACAGCACCAGGTGGATACAAGACCCCAAAGGCCTATTAGGCAGGCCCCTTGTAGGGTGCCTGAGAGAGTCAGACAGACTCTGAGGGAAAAGGTACAGGAGATGTTGGAACTAGAGGTGATTCAAGAGTCCAGCAGTCCCTGGGCCTCCCCAGTGGTGCTGGTGCCAAAGAAGGATGGCAGCACCAGGTTCTATGTGGATTACAGGAAGTTAAATAGTCACACAAAGTCGGATGCTTACCCCATGCCTAGGACAGATGAGGCCCTAGAGCAGCTGGGTGGGGCTAAGTATCTTACAACCATTGATCTTACCAAGGGTTACTGGCAGGTGCCCTTGACTCCCAGTGCTAGGAGAAGTCTTTGTGATTCCTTTTGGCTTGTACAAGTTCACAAAGATGCCCTTTGGGATGAAGACTGTCCCAGCGACTTTCCAGAGGCTGGTAGATAATATCCTATCAGGAGCAGGAGAGTTTGCCCTTGCTCCTAGATGATATTGCCATCTACAGCCATTCCTGGCCAGAGCACCTTCAGCATGTCAGGGAGGTGCTGGGCAGACTTCAGAGGGCAGGGTTAACCATTAAGCCGAGCAAATGTCAGGGCAGTATGGCAGAGGTCTCCCACCTAGGACATAGAGTGGGGAGTGGTATGATAAGGCCAGAACCTGCCAAAGTGGAAGCCATTCAGGCGTGGCCTGCACCTGTTACTAAAAAGCAGGTGAGGGCATTCTTACGGACAGCAGGGTACTACAGAAAGTTCATCCCTAGTTATAGTGCCATAGTTGCTCTCCTCACAGACCTGAAAATGAAGAACAGGGCAGGTAAGGTAGTGTGAACCCCAGCATGTGAGCAGGCATTCCAGAAGCATAAAGAAGCTTTGGGAGTACCCCCTGTGTTAGCCAGTCCAGATTACAGCAAAGAATTTGTTGTGAAAGTGGATGCTTCGAACCATGGGGTGGGAGCTGTACTTAGCTAGATTTCTTCAGAGGGAGAAGAGCACCCAGTAGTTTATCTCAGTTGTAGGCTCCAACCCAGGGAGGAATGCTATGCATCTGTAGAAAAGGAATGTCTAGCCATAGTGTGGGCATTGCAGAAACTTCAGCCTTACCTGTATGGAAGAAAATTCACTGTAATGACAGATCACAACCCTCTAACATAGTTAAAAAGAGCTAGTCAGCAAAATGCCAAGTTGCTAATATGGAGCCTGGGGTTGCAAGCATATATGTCATTGCAGCACCGCAGTGGGAGTAGCAATGCCAATGCAGATGGGCTGTCAAGACAGGGAAAGGGGTGAGGTACACTCTGATAGACCCAACCCTCTCAAGCGGGGTTTATCAAGGGTCACTTGAAAAACTAGGTTGAGTTTTCCGGGGGGAGGGGGGTGTGAAGACTGGTAGAGAAGGGTGAAGGCTGCCAGCCTAGTCAAATAGAATTTGATACATAATTCTGGCATTTGTAAATATAAATGTGAAATACAGGCTTGTGTCTTAAATGTAAAGAAATGCTGTTTCAACAATGTGGTAACATTGCCATCTGGTGTAAAGAAAATTAAGTCAAGCATTTCTTATTGGTCCTTTGAAATTAAAATGACCTTATGTCTATTCCTTTGAAGTTAGAATTTGGAGTCGATGAGTCTGGAATAAGCATTCTGCCTTTTGTTTTAAGGCTAAAGTTAATGACCAGAATTTACATGTGGAATGTCCTTTATTGCTCTAAGTGTAAAAGAATGTAAAGGCAAAGGTTCTTCGTTATCTGCTTGCAGTAGCCCTCAGTCGGCCTGATTATCAAAGTCTTGAGTCCTGCGTCGGTTGCTGTCTCATCTTCCGTGACGTCAGGTAGTCGGGTATAAAGTGTGCAGCCAACACCATTACATCAGTCTTTCTTGCCGTGCGGTACCCGAAGCAGAAGCAATTAGCAAGTGCCGGTTGGCCGACTCCTGAAATTTTTGTTTTCGAGTTTCAGAACCGAAGTCTTCAACTAAAGCTAAGTACCCCGTTGGGGAAACTTTTTCTTGCTCTAAACCGATGTCAGTAAAAGTCAGTAATTGTATTTCTTGTGGAAAGCAAATACCTCATAAGGATTTTGATTTGTACTGTATTCCTTGCCTAGGCCGTGATGAAGACCTACCTCGCTGTCGGTTTTGTTCCTTATTTAAGCAATGAACTATTCATCATCGGTATATTTACGCTTCTAAATATTTTGGTACTCTGTTCAATTATCCAGATATGTCTTCAGTAAGCCATCTGACTACCGACATTCCGAAAAACGCAAAGATAAAAACAGAGACAGGCCGCCTAGGTCCAAAGCTGCCAACGACGTTTCTCCTCAGCCAGTCGCCAGCTCACCGGTACTCATTGAGGTGCTTTCGCAGCCCCTGATAACCGCTACTTCAGATTCGCAGGCCTCTACTGAGACCCATTCAGAGTCTGGTATGCCACGAGATGCTTCAGTTGTGGAACCTGCGGATGTCTCTACCTTGGATGGGTCCGGAGCCGCTGTGCAGGCACCGGCTTCTGAGGGTGTATTCAGGCCTACTGACTTGCATATTAAACCGACGCCATCTTTTTCTTCAAAGCCTAAAAGTTGAACCATGCCTAGAAAACCGGCACCCAGACCACATCGTCAGGCCTCTATGCCTAAAAAACAAATGATAAGAATGGCTGAAGACCTTATTACTTTAATCAGGAGAAGCCAACCTTCCCCCTCTAAAATACCTAGGACTGAATTGGTTCATGATGCTTCTGACCAGGGTTCTTCCTCTGATGACCAGGATTTACCCTTATCTACCTATGAGGATTCTGATGCAGAGGACTCCATTCCTACTGCTTCCCCCCAGAGGATTTCTCTTTTGGTGAAACCTTGCATACTCTTAGGGAGCATTTTCGTTGGGAAAGCCAGGATTGTTCTGATTCTAAAAAGAGGATTAGGGATTTCTTACTCCTGCCCCAGCACAGGCCTTTAGCTATCCCTCCTGTACTAGACATTGTTGATGATGCCTTTTTGGAATCTAGCTTGGCCCCTGACTCTTTACCTCCTGCTCCCAGAAAACCTGATAGATATTACAGGGTTCCTGACTCTCACAAGTTCCTTTTTAAAAATCCTACTGTGGATCCTGAGACCATTTCACAGAGACCCAAGGGCATTAAGGTTACCACTGCCAAAAATCCTAGCCCCCTCTGATAGAGACTCCAGGGCCCTGGATAGATGGGGTAAGAAGGTGTACACTTCTGCAACCTTGGCCATTAGTGCCTTAAACTGCCAGTTTCATATGTTAAAGTATCAGCAGCATATTATTGGATTGCTTAAACAGAAAATGATGTTGATTTCTGACTGTGCTGAAAATAAGGATTTACAGGATTTAATGCATTTTGCTGAACAGGTTGGAAAATATACTTTGCAATGTGGTTTTGATTCACTAGAGGCATCTTGCAGGGCTGCTGTCACTGGTTCTGTACTTAGAAGGCATACTTGGCTTAAGGAGCAATCCTTGCCAGATAATGTTAAAGCTAAATTACTGGATGCTCCCTTAAATCAGGACCGCCTGTTTGGCAACAAAACAAAATTAGTTCTTAAAAAGATGGAGGCAAAAGCTAAATCTATGCAAACCAATTTCCTACAAGTACAGCCTCCAAGATTTAGTAGGCATTGGCCCTCTAAGAATTGGTCCTTTTCTGCCTCTTCCTGGCCTTCTCAGTCCAAACCCAGGTCCAGCAGAACACCCAGGCTTCAGTCCCAGGGTATGCACAGGACTAAGCAGTGGGTGGCTCCCACTTCCAAATCAGGGAGTAGTAAGACTCCCCCCTATGGTAAACTGTCTCAATGACTTAACTTTAAAATTTCCAAGCACTTCTCAACTGACTGCTCCTTTAGGGGGAAAGAGTGCTCTGCAGGCAAAAAACTGGGAACTCATTACCCAGGACAAATGAGTTTTAAATATAGTTTCCCAAGGATACAGATTTCACTTCCACACGTTACCAACCCCAATCGGTTGGCCAGATCTACCCCCAAATCAGTGGGCAGAGGCTCAAAAGCAAGTACTCTCTCTCTCGTAAGCATTAAGGCTATTCAAACTGTACCAGAAGAGGAAAAGGGACAAGGTTTCTTCTCAAGACTTTTCCTAGTACCCAGAAAAGACAACTCATGGCGTCCTGTCCTGGACCTGTCTATCATAAACACCTTTTCGGTGATTGCAGAATTCAAGATGCTAACTCTTCACCAGTTGCTTCCTATGCTAGGCAAAGATGCCTGGTTGGCAGCACTCGATTTAAAGGAAGCCTACCTGCACATCCCAATCAGGGAATCTTGCAGAAAATACCTACGCTTCAAAGCAGGCTACATGCACTATCAGTTCTCTGCACTGCCCTTTGGCTTATCTACTGCACCCAGGGTATTCACAAAGTGCCTAGCTCCAGTCATTGCATTTTGCAGGCAAAGAAATATTCAAATATACCCATACCTGGACGATTGTCTAATTCAGGCAGAAAGCCAGGACATACTTTTGAATCATCTGGCATTTGTACAAAAGGTGCTAACTTGTCTGGGGTACACCATAAACGAAAATAAATCACATCTCGTACCCTGTCAACAAATTATATTCCTGGGAGCAAGCTTGAACACAACTTCCCAGATGGCTTTCCTCAAGCCAGAAAAACAAATTCGACAACTTCAAACTAATGGCCACAAAAACCCTTTCTGCAAGGCAAATACTGAAAGCCTTGGGGTTCAGGGCCTCCTGCATTCTACTAATTCCATATTCAAGACTGCATATGAGGAAACTACAATGATATCTAAAAAGCCTATGATGTCAACATTCTCAGGATCTAGAAGTAATGATTCCTATCATACCTTGCCTACGGTTAGAGTTCCTTTGGTGGGCAAAGAGGCCTGCCACCACAACAAGGGACTACCATTCACTCTACCCCCTGCCACCCAAACCCTAACAGACGCATCAGACTATGCATGGGGGGCTCACCTGGCAGGGAAGTTTATTCAGGTCAAATGGAACCCAAGTCAAATGCACCTGCATATCAATCAAAAAAAAAATGTTAGCGGTACAGAATGTTCTGACAACCTTCAAGGACCGCATTCTTCCAGGACAAGTAATGGTAAAGACAGACAACACCACTGTTATGTGGTACATAAACAGGCAGGGGGTACCCATTCTTATCCCCTCTGCAGACTAGCCATGGCTCTGTGGAACACAGCCTTGAGCTACCAAGTGCATCTACAGGCTCAATTCCTGCCAGGAAAACTAAATACACTGGCAGATAAACTAAGCAGAAATCTCATGGATCCACATGAGTGGAAACTGGAACCAAAGAGATTAAACATGTTTTTAAACAAATGGGGGAGCCCAGATATAGACCTGTTTGCCTCCCCCGAGAACTACCAATTGGACAAATTCTGCACAAGGACTCCCCACAGGCAAGCTTGGAAAGTGGATGCTCTGTCCTTCAGCTGGAAAAATCTGTCAGTTTATGCCTTTCCTCCTCTGCCTCTCCTCTCCAAAGTACTACTAAAGTTCAAACAGGACAAACCGTGGACGATATTGATTGCACCAGACTGGTCACACCAACACTGGTACCCCCTCTTGCGCAGTGCGTCACTGCTGGCTCCATGCAACCTGCCTCCGACCTCTACCCTGTTGTCACAGCAGTAGAACCAGATTGTGCACCCTCAGCTTCAAACCCTGAACCTGACAGCCTGGCTAATTACCTAATCTCTCCTTTACCATCCCTCAGTAAACAAGTGTTGGATGTCATTTTGGAGGCAAGAAGGCCTAGTACTAGAAAATCTTATGCTGAAAAATGGAAAAGATTATGTGCCTGGAACCAGACTCAAGGGATGGGCACAGCAGCACCCAGTTTACCTCCGATTCTTCAATACTTAACTGAGATGCTTCACAAGGGCCTTTCTTTTTCTTCCATCAAAATTCATGCCTCAGCCATTTCAGCTCATTATAACACAGAACCACCCCTCTTCTCTCTTTCACTGCTCAAGCAGTTCCTCAGAGGGGCCAAAAATGTAAGACCACCCAGGAGAGCCCCTACTCCAGCCTGGGACCTTAACTTTGTATTGGCAAAACTCACTCTCCCTCCTTTTGAGCCAGCTGCAAGTGCAGATTTAAAATTCCTTTCTTGGAAAACAGCCTTCCTTTTAGCAATCACTTCAGCAAGAAGGGTATCTGATTTACAGGCCCTTATGGCAGTGGAGCATTTCATCATTTTTCATACGGTCGGTGTCCCTCAGGACCAATCCCTCCTTTATGCCCAAGGTGGTATCCAGTGTGGCTCTTAATCATTCCATTCATTTGCTAACCTTCTTTTCTAATCCACAGAACAAAGGGGGACAGATACTGCACTCCTTAGATGTACACAGACAACTTAGATTTTACTTGGACAGGACTAAACCTCAAAGGAAATCTGAACAACTGCTGGTGGCATTTGCTGCACGGGCAGAGGGGAAGGCTATTTCAAAACAAACCATTTCTAAATGGATAGGCCATTGCATTCATTTCTGCTATAAGCACCATGGAAAACTTATCCCACAGGGGATTAGACCCCATTCAACCAGGGCTGCATCTACCTCTACAACCTTTCTCAGAGGTGTCCCTACCAGGGACATCCTAGAAGCTGCTACCTGGAGTTCTGTACTTACTTTCACCAAGCATTACCATTTGCCAATTTTCTCTAAATCCAGAGCTGGCTTTGCCACTGCAGTGTTGCAGGGCCTTATAGCTGGTCCTAATGCTATCTAAATTCCTCCTCCCATCCTTAGCTTTGGGAATCTACCGAAATGTGATGACTGCAACAGTGAAACACGAAGAACATAGTACAGTTGGTATACACTTACCTTAAATGAGATGTTCGAGTGTATTCACTGTTGCAGTCCTAGTTACCCTCCCTCCAGCCCCCTGACTTCTCTTGGCTATACGTCTACTCTCCTTTACTATGCTTAAAAGCTTTTTGGTGTATTTGCTTTTTTGTTGGAGGTATGACAGTGTGTGTGTATGTGTATATATATGTGTATATATATATATATATATATATATATATATATATATATATATATATATAATATATTTAATTGCTTCCCATTAGGGGGGCACCTGACATCTGGGTCAAGAAAAACTGATGTAATGGCGTTGGCTGCATGCTTTATATCCCTGACGTCACGGAAGATGAGAGAACAATCGACGCAGGACCCATGACTTTGATAATCAGGCCGACTGAGGGCTACTGCAAGCTACTGCAAGCGGATAATCCAAATGTGATGACTGCAACAGTGAATACACTCGAACATCTACATTTATGGTAAGTGTACACAGCTGTACTTTTCTGTCAGCCTGGGAACCAGGAAAGTGTAAATAAGTGATGTAATGTTTTATCAGAACTGCAGTTACAATTTAAACAGTGAGAACCAGAGATTATTAAGCATTTTTGTTTGACTATCTAACTCAGCACTGCCTTGCTCTATGTAAGTAAGTTACTTTAGAAATATGTTTACTTGTAGTAATAGCTAGGAAATTAGAAGAAAGTTAGACTAAGTGTTTTTCTGTTATGTCAGAACTGTACTACTGAATTAGTTTGTTTCTGTGTGATCTCTGAACTCTTGAATAGCACTGCGGTATAGGTTCATAGATTTGTACTAGGCTAACTGCCCTTGTGAGCCGTTTTAAGCCTAGCCAATTATCCCTAGTGAGACTCAAACCCTGCACCTTGTGTTTGTAAAGCAAACACCTTAACCATTAGGCCACCCTCCTAACCCGGAATAGTAGTATTGTCTTGTGTTTTAGTATTTATTATTAAATGTTTTTAAAAACCTTTTACCTGTGGTTTCACCAAGTTCGCAGACTACTGCAAACTGGGCGCCATAATCAACTCTCCAGCTGACACAAACATCCTTCAAAAAGGTCTCACAGAGGCAGATAACTGGTGCCAGCGCCATGGTTTAAAGCTAAATGCCAAAAAATGTATAGTCATACCCTTTGGCAAAAACAATGTGCCCACAAATTACCACATAGGCAGAAACCCATTAAGTACAGAGAAAGTTATTAGGGACCTGGGGACCCAAGTTGATAGCAATCTCTCCTTTGAAAACCACATTGCCAAAGTGGTTAGAAAGACCTTCTACATAGCCCACCTCATCACGAAGGGTTTCACATCTAGATCAAGAGAGGTAATCGCCTTTATTCATCCCTCATCAGGCCCATCATAGAATACAATGCCTTTTGGGATGTACCTTACCCGACACCTGCAGCAATTAGAAAGACCCCAAAAGTATCTCACCAAGAGGATCAAGGGTCTCAAACAGATGCCATATGCTGCTCGGTTAAAAACTCCAGCTCTACTCAGTTGCATACCGCCTACTTCGAGGCGATCTATGCCTGACATACAAAGCTATGTCAAATCCAGAATTAATGGACATGCTCCACCTCAGTAAATCTAAATCCCTTAGAGCCACACGCTCGAGGGACTTGAACCTCAGCACAGAAATAAATAGAACTTGCTGGAGGGACAGGTTCATAACCCAGAGGCTCCCTTCGCTCTGGAATAGAATTCCAGTTCATGTGAGGCAGAGCACCTCACTGAATCTCTTCAAGAAGAATCTCGATAAGTGGATGGGGGATCGTAGGTTTGTCCCAGGGATTACTCCCGTGTCACTATTAGACAGAGGCACAGTGAACTAAACCTTAAAAAGGGCACAGTATACTCAAATCAAGGGGTGGCGTAAGCCATACAGAATCGAGCTAGGCTTATAATTGCCCCAGGGCAGATAGCCTAGTATGAACCTATGAACCTGTGGTTTATGTAGAGATAAGTTAATCTCTAGAGTACATTGCATATTTATAGAGTTTACTGTCTAAGCCACTCCTATAGCTTTAGCCCTGGGCTATACTACCAATTGGATAATAATATTGCACAATAATAATTAGACACCCTTTTAAGGGCCTTTGGGTAGCTGATAATAATTAGCTGGTGCTGGCAGTGATTACTACCGTATAGTCTGGGTAAAGGGGCAGAGCTGGAGTATCTGTGTCAGCCTTTCCCAGGAGTGTATGTGAAGTTGTATAAATACTTATCTCAGTGTGTGTCCGCTTCTTCTGCAGGGACATGAAGCACTGGTTGGACAGAGGAGGGTACGAGAGTTTAGCTTGCTAGTTAGGCTGAGATCTGGACCCTATAGCTGTGTCAGTGGGGAGTCTTATTGGTGACCTGAAGAGCAAGGGAGCAAGCAGCCCCAAACTGACGGTGATCTCTGTGTGCACTTAAGGGAAATTGTACTTTACTGTGTGTATTTGTTATCCTTTCCTCTTATATGAGACTCCCTCTCTGGTGTTAGTGGTGAGGATTGGGGCTCCTTGTTTGCTGGGCCAGGTCACGGCTGTCACAGCTTCTTATACAGATATAGTGCTTTAAATACACATCCTGATAAAGTCAGAGTAGCACTCTCTCCTGTGTGTGTGTGTGTGTGTGTGTGTGTGTGTGTGTGTGTGTGTGTGTGTGTGTGTGCGCGCGCATGCTCACGCGCATATATACACACACAGGCATGTGTGTGCACACTCACCCCTACCTACCATCATATGCACTATTACAGCAATTTGGTGTCTCTTATTTTCATGATAATGGAATGATGATTTCCTTAACTGTTTTGATCACCACCTCGTACAATGTCTGTGAGTCTCAATCAGCAATGATGTCACCAGCTTTGAGTAATTCATCAAAGTCTTTGTTGGATCATGCCTGATAACAGTTCATCTACGCCATTGTTATGGCATTTATTATGGGTGAAACCTGTATTGCTTCAGTTATTTTCAACCCTCAGGTGAGGACCACACAAAACTAGAGAGGGAACTCTGCAAACATACTACTATAGTACACCAAAGGATCAGGAGGATCACACAAAACTAATAAGACAGAAGTCTGCAAACATACTACTGTAGTACACCAAAGGATTTTGTATCCCCCTGTATAATACCTTTGGTTTCCTGTGTATCTCAGTATGTGTCCCAAAAGTTAAAGTTCTGTGTTTCTAGTACAGTATACTAGCACTTTTTAATCCTTTATTGTGCATATCAGATGCTTGTTTGTTACCTGTGAAGACTGCCAGGGTTGACTGTGTTTACTTTAACTGGATTAGTGGGCTGATCAGAACAAGTCCTTTTCTGCCAAGTCCTTTGAAAGTGAAACAGACAAGTAGAATATTGCATTTAGTGAAAGTGAAAACTGCAGGCCTGCAGATACACTATTACAAATGGATAATACCACACCACAGTGCTGAAACCTATCCCCTTACCAGATGTGTGGATTCATTTTCAAGTGCTGACACTGTAGTGCAACATAAAGGAGGTGAAGTACTCCTGAGGTTCCATCCTTTGAGTGAAACTTTAGACTTTACACAGAGATACCATCTACCCAAAATAATGGTAGCTTAGGAGGATATAAAAGACTTGCATCATATAATGCAAAAAAGTTTTTATGTTAAAAGTGTCATGATCAGTGAACCTTATGAAGCGTTAGAAAGGTTACAAAATCAGTACATGTGAGGTAGAAAATGTAAAATCACAGCCCTTTTGTCATCGGAGTCACATAGATAAGAATGCTTCTCCTAAATGTTGGGATTTTCCCCACTTTTAAATTGAGCAAATTTTGGTTTGGTACCCCAGCCAAAAGACCCTTTTTTTATTTACAAGAGCTGTCTGTGATCCATAACATGTACGCTCTTTGTAATTGGAAATTTCATTTGGACTTTAACAAGAAAATCTTTAGATTTGGCATGCTGGTCAGTAAAGATAAAATTCTAGGAGGGCATATGGTAAATTGGCCGAATATTTTGTGCAAGACATAAAAGGAAAGCATGTGATAAATTGGCAGAATTCTTTCTGAAAGACACAAAAGGATATCACTGGGTTTAGTAACATTTTCCTGCACACTGTTGGAATTTTGAGATTATGATCCCTGCACCCCATTTTTTGTAACCATTGATCTGTTGCATCTCTGTCTGTTCCTCAACTGATGGGTCTTTGGATACATCCTTGGATCTGACTTTATTATAGACTTTGGATCCAAAGCTCAGGCTCTTCCCATTACCCACAATCCCCTCTTCTCCATGAAATTACCAAAGATCTTGTTTACCACCCGTTCAAATAGATATGGATCACCATCACTCAAGCTTGCTTTAGGTAAGTACTTTTATGTCCTTTTTGAAAATATTTTTGGGAATACTTTAACCTGTTATAGTTATTGGGATTAGGATTTAGTTATTTTCTCCCCATTATCCTGCTGCTAGATATTTATTCTGTACTGTTGATTGAGGGGTTCTCCCCCCTCGCACCATTGGCACACCTTTTTACATTAGGGTTGGTTTCTGCTGAGACATAGGAATGGTGGTTGTTTTTTTTTTTTTGTTCATTTTAGATCATTGCTGTGTGCAGTATGATTTTTTTTTTCAATGTGTGATAAATTTGATTCTTCACTTTTTTTTTTTTTTTTTTTTTTTTTTTTTAGTGTTGTGCTCTTTGGGAGTTGCTGTGTGTTTTCGTCATGGCTAACAAGCCATCAGATTTTAAGTGTGTGGCTTGTGGCCACAACACCAAATTCTGACTTGCATATTAAGTGTGTAGACTGTCTGGGAGCAGCTCATGTACACAGAGTGTAACATCTACACTGCTTTTGGTCTGAGGGCTATTACTGAACACAAAAATAGACTAAATTTTGAAGGGACTCCTACCTGCCTCTGTGGGAGATTAGTCCTAGGCTTGCTCCTGTGCCTTTGGAGCTTCCCTCTATACCAAGAAACCCTCGGACAGCCATAAGGTGGAGAAAGGCACTGATAAGACCAAGGAGAAGTTGAAAGAATTCAAGAAAATGTTCACTGGACAATTCCTCCCCTTCCACAGCAGTTGAGTTAGTTCCACATCAAAGATTCTGAAATCTTCTGACTCGACCCCAGCCTTGGAGCCGACAGTCAGTTGGATCAAAGACACCTCTTTACCAAAGCTGAAGTTCTCTCTGGAACCTACTTCCCCAAGATTGCTTTCTCTTTTTCTACAAGAAAATGATAAATTTAGTGTCACCCAAAGATTGCCTGCATTGGAGCAAGGGTCCCACCGTCGATTCCATGATGGTAGCGGCCGTCACCAAGGAGGTGCTCACTCACTGATGAGAGCTCCTGTGCCCACCCCTCTAGCAGAGAGTCCAAGGAGTTGGACAGATTTGGGAAGTGGGTGTATGCTTCAGCAGCCTTTACACTGAGGGCGGTGGGCTATTGGTACACATTACTAAATTCCATAGGGATTGGACAAAGGAGTGCGCTCTCTCTCTCTCTGGGTCCATGTCTGCAAAGAGCAAGAAAATGTTGGACTCGCAGCTGTGCATCATTCAGTCCCTTTCTATTGTGTCAATGTGCTTGATCTATAATGTGACAGAGGGCGCCTTGACAGCCACAGACACTGGCATCACCGTAAGGAGGCATACCTGGATGCAGCTGTGTGGTATTGCGGAACATTTCAAGATGTCCTGTGTCAATGCCCCTTATGATGACTTTACTCTCTTTGGGTCTAAAGTCAAGGCCACTTTCTCCATAAGTAAGTGAGATGGGAAGACACTTTCTGCCATAGGGATATCGTTTTCTACTCCACAGAGATCTTTTTTCCTAGGAACCAGAAGGGAAGAAACAGTGGTCCTGAAAGTGCAAAGGGTTCTGCCCTGAAAACTCTGGAGATGAACCCTCCCTGAGGCAGAGGGGAGATTTCTAATGGGGGGCCATTGCCCTTGCAGCAGAAGTGGTCCTCAGAGCCAAGGTTTTTGCAGCAAGTACTTTGCCCTGATCCCCCATGAGGGTGAGTCACCGACAGATGCTCTGACTCACTGTTGGCTCGTTGGGATCCTGCATGCCATTCCCAGACTCCTCTTATCCCAAAGTTATTAGAGAGCAGTGAAGAGGAAAGTCACAGTTGTCCTTATTGCCCCTTTCTGGTCTCGACACGTGGTTTTCCTTCCTCTGGCCTAATCTAATGCTGAACCCTAGTCCTGATCATCTCTCTCACCTGTCTGGGATGCCTCACCCAGATATTCAAGCCCTCAAACTAACTGCTTGGTTTCTCCACTTCCAAAGATGGCTAATTAGTACACACTTTCATCCTGAGTACTCAACATTATTCATTCCTCATACCAAAGGCCTTCTGCCAGAAAGATTTATAAAATCAAGTGGAGAAGAATTGCTGTTTGGATGGGAATCTGGGTCCCTTTTCAGCTCCCATTCCAGTTATTTTAGATTTTGTGGCTTCCCTCTTTCCCAACCGGGCTACTTACTTTACTGTCAAAGTTCAGTTAGCATCCATTTCAAGTAGTCATATTGGAGAATATCTGTCATCTCTTGCCTCCCTTCAGTTATCCAGAACCTTCCTTAGAGGCACTGTTCCTTCTCAGACTTCCTCTGTGGAATCCTACTCCTCCTTGGGACATCAGAGTTCTGTTACATGCTTTAACTAAACCTCCTTTTGAACCAGCTGCTAAGTTGGATCTCGAGTTTCTGGTGTGGAAGACCTTATTTCTCAAAGCAGTTACTTCAGCCAGGAGAGTAAATGAACTGCAGGGTCTTTTTTGCAAACCTCCTTACTTTATATCAGTGGAAAATCAAATGTCTCCGCGAACTAACCCATCTTATTCCAAAAGTAACTACAGAGACTGTTTATTAGTCTATTAATCTTCCAGTCTTCCCAAAATTTTCTAACAAAAGGAATGACGTGCTATTTTTTTTTAGACTTGCACCAATGAATCTGCTTCTGTCTTCCCCATACTGAGACGATTAGAAAGTTTTATCAGCTGTTTGTCTCTTTTTCAACAGGCAAGTTGAGACAGGAAGTCTCCAAAGTAACTCTCTCTCCATGGTTGGCTGACTGTATTTCATACAAGGGTCGACTTTAAACAGACCCATCAAAGTTCATTCTAATAGATCTGTGGCTACTTCTTACAGCTTTCTTCTCAAGAGGCCCCATTAATGATGTTTGTGCTGCAGCCATTTTGGTGCAGTGCACATGCTTTCATTTCTCATAATGCAGTGAATTTGCACTCCAAGAACAGGGCTGCTTTCAGTTCAGCCATCCTCTGGAATGTACCTTCTTTGAGACCTCTTAAGGCTTGGGGATTGGACAGAAGAGAACATCAGATATGAAAGTTACGTATTTGCCATAACAATAGATCTGTGTTGTCTGCTTCCATCCTTCCTCAGCATTCCACCCTCCTTACCCCTTCCCTTTCCCTGGTGTCATTATGTAGTGACTTATGGTTTGAGTGTACTGCCCGTTGCTCGGTCTGCTCATTCGCTCCAAGCTCTGGTGAAGAATACAGGCTTTCTGTTAACCTTGTTTATCAGGTCTATGAGGAGAGGATACATTGTCCACTTTGGGTACTTGGGCAACCTCGATCTGAGGTAATTTCAAGGACGGGGGAGATTATGGGTAAGGGAAGGAGCCTGAGCTTTGGATCCAAGGATGGATCTGAAGACCTATCCATTGATGAATTTTGGAAGCAGATGACACAGATTTCTTGTTATGAGTACATAACTTTTGATGTTATGTGATCCTATCTCGCCTACATTCTGACTGATGGGTTCGGAGCCGATCCCTCGGCTCCGACTCGGCACGCTTATGCCAAAGAGCGAAGTCTCTTATTGGCTGAGCTTACTATATCCCAGGATGCACCACTACCAGTCCCCCAGATCTCGTTTGCCGCTAACCTGCGAAGACGTGGTCTCGAGCTGGCTGAGCTGAGTAGTTATTTTTGACTAACTTTTTCTGTCAGTATTTGCTGTTTTCTCTCAAAAAGCTGTTTTAACAGCTATTCTTACATTGTTGTGTGATTGGATTAGATTTGTTGTGAATTTTTGTTGTGTGATTGGGTTGAGTTTGGCAGGCCCCCTTCATCTAGGGCCTTCGGTTAATCAACCCTCCTACTTCTACATATAGTAAAAGGCTTTACGTTTTTGGTAGCTGTTTGTTCTTACAGGGTCTTCAAAGTCCCTTGTCATTTGTGAGTGATAACTGTAAGCCTATACTTAGGGGTTTTACCAGTAATTGTATTTTTCCAGTCAGATTACTGAAATTCTCCCTATAATGTCTCAGAATCCAAGGCCTTCGGGCTTTAAAAAATGTGTAAAATGTAGTTTCAAAATGTCCATCACGGACGATCACTCGCTCTGTGTGTATTGCTTAGGGGCAAAACATTTACAGGAATCATGTAGCGTATGTCACGCTTTTTCCTCAAGGGTCCTCCAGGAGAGGAAAAATAAATTAATTCTTAAGGGATTAATTAAGCCTTCATTTGAAGAAGCCTTGGCATCCTCTCCTTCTCCAGCCAAAAAGAAAAGGGCGTCGGTTCCGACCAGTCTGTCGGATCCGACCGCTAAGAGACATAGGCAGGCCTCTCCTTCGGCTCCAAGGACTTCGGAGCCGAGGTCGGAACGGTCTGCCTCGATGCCACCAGTGTCGACTCCTCTGGCTTCGGAGCCGATGGCTGGGGCATCGAGAGGCGGGTCACCTTCGTCGGCTCCACTGCTCTCGGAGCCGACAAGGGTCGCCCGCTCAGACACTTCCTCCTCGGGCGAAGTCCACCTCGGCACCGATGGAATCTGGTGTGTGTATTCCTCGGCGCCGATACTCATCGAGTCGCCTCGGAGCCGGTCCCCTAGCCCTTTGGGGCCGTTGGAGAGGCCGTCTCGGACCCGTTCTGTTTCCTCTCGGGTCTTCGAGGATGTCAGATTCTGATATAGACAGGGTGCTCCAAAGACTGTTCCAGTCCCCAGTCTTCCAAAATTTGTTTCGGTTCCGACCCAGTTGGCTTCGGAGCCGATGACCTTGGCCCACCCCATTGCCATTCCTCCTCCGACTGCTTCGGCTCCGTCGGAGCAGGTGCTGTTGGAGCCGGTGGAGATCTCAGGGTCGGCTCCGACCCTTACTCCAACCCGGGCCTTCGGGTCCGAGTTTGGTACGCGGAGGTCTTCAGCTGGACCCGGGGTGATGTTTGGGACCTATGCTGGTTCCGAGCCTCCCCCTCGGTGCTTCGGCTGCGGGACTTCCGTCGGCTATCACGGCTCCGGGGACCGGACACTCCCAGGATTCTGGGGGTCCGGCTTTCAGAGCCATGAAGAGTGCCTTGGCCAAGTCCTCTTCGGCCATCTCCCGGCTTTACCGGCACCTTCCCTAGGCGTGGAGACTGGGTCTTTGGCAGTTCCCCTGTCCGTAGTCAGCGGAGCCCCGGGGCCTGAGGTTACCCCCAGTGGGGGTTCCCCTCCTCCTGAGGGTTCTTCTGAGCTGTCTTCGGAGGAACCCCCAAGGAAGAGATTGTGCAAGAGGAAGCACGTGGACTCCCCCGAGTCTATTACTTCAGACACTGATCTGGATGATGCAGAGGGGTCCCCGAAGTCGACCTCGGATGATGTCTCATTTGCAGACATCTTAGAGATCCTCAAACAACGAGGCGGCTGGATATCCAAACCCCCCCTCTGCTGACGAGTCAGTGCTCCTCAAGGCCTTTGGGGCTCAGCCCTCCGCCTCCTGGGTGTCTCCGCCCTTCGACGAGCTTCTGGATTTAGTTTGTCGAAGGGCGTGGGAACATCCAGATACCGTGGAACCAGTCCCTTCTCGTCCAAATAAATTTTTGTCTGCTCCCCCCGAGAAGGAGTTCCTTACTAAAGGCGTGGCTGTAGATGCCATGGTGGTGGCATCTGCTACACAACAGGACGTGGCAGAGGCTTCAACGTCCGTCCATCCTCCTAATAAGGAGTCTAGGAGTATGGACAGGTACGGAAAGCGCACCCTGACTTCAGCGGCCTTTACGTTAAGGTCTCTGAATTATTTGGCACATTTTACCAGGCTTCAGAGGGATCTGGTCAAGGAGTTGTCAGATTCCCTCTCGGTAACCTACCTGAGCAGCTAGCCCAGTCGGTTAGCTCTCAGTTGGCTATCCTTACGTCAATTTCTAACTCGTCCATGAGGCTCATTTCCTATGCGGCCGAAGGGGCGGGTAGAGCGGCAGGCACAGGCGTGGCTCTACGGAGACAAGCCTGGCTCCGCTTGTGTCAGTTTCGGAGGCCTTCAAGTCTTCCTTCACGACGCTCCCTTTGATGGGTCCTCCTTGTTTGGACCCAAGGTTAAAGACACCCTTACCCGCTGTGAGCAAGAGGGAAAAACTTTATCTGCCGTAGGTGCCCGTTATTCCACTCCCTTTCGGCCTTACCCCAAGGCTAAAGGAGGGGGGAAAATGTGGTTCCAAATCTCAAAGTTTTTCTCTCAACAGCAGGAAGATTCCCCTTCCAGAGGCAGAGGACGGGGAAATTTTTCAGGGAGACGCCGTCCCAGAGGCGGCAGAGGGCCCCGAGACCGCGAGTCCTTTCGTGGCTCTTCAGCCTCCCACACGTCATGAGGGATTGCCCGGCTGTGCTGCTCCGGAGCCAGTCGGGTGTCGCTTTGCCAAGCACCTAAAAGCCTGGGAGTCAATCACTCAGGACAGATGGGTGCTTCGGATCATTGCCGGAGGTTACACCATCCCATTCACATACTCGCCCCCACCGTCCAAAAGAATCCCGGACCCACCACCCAGTCAAAGGGAAATGGCAGCCGCAGAAGCTTTAAAGCTGCTAGAAAAAGGAGTCATCCAACCGGTCCCCACAGACCAGATCGGATCAGGAAATTACTCCAGGTTCCTTTTAGTGCCAAAAAAGACAGGGGACCTGAGACCAATATTGATCTCAGCAGACTGAACCAATCCGTCACGAAATCCAAATTCAATGGTCACGTTACAATCCATTCTCCCACTGTTGGAGAAGGATGTTTGGATGTGCTCCATAGACCTCAAGGACGCCTATTATCACATACCGATACATCAGGCGTCCAGGAGGTATCTGCGCTTCAGTCTGGGAGTCAGTCATTACCAATTTTGCGCTCTGCCCTTTGGTCTCACCACAGCCCCCAGGGTGTTCACCAAGTGTTTGGCAGTAGTGACGGCTCACCTGAGAAGTCTTGGATTCCAAGTGTTTCCCTATTTGGACGACTGGCTCCTGACTGCAACCACCAGGCATCTACTAATAGACAACCTCAAAGCCACCATCTCCCTGGGTGTTACCCTGGGGATTACATTCAATTGGTCAAAGTCTGTCTTGCTGCCCTCTCAACGCATAAGGTTCATAGGAGCAGAGATAGACTCAAGATTGATGAGCGTCTTTCTTCCTGCCGAAAGGATCCAAACTTTACAGGGCCAAGTTCAAGCTCTAATCTCGAGATCCAAAGCCCCAGCCAGGATGGTTCTACAAGTTCTAGGCTCAATGTCTGCCACGGTTCTTTTAGTTCCTCTGGCAAGATTGCACATGAGGATTCTTCAGTGGCTATTGTCAACGCAATGGTCCTTTCAGGATCTTCCCCTCAATCATCACATCATGATTACGGAAATATGCAAAAGGGACCTTCGCTGGTGGCTTCAGACATCCAATTTGGATCAAGGAAACCCCTTTGTTCTTCCCTCTCCAGTGGTTACCCTGACGACAGATGCCTCCCAGATAGGGTGGGGGGGGCATTGTCTGGGCAGGCTAGTTCAGGGCTCCTGGCTTCCAGACAAAGCTCTTCTCCACATCAATGTGTTGGAGATGAGGGCTGTACTTCTATCCCTACAAGCCTTACACAAGTTTCTTCCTCAGGGCATCATCGCCATCCACACAGACAACATGTCGGTGGTCTGGTATCTGAACAAACAAGGAGGGACCAGATCTTACCCCCTTTGCAGAGAGGCCATGAGAGTGTGGGAATGGGCTGTAGCTACCAACCGCTTCTTGGTAGCGACCCACATTCCGGGAAAATCAAATATATTGGCAGACAAATTGAGCAGGACAATTCTCTCTCCTCACGAGTGGTCTCTAAACCAAACAGTAGCAGCTCAGGTTTTCAGGAGATGGGCGATTGCTGCGACCTATTTGCAACTCCACTAAACACCAAGTGCAAAAGGTTCTTCTCCTTGATTCCACATCAGGGAGTACCAGCTATGGATGCTCTAGCACAACCTTGGCCAACAGGGCTACTTTATGCCTTTCCTCCGATTCCACTTCTCTCCAAAGTCATTCAAAAGCTTCTCAATTGGGGTCCACAATGATACTGATTGCCCCATACTGGCCTCGTCAGGTATGGTTTCCTTACCTGAAGAAGCATGCGTGGACGATCCGTGGACTTTAGACCTAATTCGGACCTGCTAATTCATCAGTCGGGACATCAGCATCAGTCCCTTCGATCTTTGAAGTTGACAGCTTGGCTCCTCCACTTCCGACTTTAGTCAGAAGTCACACATTAGACCCGGAAGTTGTTCACATTTTATCTTCGCCCACAAACCCACCACTAACAAATTGTACCTCAGTAAGTGGAAGAGGTTTGCTATCTGGGCTCAACTCAAGGGCTTAGACCCTATCACTGCTCCTATCCCAGAGGTTTTGAAATTCTTAACATCCCTGTTTAATCAAGGATCTTCTGTCTCTACTATTAAAGTCCAACTAGCGGCTATCTCTAAATTCCACGAATCCATGGATCCTCCATTGATGAGCAGCAGACTATGCAAAACTTTCATTAAAGGTGCGGGCCTGTTAAGACCCCCAGTTTTTCATCCTGCGCCTCCGTGGGATCTTGATTTGGTGCTTCGCGCATTAACATCTTCCCCTTTCGAACCAGCTGCTACATGTGAGCTAAAATATCTGTCTTGGAAAACTGCCTTCTTAGTTGCAATTACTTCTGCAAGAAGAGTTTCAGAGCTTCAAGCCCTGTCTATTAAACCACCGTACTTGATTTTCCACAAGGATAGAGTATCACTTAGGCCTAATCCATCCTTTGTCCCAAAGGTTTGTTCTAGTTTCTGTCTCCAACAATCTCTGGAACTACCAGTTTTCTTCCCAAAATTCTCCAATGAAGCAGAATACACTCTCCATAAATTGGATGTTCACAGGCAATTACGCTTCTATTTAGACAGGACTCAGCAACTTCGTAAGTCAGACCAGTTGTTTGTGTCCTTCTCAGATAATAAATTGGGCCAAACCATCACAAAAGCTACCATCTCCAAATGGATCAGAGATTGTATAACTCAGGCTTATTCTTCTTCGAATAAGCAACTTACAACATCCATCAAAGCTCATTCTACCAGGGCTATGGCTACTTCTATAGCTTTTCATTCCAAGCTCGCTATATCGGAAATTTGTGCTGCGGCTACTTGGACCAATCCGCACACTTTCATTTCCCACTACAAATTGGATGTGGCATCTAGAGGACGAGCTTCATTTGGTTCCACGGTACTCAGGAGTGTTTTCCAGTGAGCCACCCAGGATTCAGGTGCTAGGGACGCTGTCCCATCAGTCAGAATGTAGGCGAGATAGGATCACATAACATCTTTTAGTTATGTACTCACCATAACTTCAGATGTTTGGGATCCATCTCGCCTACATTCCTAAAACCCACCCTCCTTCCCCCTGCCTTGGAGATCAGAAGAGATTGAACGGTTTTGAGTTCTACTGTTTATCTTGTTTCATCTGACGATGTTATATAAGCAAGGCGTGCATGTGTGCATGTATGCGGACAAACTAGATCTGGGGGACTGGTAGTGGTGCATCCTGGGATATAGTAAGCTCAGCCAATAAGAGACTTCGCTCTTTGGCATAAGCGTGCCGAGTCGGAGCCGAGGGATCGGCTCCGAACCCATCAGTCAGAATGTAGGGCGAGATGGATCCCAAACATCTGAAGTTATGGTGAGTACATAACTAAAAGTTTTTCATCCTTATTGTGTCATTGTTGGAGACATTTGGAAATGAGGAAGAAGTCACAGTGTGTGCTGACAAAAGTTGTAAGTATTTCCAGTGCCAGTTTTACAAAAGTAAATAAAAGAATGAACAAAAGGAAGGTCTTGATAAATAATTGTTCACTTTCAAGAGGAGTAAGAGACAAGCCCATTCAGAGCTTTTGGCAAGCACAGGTTGTCACCTGTGTGGATGTGCTCAGAAGTTGGACATTGCTTTGTCTCTGTTATGAGAACCTTTCATCCTAAACACCTTTGGTACCAGTAACTTTTAGGGCAAGGGGGTCTATATTATCTAATTGACCGCTTAGCTTGTCAAATGCCTAAACATCGACAGCTAAGGATCGAAAACTTACAATCTCGGAACGGCCAGGTAAGCGAATTCTTTCATCAGGAAAGAATTTGTTTGGCCATGCCACACTAACATAAACTTCCAAGCTGTAAAAAAGTGGGGGGCTTCACCCCCCCCCCAACTAAATTTACCAACTCCAAGATCACTCTGCATTGGGGAAAGGGCAAATTCCAGATAATGGCCAAGCGAATTCTTTCCCAATGAAAGAATTTGCTTACCTGGCCATTCGACATTATAAGTTTTCGATCCTTAGCTGTCACCGTTTAGGCGTCCAACAAGCTAAGCTGTTGATTAGATAATATAGACCTGGGCAAGGTCCTATTCTAGGATTTACCCTAAATCCTTTTGGTTCAGACGTACTCCTCCAAGGCAGAATTCCTTTTCTCTGTTAGCAGAGTCAACTGTCCAATTATTTTATTTTCACAAATGGTAGAACATATTTTATTTGACTAAGAGGGTACTTAGTTATAACTACCTTGGGTAGTTGATACTTGATCTCAGTTTAACCTTTAGTCATGCATCATGTTATTGTAGTTGCTTTAGTCTGCTTTCATTACCTGAAAATTTTAAAAGGAACAGATTAGTTCTGCAGCTTTTCAGTAGTTTATTCTGCAGTCTGGCAATTTAATTGTCTCTCAGAAGATTATATTCTTGTCTAGTGGTTTCTCCATTAGATGCTTATGCACGCAGGCCCTCCTAGCTGTTGGGACGGAAATATGTTTTAACTGTAGATGTAAGAACGGGATGATGCCCGTTACAGACTCATTCATTAGACTGTGTCAAGCCTGTTTTCCCAGGTTAAATCCCAAAACTGTTCTTTTCAGCCTCCTCAATATTGCAAGGAGCAGCTTTGTTCAGACAATAATGAGGTCACTGTCTGTAGCTTTTGGTGAGTAGAACAAAAACAAATAATGTGCGTACTTGAGGTAAATAAAAAAATGGGGAAAAGAAAACTTGGATCAGCAGTGGAACACTGCATTTGCAAAGTACAAACCGTAATTTGTAGGTGGTGCAGTGGTTAACGCTGTCACCTCACAGCAAGAGGTTCTCCGGTTTGATTCTCTGCTGGGGTGCCTTCTGTGCGGAGTTTGCATGTTCTCACTGCGTTCACGTGGGTTTCCTTCGGGTACTCCGGTTTCCTTCCACATTCTAAAGACATGCTTCTGGAACATTCCTCCCACATTCTAAAGACATGCTTCTGGAGCATTTCTCCCCGGGCCTCTGCTGAAAACAGGATCTGTGGAACCTAGTCGGACTTTCCCGGTCAACAAATGTTAAATAAATAAATAAAAAATAAAACAGTATGTTAGTAAGTGCCAACACACGTCAAGTGAAACTGAGATGTTTAAAATAAAGATTTACATAAAGGATTCACAAATGATTGATATTTGTAGCCTACAGAAGGAATGAAAACCTTACTGAGAAAAGCTATTGATTGGAAAAAGCAGAAACAAGCATTTATTTATTTAGTTAGTAATTTTGTGTTATATTTTCTTGTTTACTGAGAAAGTCCAACTGGGTTTATCTGCACTCTTTTTCTGAAGAGCCCAGGGGGAAAAAAGCTCCTCAGATTTGTACAAAAATCAAAATTACACATAGAATGGCAGTGTAGAGACCATATACAGGCATATAAAGAGTACATGATATTTTAAACAGTGTGTATAAATTTGCAGTGTGCATGAATATTTATGTAGTGTTTATATATTTGCAACCATATCCCAATATATATATATATATATATATATATATACCCTCCTGCATCTTATTTACAAGTTCACCTTACGAATCTGTCAGTTGTAGTGTAGAATGTTCATCTTTATGGTCACGGCTGCAGTAGCCTAACCGTTATGGGTTAGATCCTGCTAAGAATACAACAACCAGCCAGCTTCCAAAGCTGCAGAGCACCTTCCACATGCCCAGACTTATCTCGAGCTGTGCTGAATAAATGTCAGCTTTGAGCACCAAGGCCTTCAGAGCTTTCCTGCTGCCAGAGAGCTCTCCCCTGCAGGCATTCAAGAATCGGTGGTGGGCTGATGCAGTTCCAGTGCTGGGCTGACAAGTTCCCTTCGGGGTGGGGACTTACATTTTTTTTTTTTTTACAACAGAAAACGTTCTTTTTCTGTAAAATATTACTTTTTGAGCAAGAGATTTTTTTGGGGGACTGTCATTTGACTTTTGTACACATTTAAATTGGAGCGAGCATTTGTTTTTTTTGTTTTTGTTTTTTTTTTGTTTGTTTGTTTTCGGTAAGTGTTTAATGTGATTTTTACTGTGTTTTATTGGAAAAAGTGACTTTTTTATTACTTCTCTTTTACCGACTACTGCTGCTATTCTTCCCTGGGAATTGGGCACCTTTTTCAGCTTTACCATGGAGCAACACATTGGTTCTTAAATTGTACCATCTTCCAGCAACAAAAAGAGATTAAACAGCCTTTGCTACCACAGTAGGCTGTTAGTTTGCCTCAGCTATAGCTGGGTGACTCTGCTGTGGTCAAAGCTCGTTCTGTGGATCACTTACCTTTTCCCTTAGATCCCTCTGATGTCTCTACAGCTGCCATGAACTGAGGGGTTAGTAGGTCCTCTATGAGTGTTGGTCCACCATTAGTGGGCAAGGGAGAGCCACTCTTATTACTGGGAGAAGGGAAAGTGTTTCTGCTAAGCCAGAAAGCTGTGCCCATCCCTAGGGAAGTTTTTCTTAAGACATTCTGGGTCTGTTTCTTTAACAGATGCCTTCTGTTTTAGTTACTCTGAGCAGGAGTAATTTGCTTGGCTTATCTCAGGGCTTTTCTTTAAGATGGTTTCTAGTAGTTGAAAAGGGGATTACTCTTTCCCTGAAGAGATTCAAGACACTGAACCCGTTGTGGAATGTGAAGAGACAACTGTTAGTTTGTCTGCAAAGACTTCTGATTCAGACTCTGAGGAGAGTGCAGTATCTATTGGTCCCTATGAAGGATTCTGTTCCTCTGGTCTTTTTTCAGGGCAAATATTTTTTTTTCTGTGGGAAAACAATGATGTTTCTCAATCCCTTGGAAAATGTCATGATTTGTTACAACTGGAATTTGCAGAATCTTTTGCCTATTTCTCTAGTTCTGTTCTTCGGAGGATGTTTTTGGGAAGGCCTGCAATTTCCTCTGACAGTCAGCCTGCTGCCCCTGAAAAGCAAATAGGTTATATAAAGTTCCTCAGTCTTAAGTTTTTATGTGCTAATCCCAGGCCTGACCCAGCAGATACAGCCTTAGTAAATCCAGCTGCTGCTAAGCATTTTGTTAATACTAATCCCACTCCTCCTGACAAGTAAGAGAAGGCTTTTGAATAGTTTAGGGGGAAACGTGTATGCTTCTGCAACTCTTGTTTTTAGAATTCTCAGTTGTCAGGCTAATATGTTGAAGT
The DNA here is from genome assembly GCF_019279795.1 of Protopterus annectens. Taxonomy (NCBI): domain Eukaryota; kingdom Metazoa; phylum Chordata; order Ceratodontiformes; family Protopteridae; genus Protopterus; species Protopterus annectens. The sequence continues at coordinate 925,983,963 of NC_056737.1, read as the reverse complement.
TTATCTTGGTCGGTTGTGAAAGTATGAGGAATGTTTTGGAATCAGTTGCTTACTGTGAGGAGGTCTCTGCCTTGTGTAAGTTTGTTCCGTTTCCCAAGTCACTACTCTGTTTGAAATGTCCCTAGGACTCTGTAGATGTCACCTCAGGGCTGCTGTACATGGAACAGTTTTTGAGGAGGTTTGCCTAGCTGCATTCACTGAATCTCACAGAGGATGTCAAGAATGAAAATTTGATCCTTAGTCACTGTTGCAATGTTCCTTACAGTAGGGATATCTTGCCAAGGATAGCCATACATCCGGCCAGCATACCAAAGCCTGACCCTTACACGCACCATATATCCAAAGTATGTCCTGCAACCAAGGTATAAGGAACACAAGTGGCAAACATCTGCCAACTCCTCAATTTCTTTGCCACCAGTCAGAATGCAGCATTTTGAATTCAGTTTGAAGGTTGTATGTCTCACAGTTCTCAGAGCTTTTGGCAGATAAGTACTCAATTGGGGACTCTTACTCTGTTGCCAAATGTGGGACAAGTTGAAAATCTTGTTGGTGACTCCCTTTTGGCCCAAACAGCATTGGTTTCCCCTTCTTTTTCACCTGGCCATGGGCAATCATCACAAGTTACTTTACAAGATGGATCTACACACATATAGTATAAGGGCTGTCTAATTCACTCTCATCTTCTCACCCTACAGTTGACTCTCTAGGTGATAGGATTTTGATTCCTTTTTGCCACTAGTTTTCTAAGACTGTGTTTTGGGTTTTGCAGGAGGTCAGGAAAATCCACTACTAGAAAATCTTATATTGTGAAAAAGAGTTTCTTCTTACAGCAGTGAACAGGACCCTCTTTTAGTGGCTATTCCCACTGTTCATTCTTATTTGTGCAAGTTGCTAAATTTTGGTCTGGGCATGCTGTTCTGTTAAAGCTCATTTGTCAGCCATTTCTGCTGGTCTGCCACTGGATCCACCACATTCCTCTAGGCTTGAGATTGAACAGTTTCTCAGACAGCCTTCATATTAGGCCTCCAAGAAAACCCATGCCTCCTCCTTAGGACCTTAAACTTTGTTCTTGAAAAATTGACCCAGCCACCTTTTGAGCCAGTAACTTCTTCCTCTTTAGAATTCTGTACCTGAAAAACTATCCTCTTGGTAGCTCTTATGTGCCCTTCTGTTCACCTTCTGCTGTATTCTTTACTTGAGGGATATCACCCCAGAAGGCCCACATCGTTAGTCAGTATACAAAAGTCTTTTGCCACTGTAGGATACGTGGTACCTCCTTTTCTGCCACCGGTCAGAACGCCAGCTCTAACCATTGGTTGTACAGTTTCCAGTGTTTCTAACTTCTGCTTTCTCTTCTTGTTATAATTTTGTTATGTCATCCAGGAAGGGCAAGTGCCAGTGTGGAAGACAAATTCCACATATGGACAGCCATACCCAGTGTCTTTTTTGCTTAGGCCCCAACTACAACCATACGTCATGCAGTATTTGCCAGTCATTCTTTCCTAGAACCCATAGAACTAACCTTTCATCACTACCATTGTGTTTGAAAAACCAACGGCTAAAATTGTTAAGCGCATGGAGGGATCCTTGAGGCCCGAAGCTGAGCCACTGAAGCATAAGGCCAAGAAACTACAGTGTATGCCTTCCTCTGCACCTCAGCCATCCAACGTATCTACCTAGGCACTGGACAACCCGGAGGAACGTCCGATTCCAGGCATGGAGTCATAGGCCAAACGCACTTCTGAGGTCACCTTGACTTCAGCCATTAGCATGTCTCACGAGGTGGAACAGACATCCGATCTGGATGTCGAGGGAACCCAGGCTCGAATGCATTGAGGAACCTAGGGATTTTCTATAAATGTCTGCTACTAGTCCACTCCAGCTTGAAACCTTTGAACACAGCCATTCATCTAGACTCCCAGCATTACAAAAGATGGTCTCTCCAGCAATGAAAAAACAGAAGACAAAGCATGTCTTGTCTGCACAGGAGGCTCCTGCAAATTGGCAGGCCTTGTCCAAGTCTTTTTCAGGCCTTCATGGCTCTTAAGCAGCCTACCCCCACCACAGACTCTCACCCTTCCCAGAAAAGAGCTAAGCACCCAGACTCTTCAGATGAATCCTCTTCTGATGAAGAAGATTCTTTAGACTACTTTACTCAAATCCCCCTCGCCTCAGGAATACATCTCCCCTGAGGAGGAGTCAATAGGGGGCAGATTCTCCCATGGAGGAAATGTCCTTTAGGGAAACCATCCTGAGAATGCGTGAACATTTTAAGTAAGATTCTTCCCAAATCTCAGATGTCCAGAAAAGGTATTACCAACTTTTGCAAGTGGACCCTCCCAGTTCCTGTACAGTACCATTAGTACATCCAGCCTTTTTGGATGCCTTCCAGCATGCATCCCAAAACCCATACTCTCAGGCTGCAGCTCCCAAAAAGCCAGACTGTTGCTACAAAGTCCCTGGGGACTGCTAATTTCTTTTCAGGTGCCCGGCTGCAAACCCAGCAGTCATCTCTGTTGCTACTGGCAAGCCTTCTGTGATGCTCCTTTCTAACCCACTACTTAAAATGGACAAGGAGAGTAGAACCCTGGAAAGGCTAGAAAAAGACATACACTTCTACCACTTTGGCTTTCAGAGCTATCAGCTGCCTGACACGTATGACTAAATACTCCCTAGAAAATATGTCTCAAGCCACTTCTGCTGTGTCAAACCTCCCAGATTCTGTGGAAAAGCTTTTGGCCCTGAATCTTTTAGGAGCTTCTTCCCAAGTACAAAGACACTCCATCAAATGCATCTGTGATGCTGCTGAGGCCTGCACTAGGGCCACTGCTACCAGGTCAGTACTCTGAAGATTCTCATGGCTTAGACTTCAGCCACTGCAGGACACTTTCAAATCCAAATTAATGGATGCCCCTGTGGACAATATAGCCTTGTTTGGGCCACCTTCAGCTGCTCTTTTCAAAACCCTATAAGAAAAGTGTAAGGAACTCCGAGTTAAAGCACTGTTTGGTGTCCCCGGTGCCCAGGTTCCATAGAAATTTTCCCACCAAGCCTGTCTTTGTTCCACATTTTTCCATACCTGGACAACCTGCTCTTACCGGCCCCAAATCCTCAGGTTCTTCAACAGAACCTACAGACTACCATTACCCTCCTGAGAGGTCTTGAGTTCACAATAAACTTCAGAAAATCAACCCTCAGTCCATCCCAAGATCACACCTTTCTGGGCTGCCAAATCCAAACAGACCTTATGAAAGTGTCTGTACCACTTCAAAAGGCAGAGGACCTTCAGGCCTTCTTTCGATCCCTTCTCCCATTAAACCACATCATGGCCAAGGAATTCCTCAGGGTACTAGGTTTTATGGTCTCAGCCAATACCCATGGTACCTCTGGCAAGGCTACACATGAGGAAATTCCAGTGGTTCCTCAGATCTGTCTGTACCAAACACTCTCATCCACTAGAATATCTTATTCTCCTCATCCAATGTCTGAAGCGGGAACTTTTATACAACTAAACCCAGGTCTAGCTTTACACCCCCTAGACCCAGTCCAAGAACTTTACACAGACGCATCAGTTGTTGGCTGGGGTGCGGCCCTGGCCAATTTTACAGTCCAAGGAAGGTGGTTCCTCTAATAGAAAAGGGAACACACCACTGTAAGGGAGATGTGAGCACTGCTGCTAGCCTTACAAACATTCAGTTCCTTCCTTTGCCCATGCGCACTAAAGCTCTTCACCGACAACCTGACTATACTCTGGTGTGTAAACAAGCAGGGGGACCAGATCCTACCTCGTGTGTACACTGGCCCTCCTAATTTGAGAATTCCTAGATCAACACAATATATGACAGTCCAGGCTGTGTACATTCCTTCCAACAGAAACCTTGTGGCAGACTCTCTGAGCAGGTCCTGGACCCAATCCCATGAATGGATGCTCCACAGGGATGTGTTCCTGCACATAGTTCACCAATGGGGTACTCCACACGCAGGCTTGTTTGCCTCCTCCATGAGCAGACAACTTTCAAAATTCTGAGCCAGTCCCAAGTTCTCTGGCTTGGAAAGTGGACGCCCTCTCCTTGTGGAAGGGGATGTTCCTGTACTCATCCCCTCCTTGTACACTAATACCAAAAGTCTTGCTCAAAATCAGGTAGGATCAGCCAAAATTCTTGCTGGTGGCTCTCTTTTGGGCAAGACAGAATTGGTTCCCCCTTCTCCTGCAATTAGCCAAGGGCCATCACCACAAGTTACCCCACAGAGTGGACCTTCTCACACAGAACAGAGGATCCCTTGTACATCCACACCTGTCAACAAGACAGCTGACACTTTGGGTGACAGGATTCTAATTTCCTTCAGACACCTGTTATGTGAGGACGTGCTCAGGGTTTTGCCAGAGGTCAGAAAACACAACACTAGAAAGTCTTAAGTTTTCAAATGGAAAATATTTTCACTATGGTGTCTCTCTAAGAACCGAGACCCACTGGCAGTAAGAGTACCACTGGTTCTGGAATGTTTGTGTGAACTGCTCTCAGCTGGTCTGGCTTATTCATCAGTTAAAGCTGATATGTCCACTGTCTCTGCTTGTCTGTCTTTATCCCCTCCTCTGGCATCCAGGTTTGAGGTAAAACAATTTCTTAAATGCTTCCCCTGCACATTAGGCATCCCAGGAAACCTATTCCTCCTGCTTGGGACCTTAATTTTGTTCTAGAGAAATTGACATTGTCCCCATTTGAACCAGCAGCTTTTGCCTTCCTCAGACATTGCTCGTGAAAAATTGTCTTGCTAGTAGCCCTGACTTCAGCTAGAAGGGTCTTAGAACTCCAAGCTCTGATGGCCTTTCCCCCCTTCTTTGTCTTTCATAAGGACAGGGTATTATTGAGAAGGAACCCTTCCTTCATGCCCAACGTGGTTAAAGAGCTATCCCTTGACCAATCTATTCAGCTACCAACCTTCTTTCCCTGTCCATAAAATCACAGTGAGAAGATTCTGCACACCCTTGATGTTCACAGACAACTGTGATATTACCTGAACAAGATAAAAACCCTCGGAAAATCTGAACAGCTCTTTGTTAATTTTCATCCAAGGGCTCTGGGTCTTCCTGCATCCAAGCATATTTCTTCTTGGATTTCCAAAACTATCTCCTTTTGCTACACTCACCATGGAAAGGATCTTGATGCACCTGTAAAATCCCATTCTACCAGAGATATGGCTTCATCAAAGGCATTCTTCAAAGGACTGGATAACTGTGCCATCCTGGAAGTAGCTAGCTGGTCTACTGTGCATACCTTTACCAAACATTACAAGCTAGTACCAGTTTTGCCATAGCCATTTTACATGGCTTCATAACGAGTTCCTCTTCTCCTTCCTCCTCACCCCTTCCCTCTTGAGCTCTGGTATTCTCCCTCAAGTAAAGAACACAGCATCAAGTAAATAGAAGGACATAGAAAAGTTGTGTAAAATCTTACTATAACCATAGATGTAATGGGATCCTATCTCGCCTACATTCATGACAGATGGGGTTCGGAGCCGATCCATCGGCTCCGACTCGGCAACTAATACACTAGCACGAAGTCTCTCATTGGCTGGGCTACTCCCTATCCCAGGATGCACTACACCTGCTTCCCCAGATCTCGTTTGCCGCTTTACAAGCTGGACGTGGTCTCGACTTGGCTGGAGCTAAGTGGTTCTTTTTACCTTTATTGGTCTTTGACCTTGGGGTTTTTTGTCATATATTAACCAAACAGCTGTTTTAACAGCTATTCCTTATTATTCTTTACTATTTGTTACATTTGAGTGCTTGAGTGTCTTCTGGTACTTTATTTTTTCAGTCGGGCAAGGCCCGTTTAAGTTAGAGGGCCTTTGCCCTACCTTGTGTGCTATTTAGCCTTAATTACTTTTTGTGGTTAATTGTTTTTCGGGCCAAGCCCGTTTAAATTAGAGGGCTTTGGGCCGTTGGACTTGTTTTGTCTGTTTGTTTGTGAGGTAAACTTTTTTTCCTAAGTACTCCCGCCAGTGTGTCTCGCGCTTTTCAGTTGGCGCAATTCTGTTATAGTGCTTACTTTTTGTGGTAAAGTCATACTTGTTGAAGGGCCTGTACTATGTCTAAGGAACAAAAGTCAGGTTTTAAAAAAATGCGCTCGGTGCAGTTATAAAATGTCCATCACAGACAGCCATTCAGTCTGTGTTTATTGTTTGGGGCCGAAACATCTGCAAGAGACTTGTAGCGTATGTCATGCTTTCTCTGCTAGAGTTCTTCAAGAACGCAAGAACAAGTTGATATTGAAAGGGCTTATAAAACCTTCTTTTGAGGAAGCCTTAAATCCTCCTGTTGCTTCCAAAAAGAAAAGATCGTCGGCACCGACAAGTCCGTCGGAGCCGACTTCTAAAAAGACAAAATTGACCTCTTCTTCCTCGGCTCCACTGACTTCGGGGCCGAGGGTCGAAGGGTCTGCCTCGATACCTCCTACTTCGGCTCCATTGCCTTCGGAGCCGCAAGTTGGAGTATCGAGAGGTGAATCACCTCCATCGGTTCCAATGGCTTCGGAGCCGGTGGAAGTGTGCAGCTCAGACTCTTCCCCCTCGGCTCCGAAGAAGGCTCCTTCGGTGCCGATGGTGGTCCATGCTGTGGTGGAGTCGGCGCCGATAGAATTGGAGCCGTTTCGGAGCCGGTCCCCTTCTCTCTCGGAGCCGAGAGGAAAGTCTTCTCGAGTGTCTACCTCCTCTAAATCCTCGAGACTGTCAGATTCGGACCTGGATAGGGTTTTACAGTGGCTATTCCAATCTCCAGTGTTTACTAAAATGGACTCGGCTCCAGCACAGTTTGCTTCGGAGCCGATCCCCCCTCCAACACATTTGATTCCTCCTCCAACCTCTTCGGAGCCGTTGGAGCCGGTGGTGGTGGAGCAATGTGGAGCCATACGGTCGGAGCAGAGACCCCTTACAGGCCTCTCGGCTCCGACTGTGCTTCCTACCCTGTCCTCCGGTTCAGGGTTTGGTACTGCGACCTCTTCAGCCGGGCCCGAGGGGAATACTTTGGGATTGGGTGCTTCGGTGCCTAGTCTTCCTCTCGGAGCATCGGCTGCTGGAATTCCCAGTGCCATCGTGGCCTCTAGACCAGTGACCTCTTTGGATTCTGGAGGTCCGGCCTTTGAGGCCATGAGGAGCGCGCTGGCCATGCCTTTGCCGGTTCAACAAGATTCTACCTCACCGTCCCTAGATTTGGAGACTGGTGCCTCTGTTGTGTTGCAGCCCCCCGGCAGCGGGGCCCCAGGGCCTGAGGATACCCCCATCGGGGGTTCCCTTCTTCCGGGTGGTCCATCCGAAACTGCTTCGGACGAACCCCCACGGAAGAGATTGTGTAAGAGGAAGCACGTAGACTCCCAAGATGAGTCTATTACATCGGATACTGACCTCGATGACGCAGAAGGGTCCCCCAAATCATCTTCAGATGATATTTCCTTCTCAGATATCTTGGAAATTCTGAGACAGAGAGGTGACTGGCAAGCCAAAACCCCTTCAGCTGAGGAGTCAGTCTTCCTCAAGGCCTTTGGGGCCCAGCCTTCCGCCTCCTGGGTGTCTCCGCCCTTCGATGAACTCCTTGATTTGGTTTCTCGAAGGGTGTGGGAACACCCTGATTCTGTGGAACCGGTGCCTGCGAGGCCCAATAAATTTTTGTCAGCCCCCCCCCAGAAGGAGTTTCTCACAAAGGGTGTGCCTTTAGATGCTTTGGTGGTGGCTTCTGCCACACAGCAGGACGTGGCAGAGGCTTCGACGTCTATTCATCCTCCTAATAAGGATTCTAGGAGTATGGATAGGCACGGAAGCGTCTGTCCTCAGCGGCCTTTACCTTACGGTCGCTGAACTACTTATGTCATTTTACGAGGCTCCAAAGGGATCTTCTCAAAGAGCTAAATGACTCTCTTGTTGGTAATCTACCTGAGGCGCTGGCCCGACTGTTGGCGCACAGATGACTACCCTCTTTTCTATTGTTAACTCGTCCATGAGGCTCATCTCATATGCGGCCGAAGGGGCGAGTAGAGCAGCGGGAACAGGCGTTGCCCTCAGGAGACAAGCCTGGTTACGCTTGTGTTCGTTCACGGAGGCTTTCAAGTCTTCCTTCACGACGCCCTTTGATGGGTCATCCTTGTTTGGACCCAAGGTGAAGGACACACTAACTAGGTGCGAGCAGGAGGGCAAGACTTTGACTGCCGCTAGCCCGATTTTCCGCTCCTTCTAGGCCTTACCCCAAGGCTGGGAGAGGAGGGAAAATGTGGTTTAAAAAATCTCAGAAGTCTTTCCCTACTCCACCCAGTGATTCCCCCTCCAGAGGCAGGGGAGGGGGGAATTTTGGAAGACGCCGCCCCAGAGGTGGCAGAGGCCCCCGTAACTCTGGAGACCGCGATTCCTTTCGTGGTTCTTCATACAACCAGCGTTCCTGAGTTGTTGCCCGGCTGTGCAACTCCGAGCCAGTCGGGTCGCTATGGCGCACCCACAAGCTTGGGAACCCATCACAAGCGATCAGTGGGTGCTTCGCATTACCGGAGGTTATATCATCCCCTTCAACAAACCCCCCCTTTCTTTAAGGGAAATCCCGGACGTACCACCCAGTCAGCGGGATCAAGCAGCATTAGAGGTTTCAAAGCTGCTAGAAAAAAGAGCCATCCAGCCTGTCCCCATCGACCAGATCGGATCAGGAACTTACTCAAAATTATTTTTGGTACCAAAAAAGGCAGGGGACTTCAGGCCCATTTTGGACCTCAGTTCATTGAATCGTTTCGTAAAGAAGTCCAAATTCCGAATGGTCACTCTTCAATCGATTCTTCCTTTGCTGGAAAAAGATGCATGGATGTGCTCCATAGATCTCCAGGACGCTTACTATCACATTCCCATAGCTCAAGAGTCCAGGAAACATTTACGCTTCCGCCTCGGAGTCAGTCATTTTCAATTCCGAGCACTGCCCTTTGGTCTCACCACAGCCCCCAGGGTGTTCACCAAGTGTCTGGCAGTGGTAACTGCTCACCTGAGAAGTCAGGGATTCCAGGTGTTTCCTTACCTAGACGACTGGCTCCTTACTGCCACCTCCGAGCATCTACTACTCCAAGCGCTCAGAGCCACGTACACCTTGGGCCGTTTCTTGGGGATCACGTTCAATTTGCAAAAATCTGTACTACAGCCATCTCAGCGTATTACTTTCATAGGCGCAGACTTAGACACAAAAAGAATGCGCGCCTTTTTACCGGCAGCAAGAATTCAGGTGTTACAAGATCAAGTCAGATCCTGTCTCCCCCTACAAAAAGCCCCGGCCCATCGGATCCTACAACTGTTGGGCTCGATGGCGTCGACCATACTTTTAGTTCCCTTGGCCAGACTTCATATGCGAATTTTACAATGGCTACTGTCGGTTCAATGGTCTTATCAGGAACTTCCCTTGAACCACTTAATCATAATCACGGAAAGTTGCCGTCGAGATCTGCATTGGTGGCTTCTCCAATCAAATCTCGACCAGGGGCGATCCTTTATACCACAACGTCCCGTTGCCACTGTGACTACGGACGCCTCCCAGGTAGGGTGGGGGGGTCATTACCTGGACAGGTCGGTCCAAGGCACATGGCAGATCCAGGAAACGCATTTGCATATCAATGTCCTGGAGATGAGAGCAGTACTGTTGGTACTCCAAGCTCTCCATCACGCTCTCCCACAGGGCCCGATTGCTATCCTATCCGACAACATGTCGGTGGTATGGTACATAAACAAGCAAGTTGGAACCAGGTCTTACCCACTATGCAGAGAAGCCATGAGAATTTGGCACTGGGCGGTAGCTACCAACCGCTTTCTAATGGCAACGCACATACCGGGGAAGTCCAATGTGATTGCGGACAGATTAAGCAGGACCATTCTTTTACCCCACGAATGGTCCCTCAACCAGGGTATAGCTGCGAAAATCTTCGACAGATGGGGTCATCCTTGCTGCGACCTGTTTGCCAGCCCTCACAATGCGAAATGCAGAGAGTTCTTCACACTGTTCCCTTCTCAGGGACAGATTCCCAGGGACGCTCTGACTCACATTTGGCCCCCCGGTCTTCTCGCCTTCCCTCCGTTCCCCCTCTTACCGAGGGTGATACAGAAGGCCATTTACATGGAGAGCGAGATGATTTTGATTGCCCCGCACTGGCCTTGTCAAGTTTGGTTTCCTTTCCTACAGAGGCATGCGATAGAAGGTCCATGGTTTCTGGATCCGGTGCCAGACCTGTTGACTCATCAGTCAGGACGGCTTCATCCGTCTCTCAGGTCCCTGAAGTTGGCAGCATGGTTACTCCACTTCCATCCTTAGTCCGAGACAATGCTCTATCCCCGGACGTGGTCCACATACTGTCTTCTTCTCATAAACCTTCCACCATCAAACTTTATTCCAGTAAATGGAAAAGGTTTGCTTTCTGGGCTCAAGAACGGGGTATAGATCCTCTCACTGCACCAGTATCGGAGGTTCTGAATTTTCTGGCCTCCCTTTTTCAGTCGGGCTCTTCAGTTTCTACCATTAAGGTTCAGCTAGCGGCCATTTCTAATTTTCATGCTTCATTTGAACCTTCATTGATGTCTCACAAACTTTGTAAGGCTTTCCTTAAAGGGGCTTGGCTCCTGAGGCCTCCTTTATCTCATCCTGTCCCCCCGTGGGATTTGAATATGGTTCTTGCTGCCCTAACTGCCCGTCCTTTCGAACCAGCTAAGACCTGTGATTTAAAATTTCTGTCTTGGAAAACGGCCTTTTTAGTAGCCATAACGTCTGCCAGGCGAGTTTCAGAACTTCAAGCTCTTTGTTCTGATCCTCCCTATTTGATTTTTCACAAGCATAGAGTTTCATTGAAATTAAACCCTGCATTTATACCAAAAGTGGCCTCCTCTTTCTGTATGCAACAAACTATAGAACTCCCTGTCTTTTTCCCAGAATTCTCTAATAACGCAGAATATACTTTGCATCAATTGGACGTACATAGACAACTGCGTTTTTATTTGAATAGAACCGCTCAAACGCGGAAATCTAATCAATTGTTTGTTTCCTTTGCAGCGAACAAATTGGGTCAACCAGTATCAAAAACCTTCATATCTAAATGGATTAAAGATTGTATCATTTTTATTTATTCACAAGCTAACAAAGACCTTCCCTTTCCAGTCAAGGCTCATTCTACCAGGGCAATGGCTACTTCCATAGCTTTTCACTCCAAGTTGTCAATAGATGATATTTGTGCTGCAGCAACCTGGACTTCTCCGCACACTTTCATTTCTCATTACAAATTGGATGTGGTTTCTCGAGGCAGAGCTTCCTTTGGTTCCACAGTTCTCAGGAGTGTTTTCCAATGAGCCACCCGGGATGTAGGTGCTAGGGACGCTGTCCCATCTGTCATGAATGTAGGCTAGATAGGATCCCATTACATCTTTTAGTTATGTACTTACCATAACTTCGGATGTATGGGATCCATCTCGCCTACATTCATAAGTACCCACCCTCCTTCCCCCTTCCATTTGGATTTAGAGGAGTTGTAGTCCCTCTTTTCTTAGCGTTCTTTCTTGAAGAACTTTAGTTGGTTATTGTGACTACTAGTTTTTCTGTGTTTGCATGGATGTATGAAAGCGAACAAACAAGATCTGGGGAAGCAGGTGTAGTGCATCCTGGGATAGGGAGTAGCCCAGCCAATGAGAGACTTTGTGCTAGTGTATTAGTTGCCGAGTCGGAGCCGATGGATCGGCTCCGAACCCCATCTGTCATGAATGTAGGCGAGATGGATCCCATACATCCGAAGTTATGGTAAGTACATAACTAAAAGTTGTCCTTCTCTTCAATGCTGCAGTATTCTATCCCTCCCGCCTTCCCAACTGGTCTCTTGTCTTTCCTGGATGCATTGATCACTCATAGCCGTAGTCTGGCTTACCTCCTTGGGAAATTCAGTTCTAAGGATGGTACATGCTTACGTCCATTTTATGGCCTGCGTCTGTAGCCGACATCAGGTGTACCACGTACCCTATAGTGGCAAAAGACTTTCGTATACTGGCTAACGTTGGGCACTTTCTGGTGGGAGTATCCCTCAAGTAAAGAATACTGCAGCAGTGAAGAGAAAGACATCTATGGTTATGGTAAGATTTTGCAGTTCCTCCTTTTCTGGTTTTCCACAGACACAGTGCGTCTCTCAGAACCAGTCCTTCCTGTATGCCTAAACTGGCTAATGTGTCTTTGAATCAGACCTTCCATCTTCATCCTTTTTTTCCCCCATCTCCTCAAAACAGAAGTGAGAGGATTCTCTATTCTTTGGATTTGCGTAAACAGTTCAGATATTACTTAGACAAGACTAAAGATATTAGGAAATCTGAGCAACTTTTTGTTTCTTTTCAGGCCAAGAAGCTGTATGTGGCTGTTTCTAAGCAAACCAAGATTTTAAGGCCATTTATTTTTGTTGTTGTTCTTTTCATGGCAGATATATTTCTACTTTTGTGCTCCCTGTGTTAGTGAGGTTACTTCTTCTGAAACTTTCTTTAAGGGTCTTGATACTGAGATCCATTTTGGAAGTTGCTGCGTTGTTGTCTTTGCATACTTTTGCTAAGAACTGCAAGTTTGATGTGATTTCTAAGGCCAGAGCAAGTTTTGCTAGGTCCATCTTCCATGTTTTTAAGAGGGTTCCTCAGTTTCTTCTTTGTTGTAGCTCTAGTACTCTCCCTGTTGTAAGGAATATTGCAGCAGTGATTAAGCAAGGACATAGTAGTAGTGCGAGAGCTTATCATAGCAATAGATGTCCTGATCACTGTTGCAGTATTCTGTCCATTCCTTTCTCTCCTGTTGGGTTTTCTCTTCTCACTCTGGCTGAGAGATTTTCTTTTCCTTTTTCTGGATGTAAATGTACCATCTTTCTTCCGTATTTGCTGGTCCTTCTGGGGCAGTTCAGTTCTGTGTATTTGGTGCTCTTACATTGTTTGTGTACCTTGTACGTATGATATATGTCTGAATTACTGTGTGTGGAAGGGCCCAGACTTTGGTTCGCTGCCTGGACTTAGGGCTGTCCTCTCCAGGATATCTCTGTTGTAAGGAATACTGTAACAGTGATAAGTAGGACATCGACTGTTATGGTAAGTTCTTGCACAAACTTACTTTTTTGGACTTTGTGCCACTCATCAAAAATTGTGGTGAGAGGAAAGCCCTTTTTTACTCCATCTCCTTATGAACTAGTTCATTAGGCTGATGTATGGTTTAAGATAGTAACATCCATGAAGCACTGATCTGATTTCCAACCTATAGTCTGCAGGACAAAAAGTAAAAGATTAGCAGTAAGAATAACTGTTCAGAATGTAGGATCCAACATTATTCATGGATTTCACTGTTTATCCTTGGGGCTGCCAAAGAGTTGTCCACAGGAGCATAGGAATCCTTGGGAATCCTCAGAGAGACCTTAGCGAGGACTGGATTCAGGGAACACTGTCACCTTAGAATATTCAAGGCTTCTCAATCTGCCAAAGACCCCAGCCTGGGCAGACTTACCCCAGGAATTCAGGCAGGAATTACCTAGGAGCACCACCACTGATGCTGAACTAATGGGACAGTGACTCCTTCTAGAAAAGCAACTAATAAAGCACAAGGGGGGTGCACTGGGAGAAAATCTACTGTAAGGACAGCCTAGATTAAAAAAAAAAATTTTCACCAAGGGGCCTCTGACTTTTCAAGAAACCTATCTGAAATAACATTGAAGAGGCCCTGATTCAGGAATGGGACAAAGTGGTAGACAAATCCAACCTAAAGTTAGTTGACATTCTCCTAAAACACAATAAATTACAGCAGGAAGCCACCCTGGAAAAAAATTCTTCAACTAGAGCACACCTGTAAAGACTGTGCAGGAAGTGCAGAGAAATTTCAGGGACAAGAGAACAAAATCATTAAGTATGAGAACAGTATAAAAGCGATGATTTATTTTTGCAAAGTTTCGTTAAGTTAGCTGCAACCAGGCTCCAACATTCTGAACAGTTATCCTTATTCTTAAGCTGATTTACAGTTTATGAATGCCGAATAATACACCAATACACCGTATGAACACGTACATAAATGCATGGAACTAGCCATACCCAGCAGAACCAAGATGCTCTCCTCCAAAAAAAGGAAGCCAGTCTGGTGGACCCCTAACATGTAAACTCTACAACAGCAGGAGACTGTTGCAGAAAAAGGTGAAGTCCCAAGACTGGAAAAATTCCCTTAAAAGCCTAAGCAAAAAGTTGAGATTCCTCATCAAAACCTCCAAAGCCATCTATGAAGGCAGAATTGCGACAGACTCTAAAAACAACCACAAAGCCTTTTATAGTTATATCAAGAATCTCCATGGCAATACCCAGATTTGCTCTGAGTTACTGCACAATGGTACCTCCTGTACTGAGCCAACAGATATTGCCAATATACTGGCTGACAGATTCAGTGCCAACTTTACCCCCCCACCCCCGGACCAATCTCAATACCGGAAGAATGCCAGGCACCCAGAATTACTGCAGTACAGGTTAAAGCTGCATTGTCTAAGGTCAAGAATACAGCTTCTGTGGGACCCAACAATATCCCAGGCTGTGTTCTACATGAATTACAAAGTGAACTGACTGGCACCACATATGTGTGCTCTGTTCACTCACAGCCTCGCCTCAGGCTTTGTCCCTACCTAATGGTGTATTGCTACAGTCATCCCTCTCCATAAAGGAAGAGCGACTACAGGCCCTAGAAATGATTGCCCCATTAGCCTGATGAGTCTGATCTGTAAGGCTATGGAGAGCATCATCATGGACCTAATTAACAAGAATATAGGGAATCTCCAAACTCTAGATCCCACGCAATTTGGTTTTGTGAAGGGTAGATCATGCCTGCTCAACCTGGTTAACTTCTTTAAATTAGTCTCCAGAGCGGTGGATGAGGGTAAGGAATTATTGATAAACTCAGCAAACGAGGCATCAACCTATATCGTTAGATGGTTTGCAAATTGGCTCATAGATAGAACCCACAGTGTGAAAGTAGCGGACTCCAAGTCAGACTGCCGACCAGTCACGAGTGGAGTCCCACAGGGATTGGTCCTGGGTCCTCTCCTGTTTGGCATCTACTTCTCGGAAGTCCAGGCCAACACGGAGGGACTGTGGCTAACCACATTCGCAGACGACTACAAGCTTGGAGCCATTATTAACTCCCCAAGTGATGCAGACATCCTACAGAAAGGCCTCACCGAGACCAATGACTGGTTTTGAAACTATGGCCTTAAGCTTAATGCCAAAAAATGCATAGTCATCCCCTTTGGGAGAAACTCCATTCCCACTAATTGCCACATTGATGGAGCCCACTGAACACTGAAGGCATTATAAGAGATCTGGGGATACAGGTTGACAGCAACCTCTCCTTCGACCACCATATTGCCACTGTGGTCAGAAAGCCCTTCTATGTGGCACATCTCATTACCAAGGGTTTTGCATCCAGGAAGAAAGAGGTCATCATTTCTCTCTACTCTTCCCTCATTAGACCAATCATAGAGTGTAATGCCCTATTTGGCATGTACCTCACTAGACACCTGCAACACCTGGAGAGGCCTCAAAAGTACCTCACAAAGAGGATCCTTGGCCTTAAACACATGTCCTACACAGACAGACCCAAAAAAACTCCAGCTATTCTCTGTCTCATATCGTCTACTAAGAGGTGATCTCTGCTTGACTTACAAAGCCATGTCTGACCCTGCTCTGTTAGAAATGCTACATCTAAAGAAATCCCAATCCCTCCGCACCACACGCTCCAGAGACCTCAACCTCATTACCACAATCAACAGAACACGCTGGAGGGACAGGTTCATAACCCAGAGACTATCCGTGCTCTGGAATAGACTTTTCCATACATGTCAAGCAGAGCACCTCACTAGCCCTCTTCAAGAGAAATCGTGATGAGTGGATGGGAAATAGAGAGTTCACCTCGGAGATCACTCCAGTGGCTCTACTTAATAGAGGCACTAGGAACTAACGATGGGCAGCACAATGCCAGGGCACTTATATGGGCTAGGCTTGTAAAGGCCCCAGGGCCATTAGCCTGTTTCACACCTATGAACCTATGACATTGAAAACTGTATTGCTTATTGCTCTGACATGTGCAAGACGAGTATCTAACTTGCAAGCTCTCGTGGTGGTTGTGAACCCTATTTGTTTTTTCTTTCCATAGCAATAGGGATTCTTTCAGTGTGAATTCTTTATTCATGCCAAGAGTTGTTTCAGTGTTTACTTTGAATCAGGCTGTCAGTCTCCTGTTTTTTCTGTCGTGAACTTAAAAATCAGGGAGAAAGGATTCTTCATATTCTGGATGAGAACAGGCAAATCTGTTATTAATCTGACATTACCAAGTATGTTTGGAAACAAGCTGAATAGCTGTTTATCTCCTGTGATGGGACAAAGAAAAGGCAGCCTGTGTCAGAACAGACTGTTTCCAGATTGGTCATCCCTTGCAATTACTTTGTTATTCCCACCATGGTGTATCACTTTTGGGCAGGATCAGGGCACATTCTTTTAGAACTTTGTTTTTCTTGATGGCATATTGGAAAGGAGAGGGTTGTAGAAGCATTCTGGAGGTATCTGTTTCGTCCTCTTTTCATACTTTTTCAAACTGAATTCCTTCTCCAGGTCCAGCATAGGCTTTGCTTGGACCATTCTCCAAGGCATCCTGGATCCTGCCCCTTCCTAATCCCAGGCTCTGTATGATACAGTAATGTACCCATATAGCTAAAGGCTACTGTAACAGTGATACTGATGAACATAGTACAGTTATGCAAGTTGCACTTGCCATAACAGTACAAGTAACCACACCCTCCCTCCATCCCCCTTTTTCAGTATATAATTTTTTTTTGTTTGTTTACTATAGTTATGTAATTATAATTTGTCGTTTTTTTTTTTTCAGGACAGTAGAGATGATGTGCCTTCCCCGTAAATTAATTTCTTGAACTGCTTCCCCGACCCTTTTAAAGGCACACCCTGTGACCCAAGGGCAGGCGTAAATACAGTATGATATATATGGACAGCTTGAGTGCCCAATTTTTGGGAACTGGGAAGAAACCATAGTATCCTGAGAAAATCCACACTGATAAAGGGAAAGCATTCAGACTCCACACATTGCCAAGAAGTTATGGTTGAATCCTGGACTTTGGGGCTGTGAAGCAGAGATCTTACCACCAAACTAGCTGTTGTCCTCATACAAATCTGTAATTTTTATAGATACATTACTTTTGTTGTATAGACCTTTGCTGTGTTGCAGTTTTACAATTTTTGTGTGTGGTATTTGTGAGTTATTTAGCTGAAAATGTTTTAGTTGCAAGTATACAGTTTTCAGAGTTTTACCTGCAGATAGATTGTTGCTATGACTTGCTTCATACTTCCAAACAGTTGTTGCCCCCTGGAAAGTTGGGGAGCTCATACAGATCCAGTCATAACACTCTTGCATGTTAGAAGACCAAAAAAACTTTGTTTCTTTTTTTGCAAGAGTAAATAAATTAAAGCTAAGACTTGTTAATTTAAATGCATGTGTTTCCTTTGCAGTCAAGTGAACAAGACATCTTAAAATATCTTGTTAAATGGGGCGAACATCAGCTGATGAAAAGAATGGCAGACAGAGGTAAGAAAAATAAAGTAATGGTATTTGTTTCTGTTTGTTGGTCAATTAAGTAGCGAGTCTTTTGGTGTCTGTCTGGTTTATTGACATGCAGTCCATAGCTACCACTATCAAGTTCCTGAAAGTAACACTGTCAACAGTGCATCTCACCTAATGTTGTTCAGTAGTTGTCACTTAACCACAAAGTGAATAGGGTGCGTCATTAATTTATGTACTGTGCAATGTTGTCAGTTTGAAGTATGTGCAGGTCTGCGAATGCTTTACAGTAACACATGCTTGTAGTCCAGTCATTGTTATTCTGATGGTATTGGCCATCATAGTTTTCAGGCTGCCTTTTGTGAAAGAACCCATAGCAGTCCTAGTCCACTGACCTTTTTCAAGTATGTCATTGAGTTGTATTTTGTAAACATATTTGTTAAGCAAGCATTGTAATAGAAAGATTCTTCTGTCGGACAAAAGTAAACTGTATTTTTTTGATAGGGATGAGGAAACAAATCCCTTGTCATAATTGTGAGGGAAGCTACACCCTCAGTATTTCCAGTAACTTATCCCAGTATGCACTTGTAAATTCTTCTTTCAGCTTTTTCCCGGTTATGGGTCACCACAGCGGATCACCTGTCCGCTCATGACTGGCAGTGGAGTTTTACGGTGTCGAGTTGCCAGCCCGGCACCCAACCTTCCACAGAAGACACACACATGCACACACACATGCGCCTAGGGCCAATTTAGTGTGTCCAATCCACCTACAGCATGTCTTTGGGATGTGGGAGGAAACTGGAGCACCTGGAGGAAACCCAAGCGGACCACAGGGAGGACATGCAAACTCCACACAGAAGGCACCCCAGCCAAGAATCGAACCGGCGAACCTCTTGCTGAGAGGCGACAATGCTAACCGCTGAACCACCACGGCTACCCCATTTATGCACTTGTAACTAAACAGTGTGAAACAGAAGAGGGAGAAAATGTACAAACTAAAGGTGCAAGAGAGGAATGAGGGTGTGTTAAAAGAGAATGATAAAGGGTAAAAAGAAATAAGAGACCTAGATGGTTCGAGAGGAAATATTGAAAGTGGAAGTGAACAACAGAAGGACTTAAAGATGTAGAGAAGGAAGAAGTGGAAAGAAGAGTAGATATGAAACGGCAAGGAAAGAAGCAACTAGAAGCACCGGGAGCACCCAGGAAAGAGGAATGTGGTTAAGGTGATATGAAGGGTGGGGGATTCAGTTCTTTGGATAAAGGGGAGACTAAGGACAAAATTGAGGAAAGCTTAGTCAAATGAGATATTGGAAGAAGCATGTGGTCAAGGTGGTCACATGGTTTTATCCTGTCCATTTTCTTGGAGGAGAATAAAAGGTAGGGTACCAGCTCGAGAGAACAACAGAGAGGGAGACATGGCTGAAACACAAGGGAGGAATTCTGCGGGGAACTGAGGTAGTTAAATTGAGACCAAGGTCAGTGGACCAGATAAACTGCCACTGGAAGTACTAAAGGGTGCTGGAGGGAGCACTAAGTGTTCCATTAGATCTTAGTAATGTCACTGGAATCAAACATTCCACTGCAAACAAATCATACTGATGCTGACTGACAGTGTGTTGAGGGGGGGGGGGGGCAGGGAATTTCTGTCCAGTTAAGCTTACGTTGATACCTGGAAGATTTTAGGAGAGGGTTTTAAGGATAGGTTGCTGGGTTCCCTGCAGATAAATGGCCTAGAGTAAAATCATTAGTATGGCTTCTCAGGCAGGAAGATGTGTCAGGTGAACAGTGAAAGAGCTTTGTAAGTGGGTAACAGCTGAAGCTGACAGTGAGCCCATAGACGTGTGGTATACCTTGACCTTAGCAAAGCATTTGACAAGGTCACACACAAGATGCTGTTGGAAAAGCAGTATTTTTTAAACACTTTTTTATGTATGAGATTTAAATTGTAGCTCAGGACTTCTGGTTTAAGTGGGTCTTCCACCAGTGCAGAGCAGAGTGTGTTTTATTATTTCTGATCTTTCTTTAAGGTTCTATGCATCCATATCTGTGTGAAAATACTAGAATGGACTGCCATTGACTTTAAAAGCATCTTAGTCTCTTGTATATGTTCTTCATGTTTCACTGTTGCAGTCATTACAATTGGGTTATCCTGCTAGCAGGCTACCCTCAGTCGGCCTGAATTCCAAAGTCTAGGTCCGGCGTCAGTTGCTGTCACCTCCTCCCTGACATCAGTGCACCAGGGGTATAAAAGATGCAGCCGACGCCATTTTCTTCAGTCTTTCTTGCCGCACGGTGCCCGAAGCAAAAGCAATTCGCAAGTGCTGGTCGGCCGACTCCTGAGATTTTCATGTTCGAATTTCAGATCCGAAGTCTTCACTAAAAGCTAAGTACCCCATTGGGGAAACTTTTTTCTTGCTCCAGACCGATGTCAGAAAGTTAATAATTGCATTTCTTTGGGAAGCAAATACCTCATAAGGACTTTCATTCTTTACTGTATTCCTTGCCTAGGTCCTGACCACGCCGTTGCTAGTTGTCGGTTTTGCGCTAGATTTAACCAACACACTATTAAACGTCGGTACGATTTTGCATTTCACTATTTTGGCAGAAAATTTAACTATACGATGTCGTCGGATAGCCATCCGACTACGGGAATTCACAAGAAACGCAAAGAAAAGGACAGGCATCCGAGGTCCAAAACTGGCGATGAGGCTTCTTCTAAGCCACTCGCCGGTTCTCAGTGAGGTGCCTTCGCAGCCTCTGATGACCGCTACCTTAGACTCGCAGGCCGCTACCGACACCCACGTGGAGTTGACCAAGCCGCTGGAAAGCCAAGGTATTGGACCTTCGGAAACTATTCCCTCAGATGGGTCCGGAGCTGCTGAGCAGGCATCGGCTTCTGAGGGTGTTTTCAGACCTACTCAATTATATGTTAAACCGACTTCATCTTCAAAGGCAAAGACTAAAACACCTTTAAAGACAAAGAAACAAGTACAACAGCCTCATGGACAGGCCACCATGCCTAAAAAAACAGATGCTCAAAACGGCCGAGGACCTAATTACTTTGATCACAGGTTCCCATCCCCCTCCTGATAAGAGGCCTAGGCAAGAGACAGAATATGAATCTTCAGATCAGGTTTCCATTTCATCTGATTCCTCATCTGATCAAGAATACTCTCTTCCTCCCTACGAGTATTCTGATGCTGAAGAATCTATCTCTTCAGCTTCTCCTCCTGAGGATTATTCTTTTGGGGAAACTTTACATACCATGAGGGAGCATTTCCACTGGGAAAGCCAGGATTATTCAGTTAAGGCTCAGAGACTTCCCTTTACTACCACAGCACAGGCTCCTAGCTGTTCCACCTGTTAGACATTGTAGATGATGTATTTTCAGAGTCCAGTCTGACCCCCTGACTTCTTACCTCCAGCTCCGGTTAAGCCGGACAGGTACTACAGGGTTCCTGATTCTCTCATAAATTCCTTTTCAAAAACCCTGCTGCTGACCCAGAAATTATCTCTCAGGGTCCCAGAGGGGTCAAGGCTGCAACTGCAAAAAACCATACTCCCTCTGACAGGGATTCTAAGGCACTGGACAGATGAGGAAAAAAGATTTACACTTCTGCTACCTTGGCTATTAGGGCTTTAAATTGTCAGTTTCATATGCTCAAATATCAGCAGTATATTATGTCACTGCTTAAACAGAAAATGTTGATAAATTCTGAATGTGCAGAAAGCAAAGAAATGCCGGATTTATTGCATGCAGCTGAACACGTTGGAAAGCATGCTTTGCAATGTGGTTTTGATTCTTTGGAGGCCTCCTGCAGGGCCTCAGTTACGGGCTGTGTCACTGGGAGGCATGCTTGGTTAAAGGAACAAAATCTACCTGATCATGTTAAAGCAAAATTATTAGATGCTCCATTACAGCATGATGCTTTGTTTGGTGTTAAAGCAGAAGAGGTGTTAAAGAAAATGGAGGACAAAGCTAAATCTATGCAAACAGTCAAGGATTTCTTACAGGTACAGCCACCAAGATTTAGCAGACACTGGCCTACAAAAAGAGTTGGTCCTTTCCAGTGTCAGACAGGCCACAAAAGGGCAGATGTAGATGCCCTAGAGGCAGATCCCAGCCCCAAGGTTCGTACAGGTCTAAACGATGTAGTGCTTCTACCTCCAAACCTGCAGAAGACGAATCACAGCCATACAGGAAACAGTCACAATGACTTCCCCCTGCCTGCGCCAAGCACTTTATCTTCTGGCAGCACCTTTAGGGGGAAAACTAGCACTTTTTTCTCAAAACTGGCACATAATAACCCAGGACAAATGGGTCTTAAACATAGTGTCACAAGGCTACAAGTTTCATTTCCATACCCTGCCAAGGGTAAACGTTTGGCCAGACCTGCCAAAACATCAATGGGCAGAGGCACAAAAACAAGTCTCATCCCTCATGGACATGAGGGCCATTCAACAAGTACCAGAGCAAGAATAGGGACAGGGATTTTATTCCAGACTGTTCTTGGTACCCCGAAAGGACAAAGCTTGGAGACCAATACTGGACCTATCTATTCTAAATACATATCTGGATATTCCAAAATTCAAAATGTTGACTCTACAGCAGCTTCTGCCCATGTTGGGCAAGAACGCTTGACTGGTGACTTTAGATCTAAAAGAGGCATACCTGCATGTCCCAATCAGACAAACATGCAGAAGATACCTCAGATTCAAAGCTGGCTCAATGCACTACCAATTCTCTGCACTGCCCTTTGGCTTATCTACTGCACCCAGGGTCTTCACAAAGTGCCTGCCGCCAGTAATTGCATACTGCAGACAGAGGAATACAAATATATCCTTACTTGGACGACTGCCTCATTCAAGCAGAGAGCAAGGACATTCTACTACAGCATCTGGCGTTTGTAAAGAGATTACTGCCATGCCTAGGGTACACAGTCAACGAACAAAAAGTAAAACTAGAACCCTCTCAAGAGATAATATTCCTGGGTCCAAGCTTAAATACAACTGCCCAGATGGCTTATCTCACGCCAGACAAACAAAGGCAACTGACTTCCTATTTCAAACTGTTGGCAACAAAGGCCCAGTTATCTGCAAGAAAAATTCTGCAGGCTTTGGGCTTCATGGCATCCTGCATTCTACTAATTCCATATGAGGAAACTTCAATGGTACCTAAAAAGTGTTTGGACTCAACATTGCCACAGCCTGGAAACAATAGATGTTATGTGATCCTATCTCGCCTACATTCTGACTGATGGGTTCGGAGCCGATCCTCTGCTCCGACTCGGCACGCTTATGCCAAAGAGCGAAGTCTCTTATTGGCTGAGCTTACTATATCCCAGGATGCACCACTACCAGTCCCCCAGATCTCGTTTGCCGCTAACAAGCAAAGACGTGGTCTCAAGCTTGGCTGAGCTAAGTAGTGTTTTTTCACTTACTTTCCTGTCAGGGATTTCCTAAAATTCAACAAAAAGCTGTTTTAACAGCTATCTCGTGTTTTTGTGTATGAGTGAATATTTTTGTGGTAAAATATTTGTGTGGTGATTGTGTATTGTCTGACTAGAGGTCCCATTTGAGTTGAAGGGCCTTCCCTGTCAGTCCGTTGTCTTTCAAGTCCCATTTATTTTTAGGGGTTCTTGGATCCTTTTAGTCATACTTTTCTATTTGTGACAGTCCTTGATTTAAAAAGAAAATAATTTTTCTGTGATAGTTAGTGTGTTTTGTCTTTTGCTAGTTATTCACTAAATTGGTTGCCATAATGTCACAGGCTCCTAGGCCTTCAGGTTTTAAGAAGTGCACTAAGTGCAGTTTCAAGATGTCAATAACAGATGACCATTCTCTCTGTGTGTACTGTTTGGGCGCCAAACATTTGCAGGAGTCCTGTAGCGTGTGCCACGCGTTTTCCTCGAGGGTCCTCCAAGAGAGGAAAAATAAACTTATTTTAAAAGGCCTTACTAAACCCTCATTTGAAGAGGATTTAGCTTCCTCTCCTTCTCCTGCAAAGAAGAAAAGGGCGTTGGCTCCGACCAGCCCGTCGGAACCGACCGCCAAAAGACATAGGCAGGCTTCTCCTTCGGCTCCACGGACTTCGGAGCCGAGGGCGGAACGGTCTGCTTCGATGCCTCCAGCCTCGACTCCTCTGGGTTCAGAGCCGACGGCTGGGGCCTCGAGAGGCGGGTCATCTTCATCGGCTCCACTGATCTTGGAGCCGATGAAGGTTGTCCGCTCAGACACTTCCTTCTCGGCGCCGAAGCCCTCTTCGGCACCGATGGAAATTGGTTTGGACACTCCGTCGGCGCCGATAATTATCGAGTCGATTCGGAGCCGGTCCCCTAGTCCCTTGGAGCCGTTGGAGAGGCCTACTCGGACCCGTTCGGTCTCTTCCAGGTCATCAAGGATGTCAGATTCGGACATAGACAGGGTACTCCAAAGACTTTTCCAGTCCCCAGTCTTTCAGAAATTTGTTTCGGCTCCGACCCAATTGGCTTCGGAGCCGATAGCCCATTCCATTGCCATTCCTCCTCCGACCGCTTCGGCTCCGTCGGAGCAGGTGCTGATGGAGCCAGTAGAGATCCTAGGGTCGGGTCCGAGTTTAGCACACGGACTTCTTCGGCCGGGCCCGGGGGTGACGTTTCGGGACCAATGCTGTCGGTTCCAAGCCTCCCTCTCGGTGCTTCGGCCGCAGGACTTCCGTCTGCTATCATGGCTCCGGAGACTGGACCCTCTCAGGATTCTGGGGGTCCGGCCTTCAGAGCTATGAGGAGTGCCTTGGCCAAATCTTCTTCGGCCATCTCTACGGCTTTACCGGCACCTTCCCTGGGCATGGAGACTGGGTCTTTGGCAGTTCCCCTGTCTCTAGGCAGAGGAGCCCCGGGGCCTGAGGTTACCCCCACTGGGGGTTCCCCTCCCCTGAGGGTCTTTCGGAGTTGTCTTCGGAGGAGCCCCAAGGAAGAGATTGTGCAAGAGGAAGCACGTGGACTCCCCGATGAGTCTCTTACATCGGACGCTCATCTTGATGATGCGGAGGGGTCCCCAAAGTCGTCCTCGGATGATGTCTCATTTGCAGACATTCTAGAGATCCTCAAGCAACGAGGCGGCTGGAATTTCAAACCCTCCGCTGATGAGTCAGTGTTCCTCAAGGCCTCGGGCTCAGACCTCCGCCTCGTGGGTGTCTCAGATCCTCGACGAGCTCCTGGCTTTGGTTTGTCGGGAGGCGTGGGGACATCCAGATAGAGCGGAACCAGTGCCTTCTCGCCTAACAAATTTTTGTCTGCCCCACCCGAGAAGGAGTTCTTAACGAAAGGCGTGGCTGTAGATGCCATGGTGGTGGCATCTGCTACCCAGCAGGACGTGGCAGAGGCTTCAACGTCCGCTCATCCTACTAATAATGAGTGTAGGATCATGGACTGCACGGAAGCACCCTGACTTCAGCGGCCTTTACTCTGAGGTCCCTGAATTATTTGGCACATTTCAGCAGACTACAGAGGGATCTGGTCAAGGAGCTCTCAGACTCCCTCTCAGGTAACCTACCTGAGCAGCTAGCCCAGTCGGTTAGCTCTCAGTTGGCTATCCTTACCTCGATTTCTAACTCGTCCATGAGGCTCATTTCATATGCGGCAAGGCGGGCAGAGCGGCAGGCACAGGCGTGGCTCTCAAGACAAGCCTGGCTCCGCTTGTGTCATTTCGCGGAGGCCTTCAAGTCTTCCTTTGCCGACGCTCCCTTTGATGGGTCCTCTTTGTTTGGACCCAAGGTAAAAGACACTCTTACCCGCTGTGAGCAGGAGGGAAAGACTTTATCTGCCGTAGGAGCACGATTTTCCACTCCCTTTCGGCCTTATCCCAAGGCTAAAAGAGGAGGGAAGATGTGGTTCCAAATCACAGAAGTTCTTTCCTCAACAGCAGGAAGATTCCCCTTCCAGAGGCAGAGGACGGGGAAATTTTTCTGGGAGACGCCGTCCCAGAGGCGGCAGAGGCCCCCGCAACACTGGAGACCGCGAGTCCTTTCGTGGCTCTTCAGCCTCCCACACTCCATGAGGGATTGCCCGGCTGTGCTGCTCCGGAGCCAGTCGGGTGCCGTTTTGCCAAGCACCTAAAAGCCTGGGAGTCTTTTACTCAGGACAGATGAGTGCTTCGGATTATTGCCGGAGGTTACACCATTCCCTTCACACACCCACCCCCACCGTCCAAAAAAATCCCGGACCCACCACCCAGTCAAAGGGAAATTGCAGCCGTAGAAGCTTCAAAGCTGCTAGAAAAAGGAGTCATCCAACCGGTCCCCACAGACCAGATCGGATCCGGAAATTACTCAAGGTTCTTTTTAGTGCCAAAAAAGACAGGGGACCTGAGACCCATTTTGGATCTCAGCAAACTAAACCAGTCCGTCATGAAGTCCAAATTCCAAATGGTCACTTTACAATCCATTCTCCCATTGTTGGAGAAAGATGTTTGGATGTGCTCCATAGATCTCAAGGACGCCTATTATCACATACCGATACATCAGGCGTCCAGGAGGTATCTGCGCTTCAGCCTGGGAGACAGTCATTTCCAATTTTGTGCACTGCCCTTTGGTCTCACCACAGCCCCAGGGTGTTCACCAAGTGTTTGGCAGTAGTGACTGCTCACCTGAGGAGTCT
This sequence comes from Protopterus annectens, assembly GCF_019279795.1. NCBI lineage: Eukaryota > Metazoa > Chordata > Ceratodontiformes > Protopteridae > Protopterus > Protopterus annectens. The sequence continues at coordinate 925,957,725 of NC_056737.1, read as the reverse complement.
CGGATTCCAAGTGTTTCCCTATCTGGATGACTGGCTCCTGACTGCCACCACCAGGCATCTACTACTAGAGAACCTACAAGCCACCATCTCCTGGGTGCTTCCTGGGAATTACATTCAACTGGTCAAAGTCTGTCTTGCTGCCTTCTCAGCATAAGATTCATAGGAGCAGAGATAGACTCAAAATTAATGCGAATCTTCCTTCCTACCAAAAGGATACAAACATTACAAGATCAAGTCCGAGCCCTGCTTCTAAGATCCAAAGCCCCAGCCAGGATGGTCCTGCAACTTTTAGGTTCAATGTCTGCCACGGTTCTCCTAGTTCCTCTGGCAAGATTGCACATGAGGATTCTCCAGTGGCTGTTATCGACACAATGGTCTTTTCAGGATCTCCCCCTCAATCATCACATACTGATTACAGAAACGTGCAAACGGGACCTCCGCTGGTGGCTTCTGCCATCCAATCTGAATCAGGGAAGACCCTTTGTTATAGCCCCTCCGGTGGCCAGCTTGACAACGGTTGCCTCCCAGACGGGTGGGGGCATTGTCTGGGCAGATCAGTTCAGGGTTCTTGGCTTCCAAACGAAACATTTCTCCATATCAATGTGTTGGAAATGAGGGCTGTACTTCTGTCCCTACAAGCCCTCCACAAGTTTCTCCCTCAAGGCATTATCGCCATCCACACAGACAACATGTCGGTGGTCTGGTATCTAAACAAACAAGGAGGGACCAGATCTTACCCCCTTTGCAGAGAGGCCATGAGCATGTGGGAATGGGCAGTGGCTACCAAGCGCTTCCTGGTAGCGACCCACATTCCAGGAAAATCCAATGTATTGGCAGACAGACTGAGCAGGACTATTCTCTCTCCTCACGAGTGGTCTCTGAACGAAACAGTAGCAGCTCAGATTTTCAAAAGATGGTGGATTCCGTGCTGCGACCTGTTTGCAACACCACGAAACACGAAGTGCAAAAGGTTCTTTTCCTTGACCCCGTCAAGGGAGGCAGCTACGGATGCTCTAGTCCAACCTTGGCCAACAGGACTGCTTTATGCTTTCCCTCCGATTCCACTCCTCCCCAAAGTCATCCAGAAAGCTTCCCAATTGGGGTCCACAATGATTCTAATTGCTCCATACTGGCCTCGTCAGGTATGGTTCCCCTACCTACAGAAATATACTCTGGACGGTCCTTGGTTCTTGGATCTAACTCCGGACCTTCTGGTTCATCAGTCGGGACAACAGCACCAGTCCCTTCACACTTTGAAATTAACAGCTTGGCTCCTCCACTTCCGACTTTAGTCAGAAATCACACCTTGGACCCGGAAGTTATTCACATTTTATCTTCAGCCCACAAACCCACCACTAAGAAATTGTATCACAGTAAGAGGAAGAGGTTTGCTATCTGGGCTCAACTCAGAGGCTTAGACCCTATTACTGCCCCGATACCAGAGGTCTTGAAATTTTTAACATCCTTGTTTAATCAAGGATCTTCAGTCTCTACTATTAAAGTCCAACTAGCAGCTATCTCCAAATTTCACGATTCCATAGACCCACCGTTGATGAGCAGCAGATTATGTAAAACTTTCATGAAAGGTGCTGTGCTTTTAAGACCCCCAGTTTTTCATCCTGCCTCCGTGGGATCTTGATTTGGTACTTCGTGCCTTAACATCTTCCCCTTTGAACCAGCTGCTACATGTGAGTTGAAATATCTGTCTTGGAAAACTGCCTTCTTAATTGCAATTACCTCTGCAAGAAGAGTTTCAGAACTTCAAGCCCTATCTATCAAACCACCGTACTTGATTTTTCACAAGGATAGAGTATCACTTAGACCTAATCCATCTTTTGTCCCAAAGTTTGCTCTAATCTCTGTCTCCAACAATCTTTAGAGCTACCAGTTTTCTTTCCAAAATTTTCAAACAAAGCGGAATACACCTTCCATACATTGGATGTTCACAGGCAATTGCGCTTCTATCTAGATAGGACTCAACAAATTCGGAAAACAGATCAATTGTTTGTGTCCTTTTCAGATAATAAACTGGGTAAAACCATCACTAAAGCTACTATTGCCAAATGGATCAGAGATTGCATAACTCAAGCTTATTCCTCTTCAAATAAACAACTTACAACATCTGTCAAAGCTCACTCTACTAGAGCTATGGCTACCTCTATTGCATTCCATTCCAAGCTCGCTATTTCTGTGATTTGTGCTGCTACTTGGTCCAACCCGCACACTTTCATTTCCCACTATAAATTGGATGTGGCATCTAAAGGACGAGCATCATTTGGTTCCACGGTACTCAGGAGTGTTTTCCAGTGAGCCACCCAGGATTTAGGTGCTAGGGACGCTGTCCCATCAGTCAGAATGTAGGCGAGATAGGATCACATAACATCTTTTAGTTATGTACTCACCATAACTTCAGATGTTTGGGATCCATCTCGCCTACATTCCTAATAACCCACCCTCCTTCCCCCTGCCTTGGAGATCAGAAGAGATTGAACGGTTTGAGTTCTACTGTTTTTTTATCTTGTTTCATCTGAAAATGTTATATAAGCAGTGCATGCGTGTGTGCATGTATGCGGACAAACTAGATCTGGGGGACTGGTAGTGGTGCATCCTGGGATATAGTAAGCTCAGCCAATAAGAGACTTCGCTCTTTGGCATAAGTGTGCCGAGTCGGAGCCGAGGATCGGCTCCGAACCCATCAGTCAGAATGTAGGCGAGATGGATCCCAAACATCTGAAGTTATGGTGAGTACATAACTAAAAGTTACTCTCATACACTGCCTGCAACAGGAGTTTCAATGGTGGGCGAAGGCCTGTCACCAGATCAAGGGACAGCCATTCACTCTACCCCCAGCCACGCAGACATTAACAACGGATGCATCAGATTATGCCTGGGGAGCCCACATGGCAGGAAGATGTATTCAAGGCACATGGTCCACAAACCAAATGCATCTACATATCAATCAAAAAGAGATGCTAGCTGTTCAAAATGCCCTGACAGCCTTCAAGGACTTACTTCATCCGGGACAACTACTGATAAAGACAGACAATACCACGGTCATGTGGTATATAAACAAGCAGAGAGGCACTCATTCTTTACCCCCTTTGCAGACTAGCCCAGACTTTGTGGGACACAGCATTGACTTACGAAGTACATCTGCAGGCACAATTCCTTCAAGGAAAGATAAATACTCTGGCACACGAACTAAGCAGAAACCTCATGGATCCCCACGAGTGGAAATTGGACCCACAAGTCTTCAGCATGGTAACAAGAAAATGGGGATGCCCAGGCACAGATCTATTTGCCTCAACTCACAACTGCCAACTAAAGAGATTCTGCACAAGGACTTATCACAGACAAGCATGGAAAGTGGATGCCCTATCTTTCAGCTGGAAAAACTTAACAGTATATGCCTTTCCTCCTCTGCCCCTCCTCCCCAAGGTACTCCTAAAGGTCAGACAGGAGAAGCCAAAAATGATACTGATTGCCCCAGACTGGCCACGCCAGTACTGGTATCCGATCCTAAGGAACTTGTCTCATTGCCCAGCCTGGACCTTACCTCAAGTGCCTCATCTACTGTCCCAGCAGAAAATCAGATTCTGCACAGCCAACTCAAGACCTTAAATCTGGCAGCATGGCGGATAATGTAGTCGTACAAAACACACCTCTCACTAAAGCGGTGATGGATGTCATTTTGGAGGCCAGGCCAGGAGGCCTAGTACTAGAAAATCCTATGCTGGAAAATGAAAGAGATTCTGTGCTTGGAACCAGGCACATGGAATTGACACAGCTGTACCAAATATTCCTCAGATTTTGCAATACTTGACTGAGATGCCGGACAAAGGCCTATCCTTTTCATCTATAAAAAATCATGCCTTTGCCATTTCGGCTCATTACAATACAGAGCCACCAATCTTTTCTCATGCTTTATTAAGGCAGTACCTCAGAGGGGCCAAAAATTTAAGGCCTCCAAGGAGATCACCAATACCTGCATGGGACCTCAATTATGTCTTGGAAAAACTCGCCCTGCCTCCTTTTGAGCCAGCTGCTACAGCTGATATAAAGTTTTTATCTTGGAAAACAGCTCTGCTCCTTGCAATAACTTCTGCAAGACGAGTCTCAGAGCTACAGGCACTCATGGCTGTGGAACCTTTTATCATTTTTTATCCAGACAGGGTTTCTCTGAGGACAAACCCGACATTTATGCCTAAGGTAGTGTCCAGTGTGGCCCTTAACCAAACTATTCATCTGCCTACCTTTTATCCAAACCCACAGAATAAGGGGGAGAGAATTCTGCATTCTTTGGACATACACAGACAACTACGCTTCTATTTGAACAGAACCAAAGCTTTCAGAAAGACAGAGCAACTACTAGTGGCATATGCTGTAGGATCACAAAGAAAGGCCATCTCAAAGCAGACTATTTCAAAGTGGATAGGCCACTGCATTCGTTTCTGCTATTCACAACATGGCAAGCCAGTACCTAAGGGCAGTAGGCCACATTCAACCAGAGCAGCAGCCACTTCAGCAGCCTTCCTCAGGGGAGTACCAACCAAAGACATTTTAGAGGCTGCTACTTGGAGTTTAGTGCACACCTTCACAAAGCACTAGCACTTACCACTCTACTCTAAATCCAGGCAGGCTTTGCCACTGCAGTTCTGCAGGGCCTAATAGCTGCTCCTAATGCCATTTAGCTCCAGCCTCCCAACCTTAGCTTTGGGATTCAACCCAATTGTAATGACTTCAACAGTGAAACACGAAGAACATAGTACGGTTGTGTACACTTACCATAAATGTAGATGTTAGACTGTATTCACTGTTGCAGTCCAGGTTACCCACCCACCATCCCCCATTTCTTTGCTGGAACTTATCTGTACTTCTCTATTCTATGCAACCTATGTGGTGCATTTGCTTGTAGATGAAGGCAAAATATATACTTTGGTGCATGCATGTTTTATTGACATATTTTTTGCCTACCCTTTTGGGGGCACCTGACATCTGGGGCAAGAAAAATTGAAGAAAATGGCGTCGGCTCCATCTTTTATATCCCTGACGCACTGACATCAGGGAAGAGGCGACAGCAACAGATGCTGGACCTAGACTTTGGAATTCAGGCCGACTGGGGGTAGCCTGCCAGCAGGATAACCCAATTGTAATGACTGCAACAGTGAATACACTCGAAAATCTACATTTATGGTAAGTGTACACAACTGTACTTTTTGTCTTTTCTGTCTCTTATCTGAACTGATCCAAGCTCTGCACCTAAAATAAGACAACTTGGCTCTAAGGCGCTTGTTCCTTTCCTTCCCCATCCCATATTGCACCACCACCCAATTATCCTTAAGATTTTGTTTGTTGCTTTTCAAGCAAGATGTGGTCTCCTTTGCTGTATGCTCATATAGAGAATGGTATTGAGATAAGTGCTTTTTTACCTTCTTTGATAGTCTGTCAGTCAGGATTGTTTCTCTGGGACTGTGTTCTGTTCTTTGTTTATTGCTGTTCTTTAGGTAGCATAGCTTTGTCAGCGTTTGTCAGTTAGGTAAGTGTCTTCTGTGTCATATTCCCGCCATGTCTGTTCACTACTCTTCTTTCAAAAAAATGTATTCTACTTTTTTTTTCTATTATCTAGGTTGATGTTCTTCGTCTTCCCTTGCTGCAGTCCTGACAATACCCGGCTTGGTCAGATTTTAACGACAGATGCCCTCGACACTGCTTGGGGAGCTCATCAATATCTTACTGAATTATTGGACAAAGGTTTGTCTTTTCTTCCATAAGATTCATGCTGCAGCAATTTCAGCTCACTATGATTGTTGTGACACCTTTTTTTTCGATCCTTTGTTCACCTGCAGCTACTGCTGAATTGAAATATTTGTCATGGACAAAAAAACTATTTCTAGGTGGATTGGCTTTTGCATTTGCATTTGTTATTCCCATCATGGACTAGAGCTGGTTGCAGCTGTTTTACAAGGCATGTTGTGTTGTCAGCTCAGCTCCTGCTACTTTATAATTTGCCAGCCTCCTTGATTTACACATGCTTTTTTTTTGTATATATTACTGTATATATTGTACATGTTTTTGTACATTTATGGTAGGTACAAAACTGTACTTTTTCATAGTGGGCATTTATTGTGATAGAGTATGCTTAATTTTGTTGGTACTTTTTTTTTGCTGTTTTATCTTCCTTGTTTGTGTGCTTTGTAGTGTGTGAACTATGTCTGAAAGGCTTCTGTGTTGAAGAAGTGCTGTGCTTGTGGGCACAAAAGCCCCCGCGGGTCCACATTTTAAATGCGTTTATTGTCTAGGGGTATTTCATTTTCAGTACAAGCTTGAACTTTATGCTACCTTTGGGTCTCCTTTTCTTTTGGGCCAGCAGTCCAACTTAATTGTAACGGGTCTTCTCCCTGCTACCGCAGGAAAACAATCTGCTGCTGCTTCTCCCCAGTCAAACAAGTCTTCAGAGAAGTCCTCTGAGAAGCCAAAGAAGGATAAAGGTAAGGAAAAGGCTTCCCAAAAAAGATCTCAGAACCCTAATCTGTCAGTTTTGGCTTCAAAAATCCCACACTCCTTGGATCCAAAAGTTGGGGTCTTCTCAGCTCCATTGGATTGCCCTAGGATCCATTCTCTGACATTGTGTGGTCTGTCTGAGCCTCCCTTTTTACCTGAGACTTCCCCTCCATGTCTTTGTTCTGTGACCCCCTGCACTTTGCAGAGACGTGGACATTGGCATTCAAGGGTGCCCTCAACTGCATCTTCCTGTAGTTCATTGTGGTCCTCAAGGAGTCTTATCGAAGCAGACATAGACAGGATGATGAACCTTATGAAGATAGAGTCAGCCAGGGGTTCTTCCTGTTCCCCACTTTTCCAGGATCACAAGTCCATTTAATGCTACTCTTGTTCTGGTTGCTTTTTTCCCCAATCTGACCTTCGGATCCAGTGGTTTTGGATCCAGGTGCCCCCATCAGAGCTGGTAGTTTAGATGGATTTGACTCAGACCATGTCCTTACTGTGTTCATCTCCAACTGTATTGGATTTTAATGGGTCCCAGAGCAGAGGGGTCCGCCGGGGCTTTGGGAGACATCCTGGTCTCTCAGGTCTTCTGTTCTTGACACTTCAGCAGCTGTGTCAGCCTTGGATTTGAGTTGGGGTTCATTCAGAGTAGAACTCCTGTTGGGATCCTTGGTTCTGAGGAGGCCCTCCTCAGGACCATCTTCAGTCTTGGTGTTTGAGGCATTTGAAAGTATTCCCTCCCATTCTGGAAAAAGAGCTCCTCGTTCATGTCCAGATCTGCCTGAACCCTTGCTGCTTCTTCTGCTTCTGTTCCCACTTAGTTTCTATCCTTGGGACAACTAGTCCCTGTTGGTTTCATGCAAACCCAACCCTCAGGCTCTGCTGGTGCTTCCAGTTCCTCCTCTGACGTGCCATTTATGGAGAAACCCAGGAAACATCTGTGCAAGAGAAGGCATTTAAATTCCCTTTGTGGATATTCTTGAAATTCTCTGACAAAAGGGAAGCTAGTCCACAGACACCTTAATCTCAGGAGGAATCTGCGATGCCCTTCTATTCCTATGTTGCAGTATTCTTGGTGTGGGATTTCCCGCCTCAGGCGACCCGTACGTCAGCTCCTATGCAAAAGCTTCAGCTTGGATGTTGTAGTTGCGTGGGACATCACATGTAGGACCATAAACCAGGGAGCTTAAATGTGATGTCTGCACACACAGACCTCAGAACTTTTCAGCCGCAGATGACCATTACATCATGTGCTTCGCTCCTTCACCACAAGATGTCTAAAAGCAAAGTACTCCATTGTGGGTTTTTCTTTGACTTCTAGCTAAAGCTTGGTTTGTTGAAGTAACCATTGGCCAATGTCAGCTAAAAAGGGTAGCTGTCAATGCGGGCACCAGATACCTCATAAAGATACACACGACCGCTGCATTTTTTGCCTAGGCAAAGAGCACTGCCATACCGCTTGCTCGCTCTGCCAATCCTTAATTTCTAAGACCCTATGCAGCCGCCTGGTTGCTCTTAATCTATATCTAGAAAATCAGCGACTTAAAAAATTAGTGCTAAGGATGGATCTCATTTCGGAAGCCCTGACTGAACCTCTGCAGAAGAAGGCCAAGATTCTTAGTCCCACTTCCACTGCCTCTCCGCTTTCGGACGTCCTGCCAGCTACCAGTTTAGGAGTCGAGGGATGTCCGACAGATCCGTCTACTTCGGCGACCTTCGAGGGAAGCCTCTTTTCAGTTGACTAGCACATCCACAGAGCTTAATCGGACCGCTACTGCCGAGGTCAAAGGGGAACCAGACACAGCCGGGCCTACGACCGGGATCCCTCCTCTGGGCACCTCTACCCTTAGCCATGCATCCAATTCCAGGCCTACGGCTAAGACTACCCCAGTTAAAAAGAAACAGAAAACCGAACATCTGGCTACACCCGCCAAAGGCCTAACTGATTGTCAGTCCTTCACCTCAACTTTGATGCAGGCCATCATGGCCCTTAGGCCCTCAGCCTCTTCTTCATCTACTCTTCCTGCCCTCATCCCTAGGCCTGCCTTTGTCTCCTCTCTTCCACCACCCACTTCACAAAACAGGGAAGAAGAGCAAGAGACTTATTCATCTTCAGATGAACCAATATCATATACCTCCCAAATAGCCTCTCCTCAAGAGTATTCCTCCCCAGATGAAGAATCCATTGAAGGGGACTCCCCCTCTAGAGGATATCACCTTTGGAGAGACCATAACCAAAATGAAGGAATACTTCAAATGGGACACCTCACAAATGTCTGCTACTCAAAAAAGGTATTTTGAATCGTTACAAAGTGGAAAGTCCCTCCCCATCCGCCATTCCTCTTGTCATCCCTGCTTATTTAGATACCTTTTCCTCAGCATCTAAGACCTGCTTCTAAGAGGCTAGATCGCTTCTACAAAGTGCCTGATGACCAGAAATCTCTAGTCAAACCACCCCTGCCAGACCCTGCTGTGATTGCAGTATCACCTGATAAACAGTCCAGACTGATTCCATCTGCCTCTCTCCTATCTACAGACAAGGACAGCAAAACGATGGATAGAATTGGAAAGAAGGTTTACACCTCTTCCACATTGGCCTTCAGAGCCATCAACTATCAAACCCATATGACCATATATGCTCTGGACCTTGTCTCTCAAGCCTCTATTTTGCTGGCTGCTACTCCAGACTGCCCTACTAAATCTGACATAGCATCTAAACTCTCTCTGGCTGCCCAAGTAGCCAGACACTCCTTTAGATGTAGTTATGATGCTGCAGAGCCCTCTGCACAGTCTGCAGCCTCTGCCTCTGTACTTCGAAGATATTCTTGGCTACGTCTACAACACTTACCAGAGGACTTCAAGTCTAAAATCTTAGATGCTCCTCTGGACCCTAACTTATTGTTTGGCTAACAAGTCAGCAGACTTTTTCAAAAATCTACAAGAAAAGAATAAGGAATTGCAAGACATCAAGCATCTTTTTGTGTCTCCTATTCCTAAATATTACAGGAATTACCCTGCCAAAACTACATTTGTCAGAAGAAACCCCTCCCCTGCTGGACCTACTGCTTCAGACACAGAAGAGGGGCCAGAAGACAAATCCCTTCCAGGCCAGCTGTCTCACAGCCCCCCACTATACAGCCCTTTCAAGACAGAGGAGGACCTAACAATGCGTGACTGCCTTGCCCACCTTTCCCACTGCCTCCCCTTTTGGAAAACCATCACTATGGACAGATGGGTTATGGCTATAGCTCAAAAAGGATACCTCCTCTCTTGGAGAGAAAGGGCCCCTCTTCCTCCCAAGAAATCAGAGACGTCTCTTCCCACAGATCTTGCAAGACCTTCTGAGCCTGGGAACATTAGAATCTGTCCCTTCAGGACAGGACGGAAAAGGCTTCTACTCGAGACTATTTCTGGTCCCCAAAAAAAAGATGGACCATGGAGGCCCAATAGACCTTTCCTTTCTAAACGTATTCTTAAAGGTTCCCACCTTCAGAATGTTGTCCCTACAAACTTTACTCCCTCTTATATCAGCCTGAAAGAAGCCTATCTGCAAATCCCCATTCAACCTTCCCACAGCAAATTCTTATGGTTTTTCTGGATCCTCCTCTCACTTTCAATTTACTACCCTCCCCTTTGGTTTGTCCACTGCTCCCAGAGTGCTCACAAAACACCTGGCACCTGCCATAGCCTGTTGCAGAACACAGGGGATTCAGATTTACCCTTACCTGGATGACATGCTTATTCTAGCTGCTAGGGTCTGCAACCTGCAGCTCTTCCACTGGCTCCCAGTAGCTTTGAAAAATAATGGCCACTCAACTGCACAGCACAGCATACACCTATACTGAGAGTGATCAAACGACAGACTTTAAATATTGCTCTTAGAAATGTAGAAACTTGCTAGAATAACATGGTTTCTGTTGCCATGCATTCCACACACACTGACAGCGATCAAACGATTCCCTGGCAGCAGCATCATCTCCTGAAAGGTTTCCCTATCTCTCATACCTCTCAAAGTCTTACCACACGAAGTCTGGACAGAGCCACAAGTAAAGGGAAACAAAGGAACAAAAATAGGGACAGATTTTAAATGTTGCTCTTTTAAACTTAATTATTTTATATGTAGTATTATAACTATATGTAAAACTTTATACTCTGTGTTATCTTCATTTTAGGTGTCAAATAGATTTTGTGGCTCCCGATGAATTTTATTTGGTGGGAGAGGGGCCAAAAATGGCTCTTTTTATAGTGAAGGTTGCAGACCACTGTTCTAGCAGAATGCAAGGAAACCCTGCAAATCCATCTACAGTTCACCATTTGCCTACTTCAAAGACTGGGATTCACCCTCAACTTCCCAAAATCTTCCTTGACCCCAGAACAAGACAAAGTGTTTCTAGGTTGCAGGATCAGGACAGACATAATGAAAGCATTTCTTCCTCAGGACAAAGACCGCTCCCTGTCCTTCCACTTCAAAACCCTTATGCAGACCCAACAGATAACTGCAAGTCAATTCCTACAAACCTTGGGCCTAATGGCAGCCACCATTCCCATGCTACCACTAGCCAGAATGCACATGCGAAAGATGCAGTGGTATCTAAAAAATGTATGGTCACAACACCAGCATCCTTTAGAGCAAGAAGTCATCCTTTTGCCCTGCCTACAGTCAGAACTAAAATGGTGGATTCAGCAAATTCAGCTGAACCTGGGCCTTCCACTGCAGTTACCCACCCCAAACCAGTTCATACATACAGATGCATCAGACCTAGGATGGGGGAGCCACAAGGTCATCTACAGGGTTCAAGCAAAGTGGCACCCTTCCATAAAGAACAAACATATCAACGTGAGGGAAATGACAGCAGTCCTTCTGGCACTGAAAGCCTTCTTTTCCCTCTTACAACCAGGTGTTCTCCTAATAATAACAGACAACACCACAGTTATGTGGAACCTCAACAAGCAGGGGGGACAAAAGCATACCACCTCTGCAGACTAACCTTACTAATATGGGACCTAGCCTCACAGCACAACTTCTCCCTGCAGGCATCTTACATCCCCTCGCAGGACAGCAATCAGACCTTCTCAGCAGGAAATCCTCTCCCAATCACGAATGGATGCTAGACAGGAATGTCTTTCTAGATATTGTCCACCAGTGGGGCACACCAAGTAGATTTGTTTGCCTCCCCCCAGAACAGACAACTGCAGAATTTCTGCTCCAAGACCCACCCTCCACTAGCTTGGAGAGTAGACACATTCATTATTTCATGGAAGGGGAGCTTTCTATATGCCTTTCCACCCTTCCCATTAATTCAAAAAGTCCTCCTGAAAATCAGGAGAGGCAAACCAAAAATCATGCTGGTGACCCCTGCTGACCAAGGCAGCACTGGTTCCCCCTACTTCTCATTCTAGCCAAGGGCAATCACCCCAAGTTACCCCACAAGGTGGACCTTCTGACGCAACAAAAGGGAACCTTCATTCACCCACACTTGCAGATGTTGGCGCTGACACTGTGGGTGATAAACTTCTAATTTCCTTCAGGCACCACTACTCAGAGGATGTGCTTTCAGTCCTGAGGGAGGCCAGGAAACCTACTACAAGGAAAGCTTTCTTAGTTAAATGGGAGGGATTTTCCAAATGGTGCCTGGACAAGGACAGGGATCCATGCATCGCAGATCCACCCCTAGTTCTTGCCTGTGTGTATCAACTAGTTAAGGGAGGCTTTCATACTCTTCAGTGAAAGTCCACCTTTCAGAAATCTCAACCTGCCAGCCGCTAGATCCTCCCCTACTAGCCAAGCTCGATGTTAAGCTATTCTTAAAAGGGGTCTTGCACATTAGACCACCAAGAAAACCCATTCCCCACCCTGGGACCTGAACTTCATCCTTGAAAAACCAACAGTCTCCATTTGAACCTGTTAATGTCTACTCTGCAAATGTTCGCATGAAAGACAGTTATGCTAGTGGCTATAGCTTCAGCCAGGAGGGTGTCAGAATTACAGACCCTAATGGCCTGCCCTCCATACACTACCTTCCACAAGGACATGGTAACCCTATGAACCAACCCTTCCTTTATGCCTAAAATGGTCAACAAGCTGTCCTTAAACCAATCTATTCATCTACCCACTTCTTTGCCTCTCCCACCAATGAAAGTGAAAGGATACTCCATTCCTTGGATGTACACAGACAGCTAAGGTTTACCTAGACAAAACCAAATCCATAAGTAAATCCAATCATCTTTTTGTTTCCCTCCACCTCATGGCCCTGGGCAAGGCAGTCTCCAAACAAACCCGTCGCATGTTGGATTAGGAAAACTGTTTGCCTATGTTACTCACACCATGGCAAAAAACTCCGACAGGGAGTAAAAGCTCACTCTACCAGGGCAGTGGCAGCCTCCAAAGCCTTCTTAAAAGGCCTGGACACTACATCCATCCTGGAAGCAGCCACATGGTCCACCATTCACACTTTCGCTAAACACTACAAGTTAGACAATGTCTCCAGAGCACGTGCATGTTTCACCAAAGCAATTCTGCAGGGCTTTGTGGAATCAGCTTTTTCGACCTCCTCCCTTCCTTCCATCTAAGCTGTGGTACTCTCCCACACCAATAATACTGCAACATAGGACTAGAATGACATAGAATAGTTGTGTAAAATCTTACCATAACCATAGATGTCCTTCTCTTCCATGTTGCAGTATTCCTTCCCACCCACCTAACCCCTTATCTATTTTCTCTCACTCATTACTGACCTGTCTTGGGTTTCCTGGTGGTTATACCCTAACCTATGATCAATTTAACCACCAAATGGCTCTTTGATCCTATGGCTGTCATCACTTGCTACTCTACTTGGACCTGTCCTGCTGGGCTTTCAAGTTCTGAGGTCTGTGCATGCAGACGTCACATTTAAGGTCCCTGGGGTATGGTCCTACGTGTGACGTCCCACGCAACTACAACAGCCAAGTAAAGCTTTTGTATAGGAACTGATGTACAGGTCACCTGAGGCAGGAAATCCCACACCAAGAATACTGTATGGTTATGGTAAGATTTTACACAACTATTCTTTCCTTAAGGCCTTTGAGTCTGGCCTGTCTACATCCTGGATGGTGCCCCCCCCCCCCCCCCCCCATGGATGACCTTTTTGATCTGGTCTTCCAGAGGGCATGGAGAGAAACATGTATGGTAGACTTATTATCCATAAACCAGACAGAATTTTAGTTTCCCACAGGGACAGGGCTCAGTGGGGTAGGGGGGGACCCCCTGTTGATGTCATCTTGGTAACTACAGCCACCAGAAAGGAGATATCTGAAGAGAAAGATTACTTCTGTAAAATCTTAGATGTCCTTCTCTTCCATGTTGCAGTATACTCACTTGTGAGATCCTCTGCCTCTGGCGACCCGAACCTTCGGCTCCTATGCCAGAGCTTAAGCGTGGTTGCTGTCAGGTGCATTGGACGTCACATGCAGGGCCATAAATGTGACTTCCACATGCACAGACCTCAGGACTGACTGCACTGTCGGACAACAGGTTAAGGAAAATGGGAAGGATGCAATCCAGAGAGGGAAGAGGCCATAAAGGGGGGTAGGAGGGAGGGAAGGAATACTGCAACATGGAAGAAAAGGATATCTATGGTTATGGTAAGATCTTACAAAACTAATCTATGTCCTTCTGTTCACATGTTGCAGTATTCTCATTTGTGGGAGAGTACCACAGCTCAAGCAGGACAAAGGGTGGAGGAAGAGGTAGCCATCTCCAGGAAACTGTGGAGGATGGCTCTTGCAAATCCTGCCCTGGCTTTTGAGATGTTGTCCAATTTATAATGTTTGGTGAAGGTATGTACAGAGGACCATGTGGCTGCCTCCAGGATAGTGGCAGTGTCCAGAACTTTGAGAAAGGCCCCTGAAGAGGCCACTGCTCTAGTTAGTGTGCTTTAATTGTGTGGGGTAACTCTCTACCATGGAAAGAGTAACTGAAGGTAATAGTTTTGCATATCCAGGAGGATATTGTCTGTTTGGATACAGTTTTCCCCAGGGCCTTGGGGTGAAGTGATACAAAGAGCTGATTGGACTTTCTAATGTCTTTGGTCTTGTCCAGATAAAACCTCAGTTGCCTGTGAACATCAAGGGAATGGAGTACTCTCTCACTGTCATTCTGTGGTGAAGAGAAAAAGGTGGGTAAATGGATAGATTGTTTAAGGGATAGTTCATTGACTACTTTGGGCATGAAGGAGGGATTGGTATGCAGAGTTACCCTGTCTTTGTGGAAGATGGTGTAGGGTGGAGTGGCCATGAGTGCTTGCAGCTCAGCAACTCTCCTAGCTGAAATAAGGGCTACTAACAATTCAGTCTTCCAGGTACACATCTTTAAAGTGACAGAAGCTGCTGGTTCAAAGGGGGCAGTGTTAAATTTCTCCAGTACAAAGTTCAGGTCCCATCTAGGAGGGCTGGGTTTTCTTGGTGGTCTGATATGGAGAGCCACCTTAAGAAAAGGTTTCATCTCCAGTCTCGATAATAGGGTGGATCAATAGGTAAGCAGGCTGAAATGGCTGACAAATGGACTTTCCTGAAGAGTATGAAAGTTCTGATTTTAGGTGCTCACATACATAAGCTAGGACTAGAGGAACATCTGCTTTGAAGGGGTCTAGTTGCCTTTGAAGACACCAACTGGAGAACCTTTTCCATTTTGATACATAGGATCTCCTGGTAGTGGGTTTCCTGACCTCCTGCAGGATGGAGCACGTCCTTAGAATTGAGGTGTCTGAAAGGGATCAGAAGTTTATCACCCACAGAGTTAGACTGAGGGTTTTTGGATGAGGATGAATGAGGGATCCCTTCTGTTGTGTGAGCAGGTTGACCTTGTGAGGCTACCTGTGGTGATTGCCTTTGGCAAGAGATAAAAGAAGGGGGAACCAATGCTGCCTTGGCCAGTAGGGGATCACCAGCAAGATTTTTGACTTGTCCTTCTGAATTTTCAGCAGGAACTTCTGAATGAGCGGAAAGTGGGGGAAGGGATAAAGGAACAGCCCCTTCGAAGAAATTGAAAAGGTATCCACTTTCCACATTAGTGGGGAGGGACGTTTGGAGCAGAATAGCTGTAGTTGTCTGTTCTGAGGGGAGGCAAACTGATCTGTCTGTGGGGTGTCCCATCGGTGGACGATGTCTATGAAAACATCTCTGTGTAACATCCATTTGTGATGTTGAGAGAATGATCTGCTGAGGGCATCTGCCTAATGATTGTCCTGAGATGGGATGTAGAACACCTGCAGTGTGACATTGTACTGGGTGGCCAACTACCATGCCTGTATTGCTAGCCTGCACAGTAAGTAGGATCTGGTCTCCCCCTGTTTGTTAATGTACCTTATCACAGTGGTATTGTCTGTGAAGACTTGAAAGGGACCTGGTTGTATTAGAGGAAGGAAGGTCTTTAAAGCTAGAAAGAGAGCAGTCATTTCCCTCACATTGATATGTTTTCTCTGGAGGGAGGGCTCCCATTGAGCCTGTACCTTGAGGCCGTTCATAGTGGCCCCCATTCTAGGTCCAAGGCATCTGTGTGCATGAATTGCACTAGCTTTGTGGGCTGCAGAAGGCGGCCTGGGTTCTGGCTTCTTTATTGGACCCACCACCTCAACTCTTTCTTTAGGCAGGGCAGGAAGGGCACCTGAATTTCCAGGGGGTGATTGTGTTGGGACCAGACATTTTTCAAGTACCACTGGAACGTTCTCATGTGCAATGTGGCAAGAGGCAACATAGGAAGAGTAGATGTCATGATGCCTAAAAGACTGAGGAAATGCCTGGCAGAGATGTGGTTGGTCTTGGGATGGAGTAAGGGAGGATTTTGTTAGGTTGAGAGTAAACCCCAGACTTTGAAGGAGGGACATAGTGAATTGCAGGTGTGTCTTGAGAATACTTGCCTCTTCTGCTTGAATGAGGAGATCATCCAGATAAGGGTAAATTTGTATGCCTTTTGTTCGGCAGTAGGCTACTGCTGAGGCAAGACACTCTGTGAAAACCCTTGGTGCTGTAGATAAACCAGAAGGCAAGGCAGTAAACTGAAAGTGCAAGAATGGCACAGCAAAATGTAAAAATCTCCTGTAGTCTGGGTGAATGGGGATATGGAGGTATGCCTCCTTCAGGCCCAAAGTGGCCATGAAAACACTGGGTGTCAGTAGTGGAAGAAGGGCCTGAAGGGATAGCATGCAGAAGGAAGGTACCTACAGGAAGGGGGTTAACAGGGACAGGTCCAGTGTAGGCTCCCAAGGGCCCTCCTTTTTTGGGACCAGGAAGAGCCTGGAGTAAAACCCTTGACCCTCTTGGCCTGTGGGAACCCTTTCTGTGGTCCCCTATGATAGTAAATCTTGGATGATCTGGGGTGTCAGTTGGAGTTGGGTTTTTTTTTTTTTTGGAGGGAAAATATGCCTTTTGGTACGGGTTTTTCCTGCCAGGTCATAAAGTAGCCTTTTTCTACTATTGATAAGCAGACCTAGTGGTCTGAAGTGATATTTTGTCAAAGAAGTAGACAGTGAGAGGCTAGTAGAGAGGGGAAGTTGGTTTGGGCAGTCACTCATTGTTTGGTCTGTCTGGAAAGGCTGCCTGGGGGTGGATTGGGAAGAGGCAGTCCTGGGGGATGAAGTTTTTCTAGACCCTTTTCTGTGTTTAGAGGAGGAAGAGAAAGGAGTAGGTGCTCTCTTAGCAAAGGTGGGTTTAGCAAGGTAGTTCCTATAGAATTTTGGAACTGGTGAGACCAGTAAATGTTTGAGGTCCTGAAGATGTTCTTCGTGTTTCATTGTTGCAGTCATCACATTTGGGTTATCCGCCTGCAGGTAGCCCTCAGCCGGCCTGAATACCAGAGTCGTCGTATGCTGTTGCTTCTTCCTTGACGTCAGGTCGTCAGGGGTATAAAACATGCAGACGACGCCATTACATCAGTCTTTCTTGCTGTGCAGTGCCCAAAGCAGAAGTAGCTCGCAAGTGCCAGTCGGCCGACGCCTGAAATTTTTGTTTTCGAGTTTCAGACCCGAAGTCTTCAAAAAAGATATACTCTGTCTTTTTCTTGCTCTAACTGAACACATTCTTATTGCATCCCCTGTTTAGGCCCAGACCACGACGTCCCTTGTTGTCAGTTTTGTGCCTTATTCAACGCCCAAACTATTTGTCATCGGGCTATTTTTGCAGCCAATTACTTTCGTACTCAATCTGTTTACTCTGAAATGGCTTTAAGCCATCTGACTACCAATCTTCCGAATAAACGTAAGGATAAAGACAGAGACAGACCGCGTAGGTTCAAAACTGCCGACGACGCTTCCATTAAGCTAGTCGCCAGTCTGCCGGTACTCAGTGAGGCACTTTTGCAGACCCTGATACCCACTACTTCAGATTTGCAGGCCTCTACTGAGACGCATTCTGAGCCAGTATGCCGCGAGATGCTTCTTCGACTATGGAACCTGCAGATGTCTCTACCTTGGATGGGTCCGGAGCCACTGTGCAGGCACTGGCTTCTGAGGGTGTATTCAGGCCTACAGACATTCATATTAAACTGATGCCATTGTTTTCATCCAGGCCTAAAGCTCGCACTACGTCTAGAAAAGTAAAGACCAAACCACAGGCTCAGGCCCAGGCCCATATGCCTAAAAAACAAATGCTTAGAATGGCTGAAGACCTTATTACCTTAATTAGGGGAAGCCAGCCTTCCCCCTCTATAAGAGACCTAAAACTGATTTTCTTTCTGATTCTTTTGATCAGGAATCTGATATTTCTGCTTCCCCTGATTACCAGGATTTGCCCTTATCTGCTTATGAGGATTCTGATGCAGATGATTCAATTCCCTCTGCTTCCCCTCCAGAAGATTTTTCTTTCGGTGAAACCTTGCATACTCTAGGGAGCATTTCCCCTGAGAAAGCCAGGATTACTTTGAGTCCAAAAAGAGACTTAGGGAATTCTTACTCCTACCTCAACACAGGCCTTTAGCTATCCTTCCTGTTCAGGACATTGTAGATGATGCTTTCTTGGAATCTAGCCTTACACCAGACACTTTACCTCCAGCTCCCAGAAAACCTGACAGGTACTACAGAGTACCTGACTCTCACAAGTTCCTCTTCAAGAATCCTTCTGCGGATCCAGAAACCATTTCCCAAGGACCAAATGGCATTAAGACTACTGCTGCCAGAAATCCTACCCCTTCTAATAGAGATTCTAGAGCCTTGGACAGATGGGGTAAGAAGGTATACACTTGCTACTTTGGCCATTAGGGCTTTAAATTGCCAGTTTCATATGTGAAAGTATCAGCAGCATATTATGGGACTACTTAGACAGAAAATTATGTTGATTCCTGACTGTGCTGAACACAAAGAATTGCTAGATTTAATGCATTCTGCAGAACAAGTTGGTAAACATACTTTGCAATGTGGTTTTGACGCTTTAGAAGCATCTTTCAGGGGCTGCTGTCACTGGGTCTGTATTTAGAAGGCATGCTTGGCTTAAGGAACAAAACTTGCCAGATCATGTTAAAGCTAAATTACTGGATGCTCCCTTAAACCAAGACCGCCTTTTTGGCAACAAAGCAGTTGTTGTCCTCAAAAAGATGGAGGAAAAAGCTAAATCTATGCAGACTGTTAAAGATTTCCTACAAGTACAGCTTCCCAGATTCAGTAGGCATTGGCCTTCAAAGAACTGGTCCTTTCCAGTCTCTTCCAGGCCTTCTCAGTTCAAACCCAGGAACAGCAGACCACCTAGGCTACAGTCTCAGACTACGCACAGATTTAAACAGTGGGGGCTCCCACTTCCAAAGCAGGGAGTAGTAAGCCACCCCCATACGGAAAAATGGCACAATGACTTAACCTTAAACCTTCCAAGCCCTGCTCAACTACCTGCTCCCTTAGGAGGAAAGCTCGCTCTGCATGCAAAAAACTGGGAACTCATTACCCAGGACAAATGGGTTTTAAACATAGTTTCCGAAGGGTACAGATTCCACTTCCACACACTACCAACCCCAAATAGTTCGCTAGACCTACCCCCAAATCAGTGGGCGGAGGCCCAACAGCAGGTTCTCTCTCTCCTCAGTATCGGGGCTATTCAACCTGCCCCAGCAGAACAAAGGGGACAAGGTTTTTATTCAAGACTTTTTCTGGTACCCAGAAAAGACAACTCCTGGCGTCCTATCCTGGACCTCTCTCTTCTCAACACCTTTCTGGTGGTTCCAAAATTCAAAATGCTAACTCAACAGTTTCCTCCTGTGCTAGCCAAGGATGCCTGGCTAGCAACTCTAGACTTAAAGGAAGCTTACCTGCACATCCCAATAAGAGGCTCCTGCAGACAATACCTACATTTCAGGGCAGGCTCCGTGCACTTTCAGTTCTCTGCACTTCCCTTGGGCTTATCTACTGCGCCCAGGGTGTTCACAAAGTGTCTAGCTCCAGCCATTGCATTTTGCAGGCAGAGAAATATTCAAATTTACCCATACTTGGATAATTGTCTGATTCAGGCAGAAAGCCAGGACTTGCTATTACAACACCTAACATTCGTAAAGAAACTTCTAACCTCACTGGGGTACACCATCAATGAAAAGGAATCTCACCCAGTACCCTGCCAATAGATTGTGTTCCTGGGAGCAAGCTTGAACACAGCTTCCCAGATGGCATTCCTCATTCCGGAGAAACAAGTTTATTTGACAACCTACTTCAAACTATTGACCACAAAACCCCAGCTGTCTGCAAGGAAAATACTGCAAGCTCTGGGGTTCATGGCCTCTTGCATTCTAGTAATTCCATTTCCATATGCAAGGCTGCATATGAGGAAACTGCAATGTTATCTAAAAAGCCTATGGTGTCAACATTCTCAGGACCTGGAAACAATGATTTCTATCATTCCTTGTATAAAGACAGAGTTCCTCTGATGGGCAGAGGCCTGCTACCATAACAAGGTACTCCCTTTCACTCTACCTTCTGCCACCCAGACCCTAACAACAGACACATCAGACTAGGCATGGGGGGCTCACATGGCAGGGCAGTGCATTCAGAGCAAATGGAACCTGAGACAGATGCACCTACATATCAATCAAAAAGAAATGTTAACTGTACAGAATGCTCTGACAGCCTTGAAAGACCATATTCTTCCAGGACAAATATTGGTAAAGATAGACAACACCACAGTTATGTGGTACATAAACAAGCAGGGGAGAACCCACTCGTACCCTCTCTGCAGACTAGCCATGGCTCTGTGGGACACGGCCTTGAGCTACCAAGTACACCTACAAGCACAATTCCTGCCAGGCAAACTAAATTCACTGGCAGATGACTTTAGCAGAAATGTCATGGACCCACACGAATGGAAACTAGAACCCAAAATATTCAACCTTTTGAGGAACAAATGGGGGGACTGCAGAGGTAGACCTGTTTGCCTCCCCTCAGAACTACCAATTGAACAAATTCTGCACAAGGACTCCCCACAGTCAAGCTTGGAAAGTGGATGCCCTGTCCTTTACCTGGGAAAGCCTCTGTGTATGCCTTTCCCCCTTTGCCTCTCCTCTCGAAGGTTCTACTAAAGATCAACAGGACAAGCCAAGGACAATACTGATTGCACCAGACTGGCCACGCCAACACTGGTACCTCCTCTTTCGCAGTATGACACTGCTACAACCATGGCACCTGCCTCAGACCCCTTACCTGCTGTCCCAGCAGGCGGGCCAGATTCTGTGCCCTCAGCTTCAAACCCTGAACCTTACAGCCTGGCTAATTACTTGAGCTCTTCTCTAGCATCCATCAGTAAGCAGGTACTGGATGTCATTCTGGAGGCAAGAAGACCTAGTACTAGATAATCCTATGCTGAAAAGTGGAAAAGGTACTGTTCCTGGAGCCAGGCTTAGGGGATGGGCACAACGGTGCCCAGCTTACCTCATATTCTGCAGTACTTAACAGAAATTTTATTTATTTATTTATTTATTTAAATTTGTTGACCGGGAGTGTCCGACTGGACGTGGGTCCATTTTCAGTGGAGGCCCGGGGAGAAAAGCTCCACAGTAAAATAAACAGACAGTAGTTGCATTGGATTACATAGCGATTAACAATTTAACATAGAAATTACTTACAACATATTTACAGATGAAGAACATAGTACATCAGTAGACAACTAGAATCTTTATCTGTGAAGTACATAACAGGCATTAACAAATGTAACAATGAGAAGTTCCTGCTGTATAATAAGTACTAGGCTTATGAGCATCTGAGCTTGCTATAATCAAGGTAGTTAGTGGAGTGGAAAGAAAGGTAGTAGTTGGATGGGGTGGATGATATTAGAGTGGGAGTTGCAAGGGCATAGCCAGCATGTTTTTAGGTGCGCTTTTAATAAAGTTTTGAAGTTGGTGCATGATGGTACGGAGGTAATTGTGGGTGGGAGGGAGTTATAATTTGGCTGTGGTGCAAGAGAATAGTGCTTCACCAGCAGAGTTATTGGCTTTAGTGATCTGCAAGTGATTTTTGTTGCTGGATCTTAGTGGTCTGGTGGTGCGATAGGATTGGAGTAGATTCTGGAGGGATGGAACATTTAGTGAATGGTTTACTAGTTTGTGGGCGAGTGAGAGTTGATACCACTGAAGGAGGTGAGGGAGTTCAAGCCAGCCCAGTTCAGCAAGTGAGAGACAGTGGTGACTACGGTAGGATGCCCCTGTGGCGAATTTGGCGATTTTGTTGTAGCAGGTCTCTAGCTTGTTTAGATCACATTGCCTTAGGTTGGTATATACTGGAGAGGCATAAAGTAGGGTGGAGATAAGGTGGGAATTTGCTATTGAAGTCTTTGCTGCTTTGGTGAGAAATTGTTCATTTCTGTATAATGCTCCTAGTTTTTTGTGGACTTTTTTTATGGTCATTGATATGTGAATGTCAAATTTTAGTTTATTGTCTATTTCCACTCCTAGCAATTTGGTGTGTTCAGTTGGGTATATAGTGGTGTTGTCTTTTGCTGTGATGTTAAAGTGAGAGTTGTTTTGAGTATGTTTGGTGGGTTGGAAGATGAGTAGTTTAGTTTTGTTTGGGTTGAGTATTAATTGGGCATCGGATAACCATGTTTCAACAGAGGAAAAGGCTTCCTGTGTGACTTTTTGCAGTTTGGGTAGGGACTGGGCTGAGCAGATGATGGTCGAGTCATCTGCATATTGGATGCGTGCCATGTTTGGTGGCAGAGGCTAGATTATTGGTGTAAACAGAGAAGAGTAGGGGTCCAAGGATGGATCCTTGGGGAACCCCTATGGAGACAGGTAGTTGGAGAGATATGTCATTCTGCCATACAACGGATTGTTGGCGGTCAGACAGGTAACTCTGAAACCAGTTGGTGACTGAGTGTGAGAAGGATAGGTTATTGAGGACAGAGATAAGTTGTTTGTGTGGGTCCATGTCAAATGCTTTAGATAGGTCTAGGAAAGTAGCAGAGGAGAGATGGCCATTGTTTTTATGCTGAAGGATAGTGTTAGTAAAGGAGAAGTAAGGCAGTGGTGGTTCTATGGTTTGGTCGGAAACCATGCTGAGTACTGGAAAGGAGGTTGTTAGTAAGGAGGTAGTCTGAGACCTGAGAGTGTATGCATCTCTCTAGTATTTTGGAGAGTGGAGAGAGAATAGCTATGGGGCGGTAATTGGTTAGTTCTGCAGAGGGTCCGCCTTTGTGGAGGGGAATTATATGTGAGACTTTCCACAATGTGGGAACGTAACTTTCTGACAGAGATCGGTTAATCAAGATGGATACTGGGTAGGCCAGAGCATCAGCTGCGATTTGTAGGTATTCACTTGGGAGGTTGTCTGCTGCTAATTTGTTGGGTTTAAGTTTAGTTAAGAGTTTTTTTATGTTGGAGGTAGGTACAGGAGAAAAAGAGAAGGCAGTGGGGAGATTACTAGTTGAAGGTGTGGGTTGGAAGGGGGAGGGGGGTTGTGTTGTTTACCTAGTGATAGTATGGTTTGGGTGAAGTGTGTGTTGAATGAGGTAGCAATATTTTCTGAGGAGTGAGGGATGTTAGGAGGAGGGTACTGACTTTACCTGGGTGGAGGATGGAGTTTATGGAGGACCAGAATTGTTTGGGGCTGTGTTGAGAGGAGTCTAGGGCAGACTGGTAGTATTGGAATTTGTCCTGTTTTATTAGCTTTTTGACTCTATTGCGTAGTTCTAGGAATTTCTGTCTAGCTGAGGTGGTTTTGGTTTTGCGCCAGTGCTCCCAGGCTTTATCCCTGTTTTAATTTCTGACTTAGTGGTTTTCTGTAGCCATGGGGAGGGTTGTGCTTTGGTTCTGGAAAATCTTATTGGGCATGGTAATTAAGGATGTTCAGGAAGGTAGTATTAAAAAATTCAACTGCGTCATCTAGACTGAGGTACTTTAGAGCATGCCAGTTACATTCTTTGAGGGATGAGATGAATGTGAGTGGGTTAAAGTTTATTTTTTACGATTTGACGATAGATGACAGGTTTAGCTTGGTACAGGTATTTTTTGAGTAGGAATGTTGGGGAGTGATCACTGAGGCTATCTGATAAGCAGCCTGTTATATATGACTGGGGGTTCTTACTGACTAGTATCCAATCCAGGGTAGTGTGCTTGCTGGAGTTTTTATTTATCCTTGTTGGTGACTGGACTAGTTGGGTGAAGCCATGAAGGTGTACATGATGGGTTGGATTGTTGCCAGAACAGGATTGCCAGTCAATATTGAAATTACCTAAGATGATAGTTTCTTGGGGGAGATGGTGGGTAGACCAGCTGAGGAGGTTTTCTAGTGGAGGGATGTTTTGGCCAGGTGGAAAGTAGCATCCAATTATGTTGATGGTTTTGTTTTGGTTAATTTTGAGGTTGGTATAAATTATTTCTTCATTGCCTATTTGTGGAGCTGATGATTTTAAGATCTGGATGTTTAGATGCTGTTTAAATATTATAGCTACACCACCTCCTAGCCGGTCTACTCTTAGTATGCCGTAACCTGTAGGGAGTATTTGCTCACTGGTAATGTGAGGTTTTAGCCAGGTTTCTGTCAGGATAACTATATCTGGGGAGTACAAGTCTATGGTGGCATGGAGTTCATGGACTTTGTTGGATATACTTCTAATATTTAGGCTTAGTAGAAGGAAGTCACTTGGCTTTCTATTGGCTGTAATATGGGAGAAGTTGTGGTTTCTAGTCTGATTATGAGGATTGGGGTTGGAGATGGTAGGGCCAGGGTTGGGGTGGATGTCTTCACTTGGGGCTAGTTTTGATATGCATGAGATTATTAGTTTTCTCAGTTTTTGAATGTGTTTGTTTATAAGGGAAACTTTATGATTGTGCTCTGTGGGTAATAGGTATGTTGGGAGGGTTACTATGTTAAGTTGTAGGGATGCTTTATGTTTGAGTAATATAGTTGGTAGAATATGTGGGGGGTGCATAGGGATGGTTCTTGAGCTGGTGGGAGGGGAGCTGAGTATGGGTGAGACATGAGTGGTGGTGTGAGTAGTAGTACAGTGGTAGTGGTTGAGTGGGGGAATGATGGAGCTTTGGTAGGATGTAAGATATGCAAGGAGAGTGCATGCAGTGAGCAAAGGAAAGGTATGCTTGTACATGTTAGTTGAGGAGGTGTGATAGAGGGAATATGGAGGAGGTAGTGTTGGGTTAGCACTGTGGTTGGCTATTGGAAAGATGGGAGGGGTTTGAGTGCAATAAAGGTGGGACCACTGGGGGCGGGAGGGAATAGAGGGCAGGGTGGGGAGCTAAGCGGGTAGAGACCCTGTTAGGTTCTTGTATGAGGGGCTGGAAACAATCACAAAGCAAAGACAAGTATGTGTTAAGAAACAATCACAATTGACCAAGGACTGCTCTGAAACTGTAAGTCATCTCTTACTTTCTCAGGTGGAAAAACAGGATAACCTTGTATCAGTAGGCTACTGTGGTCATAGTCTAAATTAACAAACACACAGTATTGATCAGTTATGGATACTATTTGCTAACAGAAGGGAATAAGAGAAAGCGGAAGATGTGTGTGTGTGTGTGTGTGTGTGTGTGTGTGTGTGTGTGTGTGTGTGTGTGTGTGTGTGTGTGTGTGTGTGTGGTGGGGGGCTGCTTACAGCCAAAGCAGAGTGCTCTCCAGGGGAAAATGAAGATTGGCTCAAACAGGTAGACACATACTCAAAGTTAACTGTAGCTGTTTGCAGACAGTTCAGACCCGGACTGCGCTTTTCTTATAAGAATGTTAAAGGTGGTACCGCAGTTGAATACTTAAGAGTGGTGTTAGGTCTAGAAAAGAAGAGTACAGAGAGGAGTAAGCACTTTTGAGATGGTAAATATATATTATAAAGATTATAAAAAACACACTGAGCATATAGCTACCACATGCAGGACAATGTCCTGAACCACTACTTAGTATATGCAGATACTGAGCCAATTGGAAGAACATTAGAAAACAAAAACCCAGACAGTTATGCAGTCACAGATAAAAATATAGCGAGCAGCAATCTGTCCTGGTTCTCTAATGTGATTTTATCCACCAGTAACAGCACAAACTTATAGAAATAATTTAGACACTAGTATGAGCTGTCTACACACAACACAATTACATGAATAACATTAGTGAACAAGGTGCAGCTATGCAAATAGACCATACATACTATTATACTAGAAACAACTTGGTGCATACAAAATGCTAGCATGCCACAGTAACATCAATAATAAAGCATAAAACATATTAGATGTCTAACACAATTCAACATAAACATATACAGTTGTAAAATGTCTAATACAATCCAACATAAATAGGCATTTACAGTTGTAAAACACTTACTGGTGCTCCACAAAGGCCTGTCCTTCTCGTAAATTAAAATCATGCCTCTGCCATTTCAGCACATTATAATACTGAGTCACCCCTCTTCTCTCACCCCTTGCTAAAGGGGCCAAAAATGTAAGACCCCCCCCCCCCCAAGAGAGCTCCCACTCCAGCCTGGGACCTTAACTTTGTATTGGAAAAGCTCACCCCCCCCCCCCCCTTTGAGCCAGCTGCTACAGCAGAGTTGAAATTCATTTCTTGGAAAACAGCTTTCCTTCTAGCCATCACTTCAGCAAGAAGAATGTCTGAATTACAGGCCCTTATGGCAGTGGAACCCTTCATTCTTTTCCATGCGGACAGGGTTTCCCTCAGGACTAATCCTTCCTTTATGCCCAAGGTGGTGTTTACTGTGGCCCTAAATCAGTCCATTCATTTGCCTACTTTTTTCCCCTAATCCACAAAACAAAGGGGAACGAAAACTGCACTCTGTGGACGTGCACAAGACAACTTAGATTCTGTATGAACAGGACTAAGCCTATCAGAAAATCTGAACAGCTGCTAGTTAGCTTTGCTGCAGGGGCAGAGAGGAAGGCCATTTCAAAGCAAACCATTTCCAAATGGATA
Source organism: Protopterus annectens (assembly GCF_019279795.1). Classification (NCBI taxonomy): domain Eukaryota; kingdom Metazoa; phylum Chordata; order Ceratodontiformes; family Protopteridae; genus Protopterus; species Protopterus annectens. The sequence continues at coordinate 925,930,864 of NC_056737.1, read as the reverse complement.
GCCCATTGCATTCATTTCTGCTACAAGCACCATGGAAAACCTATCCCACAGGGTATAAGATCACATTCCACCAAGGCTGCATCTACCTCTCCGGCATTTCTCAGAGGAGTCCCTACCAGGGACATCCTAGAAGCTGCTACCTGGAGCTCTGTACATACCTTCACCAAGCATTACCACATGCCTATCTTTTCTAAATCTAGAGCTGGATTTGCCACTGCAGTCTTGCAGGGCTTAATAGCTGGCCCTAATGCTCTTTAACTTCCTCCTCCCTTCCTTAGCTTTGGGAATCAACCCAAATGTGATGACTGCAACAGTGAAACACAAAGAACATAGTACAGTTGTGTACACTTACCATAAATGTAGATATTCGAGTGTATTCACTGTTGCTGTCCTGGTTACCCTCCCTCCAGCCCCCTGACTTCTCTTAGCTCTACCTTTCCTTCTTGGTATATTTTTTTTGTCTTGTGTATTTGCTTTTTGATGGGGGCTTACCATACCATTTAATTGCTTCCTATTGTGGGAGCACCTGACATCTGGGGCAAGAAAAACTGATGAAATGGCGTCGGCTGCATGTTTTATACCTCTGATGACCTGACGTCAAGGAAGAAGCGACAGCTTCCGACGCAGAAATCCGAAGACTGGTATTCAGGCCGGCTGAGGGCTACCTGCAGGCGGATAACCCAAATGTGATGACTGCAACAGGGAATACACTCGAACATCTACATTTATGGTAAGTGTACACAACTGTACTTTCCTTGATTTTTTTTCCTGCAAGCTTTTGAATAGTTATGCAGACTGCTTGCCAAAGAGGAATTTATTGTCCAGGGGATCTTGTTTTTGAAATAATCAGGGAAGGGTTGTAGTCTGAGCCAGGCGTACCTATGCAGAGCAAAGGTTGAGGCAGCTGAACTCTCTGAAGCCTCAGCAGCATCATAGCTGCATTTTATAGAATGTCTGGCAACGTGCTGCTAAGGAGAGCTTAGAGGTAACCTGGGGTTTGGTAAGGAAGTCAGGCAAGGAAGAGAGTAATGAAGTTGCCTGACAGACTAGGTCCAAGGCATATTTAGCCATGTGTGTCTGGTAATTAATGACCCTAAAGGCCAGAGTGGATAAAGTATAAATCTTTTTTCCCCAGTCTGTTCATCACTTTGCTGTCTTTGTCTGATGGCAAAAGGGAGGAGGAAGGAATCTGTCTGGATTGCTTGTCTGGAGCCACTGTAATGACAGCTGGGTCTGCCATAGGTGGCTTAATGAGGTATTTGTGGTCATCAGGACTTTGTAGAACCTGTCTGGCCTTTTAGGGGCTGGAGACTGGGATTCAGGGGTCTTAGAGGCTGAAGCAAAAGCATCCAGGTAAGCTGGAATCACAGGGGGAATAGCAGAGGGAGAGGGAGACTCCATCTGTAGGAGCTCAAAATGCCTCTTTTGCACCTCAGTCATTTGAGTGGCATCCCACTTGAAGTACTCCCTCTTTTTGGCGATAGTTTCTCCAAAGGTAATATATATTCAGGTGGGGGGGGGTCTCCTTCCAGGGAGTCTTTGTCTGGAGAACAGTACTCCAGGGGAGATACCAGTTGAGAGGTGTATGTGAGTGATTTATCCAAGGAGGAGGAAGAGGAATTTTCCTCCTGAGTGTGAGCTAGGGGGATGGTAGCAGCTGCGGTTGGTTTGGGGCTAAGGGTAGGCAGGGCTGGGGTATAAGAGGCAGTGGGCCTGAGGGTCATAAAGGCCTGAACCAAGGACTGGGAAAAGTTTGACAGTCTGGCTGGTCTTCTGTTGTGGTAGACGGATGTTTAGTTTTCTGCTTTCTCTTCAGAGGGATTGCCTTTGAAGATGTGTGAGAAGGAGAAAGCCTAGAATCAGGCTTCAGGCCTGTGGCCAAGGAGCCCTGGTCTGAAATCGTAGGTGGCCGTCCAGTCAAGCCCAGTTCCCCGTCAGCATTGGCAGAGGCAGACATCACAGTGACCTCTGCAGGCATGCCAACTGGAAATTCTAGGGCAGCTTCCGACAAGGTACCCACTGAAGTTGCCAGTTCGTCCGGACATCCCTCAGCCCCTAGACCAGTAGCTGGTGGAACGTCCGACATTGGAGGCGCAGCAATATAAGGCCTTGAAACCTTGACCTTCTTTTTAGGCAACTCCACTTCGACGTCTGGTTCAGTTTCCATACCTAGGGCCAAACGCTTGAGTCGTTGGTTTTCCACAAACAATTTAAGGGCTGCTAGACAATTGCATAGGATTTTAGGGACAAATGGCTGACAAATTATTACAAGTCTTATGGTTGTGGGATTGGCCTAAGCAGAAAAGACAAAGCTCATGGGAATCCTTGTGCGGAATTTGCCGAACGCACTTACATTTTCCCTTCCTAGATGACATTGGCTATAAAAGAGCAGCAGCAACCTAAACCTAAGTGAAAATACAGAAGATTCCCCAACGGGGTACTTATCTATATCGTCTTCCAAAGCGCAAAGCGAAATGAGCAAACTGACATTCGACTGCGGCAGAGAAGTTCTGAAGTCTGTGCGTGCAGACGTCACATTTATGGCCCTGCTTGTGACATCCCACGCACCTGACAGCAACCAGGCTTAAGCTTTGGCATAGGAGCTGGACATTCCGGTCGCCTGAGGCAGAGGATCCCACAAGTGAGAATACTGCAACGTGAATAGAAGGCCATCTCCTCTGTTCATCCCTCGGACAGGGAATTTCAGGCATTGGGCTGGTTTGGGAAGCGAGTGTTTCAACAACCTTTGTTTGCAGGCATTGAGCTACATGGCCAATCTTCCTTGCTTTCAGAGGGACTTGACTAAGGAAGCTCTTAGGCTGTTTTTGGTGTCACATCTGCTGAGTCCCAAGAAGGTGCTATGCAGTCTGTCTCAAATGTGTCCATGCACCTTCTATCTAATCCAACAGGCTGAATATCTAGAGCAGCCGGTACCGGCATTGCTCTTCGCCGCCATGCCTGGATGCGATTGTGTGACTTTGCTGTGTACTTCGACATTGTTTTCTAAATACCTCTTTTGAAAAGACTTCCCTGTTTGGCCCCAAAATTAAAGAAACTGTAATCAGGAGTGAGCAGGAGAGCAAGATCCTGTGTTTTGTTGGCATTGATTTCTCAACCCCTCAAAAGGCCCTTTTAAACCAACCAGAAGGGTGGGAGCATCTGTTGAGTAGATCCCAGGATTTCACCTCAAATACTCATGGTAGCAGACCCTCCCACAAGATAGATGGGGTTGTTAATAATGGACACCACCCTAAATGCAGAGGTTTCATTACCCTTTCTCTGACAAATCTTTCCAGCTTTCCTGAACTCTTGCCCAAGTATCCTGTTCTGGAGGCAGTTTGGGAATGTCTTAGCTGTTAATCCCCATGCCTGTTCAGCCATTGCACAAGATTCTTGGGTGCTGAGAATAATTTCCAGAGGTTACTTATTCCCTTTCTGTCTCCACCCATGCAATTTGGAAGGGTTCTTCCAGATATCCTACACCCACCTCCCAGTAAATGGCAGCAACTCTAGAGGTTTAAAAGCTGATAGTCATCTAGGAAGTCCCACCAAACCAGAGAGAAGATCCAAAGTCTGTTCAAAATTTAGTTCTAAAGAAGAGCAGGAACTTCAGGCCAATTTTGGACTTTAGTAGGTTGAACATCTTTATGAGAAGTTATTCCAGATGGTTATGGTGGAGTCCGTCTTGCCGCTGTTGAGGAAGGACAGCTGAATGAGCTTCCAAAACCCCTGCTATGACATCAAAATAGCTAGGCTGTCAAGGAAGTTCCTTTACTTTCTGGCTGTGAGACAATCACTTTTAATACTGAGCATGCTGTTTGGTCTTACCACAGTCCCCCACCCCCAAATGTTTACCAAATACATGGTGGTGGTAGCTGCTTGACTCAGTTTGCAGAGTTCCAGTTGTTCTTTTTTCTGGATGATGTCTCATCATGGCCATCACAAAGGACTCCCTTATTCTTGCCAGAGATTCAATACTTCATCTGTACTCATCCCTGGAGATCACAGTTAACTGGGAAAAATCCACTCTAAAACCTGTGCATGACACCTCTTTTCGAATAGCAAAGCTTCCACTATCCAAACTGACCTTTGTGCAGATGCAAACTTCTTAGGTTCTTTGGTGGCAGTGCCCCATACCCCTTCCCCCTCACTTGCTTCTCCATCTCCTTGGATTTTTGGCAGTGTCTGTCACTCTCGTGCCTCTGCATGAGGGTCCTTCAGTGTACTGTCTCAGCTCAGTGGTCCATCCTTTATCTTCCAGTGGATTATTCAGTCAGTGTAACCCTGATTTGCAGATGCCATATCCAGTGGTGGATAACTTCCCCCTCTAGTTCCTTTAGGTTTGCCGTTTCATGTTTCCTTCTCAGCAAACCTGAGTGACCAAAGACACCTCCCTTCGGGTGGGAGACGTTATGAAGGGTGAACAATCCATGGCACTTGGTCAGCAACTGAGGTTAAACTTCATGTCAGTGTCCTGGAGATTCGAGCAGTCCTCCTAGCATTGCAAGCCTTTCAGGATCACCTTCCCAGGGGTATGATCCCTGTCCAAATGGACAACATGACTTATCTGGTACATCAACAGACAGGGCTGAACCCCATCATACACCCTATGTTAGGAGGCCAAGGGTTTGGCAGTGGAATGTCTTCCCAGAGCTTTCATGTAGCAACAGATATCCACTAAGCAGGTCTGTTCTTCCTCATGAGTGGTTCTTAAACCCATCAGTGGCATCATATGTTTTCAGCTGCTGGGCCAACCCTGCTGCAATCTGTTAGCAGCCCCATCCAGCACCAAATGCAGACGTTTTTACCCTGATCCTAGAAGAGAGACAGTCACCAAGGTATGTGGCGATTCATACTTGGCACCCGAGACTCCATTGCTTTTACCCCACCATTATTCATAACCAAGATTCTGCAGAAAGCAACCCCGGTGCAAGGCAGATGTGATTCTTGGCTCTAGTAGGTTTGGTTCCCCTCCCTTTAGCCTCATCTATTTCGTTTGTCTGCGTTCTGGAACTAGTTACAGATCTGATGTCTCACCCATCCAGTAGACTTCATGGGTGCAGGCACCTAGGCAGCAAGACATTGCCCTGTGTTACATTTGGTTGTGGACTCCTGGCTGAAATTACATTCAGCTACAGAGAAACGTGAGTATTGCAAATTCCCTGTAGCCAAAAAGAAGGACACTCTGCCATGACCACAGCTTTAATCACCAAGTGCATGAGGGCAGAAGTACTAATGGGTGTTGTGCCCCATGTACCGTATGTGTTTATGTAACTACAACATGTAGAAGTGTGCGACACCATGGGGGAAATCCAGCATGTTACTGTAGTCGCATTTATGTTGAATCATGCATTTTAGGTAATATTCCATAGCCACTGAGAAGGTGGTAGTTGTCCACACACTTTATAAAGGCACTGCCCATTGTCCACTGCATTTTTACTGCCACTGACATGCCTACTGGCCAGCCTGTTACTGATAGCTATACTTCCTGCTGTTTCATGTTGCCTTAGGGGCTGTGGACATATTTTCCCCCTTTGCATTTGGTTATTGAAGTTGTGGGCATGGTACCACATTCTTCACATTGCCCATAAGGTATTTCTAACAGCCATATGTCTCTGCAGCTGAATGTTACTTCAGTCTTTTTCCCCAACCAAAGGTACCCCAGGGAGATGTCTTGCTGCCTAGACTCCTGAACCCAGGCATCACCCAGACTTCAAATCCCTGAATGTAACCACTTGGTTTCTCCACTTCTAGTGGTGGCTAGAATCTGCCTGTCCTCTGATCTGGTTCACATTCTTGTATCTTCTCAGAAACCCTCCACCAAGAAAATTGCAGAAGCAGATGAAAAAGGTTTTCAATTTGGCCATACTCCAAGAGGCTAGATATTTTCTCATCTCCATTTCCTTCTGTGTTGGATTTCTTGGCAGGTCTTTTCCAAGCAAGGGCTAGATGTTCATCGTGCATACAGCTGCAGTAATCACAGATGGGTTTTCAGCCGTCAGGCGGTCCCTCGGTCGGCCGAATTCCAAAGTCCTGGTCCGGCGTCGGCTGTCGTCGCTTACTCTTCTGACGTCAGTAAGGCCAGAGTATATAAGACACAGCCGACGCCATGTTCCCTAGTCTTTTTTGCCGCGTGGTGCCCGAAGCAGAAGCAGTTTGCAAGTGCCGGTCGGCCAGCTCCTGAATTACGAAAATAATTGGAACCGAAGTCTTCATTAAAGCTAAGTACCCCGTTGGGGAACCTTTTCTTGCCTCAGACCGATGTCAGAAAAAGTTAATAATTGTATTTCTTGTGGGAAGCAAATACCGCATAAGGATTTCCATTCCCTTTGCATACCTTGTTTGGGCCCAGACCACGATGTCTCGGGCTGTCGCTTTTGCGCTACCTTCAATAAACGCACTATCAAGCGTCGGGCGGAGTTCGCCCAACACTACTTTGGCAAAGCTTTTGACTATAAAATGTCGTCGGACACTCCGACTACCGTTTTGCCCAAAAAACGCAAGGAAAAGGACCGACACCACGCCAAAACAGGCTACACGTGGCCCGGTACTCAGCGAGACGCCTTTGCAGTCTCTGACTACCGACGACACTCCTTTGGCGGTGTCCTCTGTACCCGAGACCGCTGGGTCCTCGGCCCTTTCCCAGACTACAACCGAAGCCCCTGCTATTGTCGAGCCTACTAATGTGGACAGGTCCACTTCCACCCATGGTGTATTTAGGCCCTCATCTGCTTTTTCAATTAAGGCCTTTACTAAATCCAAAGCAGCCAGGCATCCCACGAGGCCTGTTCCACAGGGCCCATCTCCTGGACACATGCCTAAGAAACAGATGCTCAAAATGGCTGAGGATCTAATTACTCTTATCAGAGGTTCTCAGCCCCCTCCTGACAAGAGACCCAGAGTGGAGGAAGAATGTAATTCATCTGATCAGGGATCCATTTTATCAGAACATTCTGATGCAGAGGAACAATCTTACTCTCCTTTTGAGGATTCGGATGCAGAACAGTCCATCCCTTCTGTATCCCCTCCTGAGGATTTCTCTTTTGGGGAAACCTTGCACACCTTGAGGGAACACTTCCATTGGGAAGGCCAAGACTTTTCAGATTCCAAGAAAAGGCTTAGGGAATTTCTTTGGTTACCTCAGCATAGGCCTCTGGCTATACCCACTGTTTTGGATGTTCTAGATGATGTCTACTCGGAGGCTTGCCTTAACCCTGATTCTCTGCCTCCTGCACTAGTAAAACCTGATAGGTATTACAGAGTACCCAGCTCTCACCAATTTCTCTACAAAGGCCATAATGCTGACCCTGAAACCATTTCACAAGGCCCCAAGGGATTAAAGGCCTCCACTACCAAGAATCCACTTCCTGCAGAAAGGGAATCCAGATCTCTAGAAAGGTGGGGTAAAAAGGTATATACCTCGGCCACCCTAGCCATGAGGGCCTTAAACTGTCAGTTTCATATGATTAAATATCAACAGTACCTGTTATCACAATTAAGGAACAAAATGTCTCAACCTGAACAACCAGATTTAAGAGTTACAGGATATGATGCATAGTGCGGAGCAAGTGGGTAAGCACACCTTACAATGTGGTTATGATGCCCTAGAGGCTTCGAGTAGAGCGGCTGCTACAGGATCAGTGATTCGCAGGCACGCCTGGATTAGGGAACAAAATTTACCTGACCATGTGAAAGCTAAACTTCTTGATGCTCCTTTACAAAATGGTGTACTGTTTGGTACTAATGCTGAGGACATACTACGGAAAATGGAAGAAAAAGCCAAATCTATGCAAACTGTCAAGGCTTTCTTACAGCTCCAACCACCACACTTTAGCAGAAATTGGCCTTCAAAAAACTGGTCCTTTCCAGCCACTGACAAGCCCCAAAGAGGTAGATACAGACGCACAAGGGGCAGAGGGCAATCACAAGGATCATATAGAGGCAGACAATGGCAATCTCCAGCACCAAGAGGTGTTGAAGACAGTGCACAACAATACAGGAAGCAAACCCAATGACTCCCTCCTTTCCATGCCAAGCAAGTCTCAGCTGATAGCACCTTTGGGAGGGAAACTAGCATTATTTGCAAGCAATTGGCATATTGTCACAACAGACAAATGGATACTGGACATTATAAACAGAGGCTACAAATTTCAATTTCACACTCTTCCAAAAATGAGAGGCATGCCAAACCTGCCACAAAAATCAAAGGGCAGAGGCACAACTGCAAATTTCAAAGCTCCTAAACATGAGAGCTATACAAAAGGTACCTACACACCAACAAGGTCAAGGTTTTTATTCAAGACTTTTTCTGGTACCAAGAAAAGGAACAGACTGGAGACCCATTTTGGACTTATCCATCCTAAACACATTCTTACTCGTGCCAAAATTCAAGATGCTCACATTACAGCAACTTCTTTCCATGCTGGGCAAGGAGTTTTGGCTGGTAACATTGGACCTCAAGGAGGCATACCTGCATGTCCCAATCAGACAAAGCTGCAGAAGATACCTCAGATTTCTTGCAGGTTCAATCCACTATCAATTCTCTGCATTGCCCTTTGGCTTATCTACTGTGCCCAGAGTATTCACAAAGTGCCTGGCATCAGTGATTGCCTACTGCAGACTTCAAGGGATACAAATTTACCCTTATCTGGACGACTGCCTGATCCAAGCGGACAACAAACGCATACTACTGGAACATCTGGCATATGTGACACGGTTACTGCTTTCTCTGGGATATACCATCAACAAGGGGAAATCAAGACTAACACCATCTCAGAAAATAACCTTCCTGGGTGCCAACATGGACACAAACACCCAGATGGCATATCTTGTGCCAGAAAAACAAGGGCAACTATCTCAGTACTTCAAAACACTAGAAAAAAGTACCAGGCTTACTGCAAGGAAAATCCTGCAGGCTCTGGGATTCATGGCATCTTGCATTCTTCTAATCCCATGTGCAAAGCTGCATATGAGGAAACTTCAATGGTACCTAAAAAATCTATGGTCTCAACACAGTCACAGTTTGGAAGCAATTATACCAATAATTCCATGTTTGCAAAAGGAATTTCTATGGTGGGCCCAAGCATGTCAAGTAAACACAGGCCTTCCATTCTGCAAGCCTCAAGCAAAACAAGTCATAACCACAGACGCCTCAGATTACGCCTGGGCGCACATGAAGGACAGGTGCATTCAGGGCAGATGGTCCCAAAAGGAAAAGCACCTTCACATCAATCAAAAAGAAATGCTAGCAGTAATAAATGCAATTACAGCTTTCAAGGACTTCCTGCATCCAGGACAATTACTGATAAGAACAGACAACACCACAGTAATGTGGTACATAAACAAACAAGGAGGAACACATTCATACCCCTTGTGCAGACTAGCCATGACTCTTTGGAACTTGGTTCTGGAAAGACAAATCGAACTTCAGGCACAGTACTTGCCAGGACTGGAAAACACACTGGCAGACACACTAAGCAGAAATATGACAGATCCACACGAATGGAAGTTACATCCTCGGGTGTTTACAGAGATAATCCAAGCGTGGGGGAGGCCAGACATAGATCTTTTTGCCTCTCACAGGAACCATCAACTGAAAAAGTTTTGTTCAAGGACCTTTCATCCAAAGGCCTGGAAAGTGGACGCCCTTTCATTCAGTTGGACAGCATGGACAGTTTATGCATTCCCACCTCTGCCCCTTCTGCCCAAGGTGCTTTTGAAAGCAAGAACAGACAAACCGAGGATGATACTGATTGCTCCAGATTGGCCAAGGCAACACTGGTATCCACTCCTGAGGAGCCTAACACATGCTCCTCCCTGGTCCCTGCCTCTAATGCCTCTCCTACTGACTCAGAACAGCTACAAAACTCTTCACAGTCAGCTGAAAACACTCAACCTCGCTGCATGGAAAATTCCTTGACACCACAACAGTCCCTACTCTCAAAGGAGGTGCAGGATGTCATTTTGGAGGCCAGAAGACCATCTACTAGAAAAGCTTACTCCGCAAAATGGAGGCGGTTTTGCTGTTGGAATGAGAAAAGAGGCCAGGACCCTAGAAAATTGAACTTGCCTCCGGTATTACAGTACCTAGCTGAACTGCTGAACAGTGGACTTTCATTTTCTTCCATAAAAATACATGCCTCAGCCATTTCTGCAGAATTCAACACGGATCCTCCTTTATTCTCTCACCCACTCTTACGACAGTTCCTCAGAGGGGCTAAGAATATAAGACCTCCAAGGAAGCAACCAATACCAGCCTGGGACCTTAATTACATACTAGAAAAATTAACATTGCCTCCCTTTGAACCTGCTGCCTCAACAGATCTGCAACATTTGTCCTGGAAAACAGCTTTCCTTCTGGCCATCACTTCAGCTCGTAGGGTTTCTGAACTACAGGCCCTCATGGCGGTGCAGCCCTTCCTCATCTTCCATCAGGACAGGGTTTCCCTTCGTACCAACCCATCTTTTATGCCAAAAGTGGTATCCAGGGTAGCCTTAAATCAAGCCATACACCTACCTACCTTTTATCCTAACCCTCAAAACAAAGGGGAGAGGCTGCTTCACACTTTAGACATCCATAGGCAGCTACGTTATTATTTGGACAGAACAAAGTCCTTCAGGAAATCAGAACAACTTTTGTGTCCTATGCGTAGGGGCTCAAGGGAAACCAGTTACCAAACAGACCATTTCCAAGTGGATTGGCCACTGCATACGGTTTTGTTATTCCTATCATGGGAAATCTGTCCCTACTGGCATCAGATCTCACTCCACCAGGGCCACAGCCACCTCTACAGCCTTCCTCAGAGGCGTTCCTACTAAGGATATTTTGGAGGCAGCCACTTGGAGTTCTGTACATACCTTCACAAAACACTACCACCTACCCTTATATTCCAGAACAAGAGCAGGCTTTGCCACTGCTGTTTTGCAGAGCATTCTGGCTCAACCCAGTTCCTCATAGTACCTAACACCCTATGCATAGCTTTGGGACTCTACCCATCTGTGATTACTGCAGCTGTATGCACGATGAACATAGTACAGTTTTGTACCTACCATAAATGTAGATGTTCGAGTGCTAATACAGCTACAGTACAGGTTTCCCTCCCTCCTTCCCCACTTGGTAAAGGCATGGGGCCTAACAACCTCTTCATACCACCTGACTGGGTTATCCTGCTATGTTTTATTTGCTTGCTTACACTGATTTTGCATTACATTGCATTGCTTGCATATGTAGATAAGCCTTATTTATGTATTGCCTTCCTTTTGGGGGCACCTGACATCTGGGGCAAGAAAGACTGAAGAATATGGCGTCGGCTGTGTCTTACATACTCTGGCCTTACTGATGTCAGAAGAGTAAGCGACGACAGCCGACGCCGGACCAGGACTTTGGAATTCGGCCGACCGAGGGACCGCCTGACGGCTGAAAACCCATCTGTGATTACTGCAGCTGTATTAGCACTCGAACATCTACATTTATGGTAGGTACAAAACTGTACTTTTCTGAACAATCACGGTCCAGTTGGCTGATATTTCCATTTCTCATCTGGGTGAGAATCACACCTCCCTTGGACTATCTAAAGCCTTCCCGAAGGGAACCTTTCTATTATGTCTGCTTCTGGAGGGCATCCATTACCTCCCTGGGATATTACCAGGTTGTTACAAAGCCTCACTGTGTAACCTTTTGAACCCATTAATACAACTGACTTGAAATTTATCTTGAGGTAACTTTTCTTGTTGACTTCAACACTGGCTAGTAAATTAATGAGCTATAGGCACTGTTATGCAGACCTCTGTATCTTATGTTTCAGAAGGACAGGGTGCACTTAGAACCAATCCAGATTTTCTTCCCAAGGTGACATCTTTGACTACCTTGAGCCAGACTATACAAGTACCCATCTTTTTTTCCTGGTTATTCTAACAGAGTTGAACACCAGCTGCATTCTTTGAATCATAGGTTATGTTTTTATTTATGTTGCTGAAAAGACTTTCGTGGATTTGACCAGCTGTTTGTCTCATTTTCTAAATTGAAGCCGAGTTCTGTGGTCTCTAAAATATCCTTGTCCAGGTAGCTGTTTGAATGTGTAACCTTTGATGTTAAGTTGTCTATCTCGCCTTCATTCTTGCTGGATGGGTTCGGAGCCGACCTCGGCTCCGACTCGGCCACTCTAAAGCTCGAGAGTTGGTTCCACCGGCTCGAGGCTCCCCTTATATCCCACAATGCTAGGCGAGAGTTACCTCAGATCTCGTTTGCCGCTACAGCTTCGAGGTTGGTTGTTCTACCGGTTCCTGGTGAGTTTAAGCTTTTTCTATTAAAAGTTACTCTTTTACCCCTTTTTAGTTTAATTATTATCAAATTAGTGTAGTTCATTGAACTTTATCCCGACCTAATTTTTTTCCGTTTTTGTTTAAAAGAACTTTTAGTTCTTCCCTTGGGCCTCGGGCCTTCCCTTCCCTATGGAGTGTTTGTGTAGTTTAAACTACTGTTTATTGTACTTTATTGTACTTTATTTTTTAGTATTTTTACTAAAGTAGTTATTTTGACAGGGTATAACTGGTGTGTTTGAGTGTGTGTTTGTGTTCACCAGTTAGGCTATGTCTAAAGAAGCAAAGGTCTCCGGATTCAAGAAGTGTGATGCGTGCTGTCAGAAAATGTCTCTGACAGACGCTCACACTTCTTGTGTCTATTGTCTGGGGCCTTTGCACCTGCAGGACTCCTGTGCTGTTTGCCATGGCTTCAGCCCCAGGGTCCTGCAGGAAAGAAAACAAGCTTATTCTGAGAGGCTTGTTGAAGCCTGAGGATTCCCTGTCTGTCTCAACAGGGAAGCCCTCCAAGGCATCGAGGTCTTCGGCTCCGGCTTCTGAGCCGAGACCTCAGGTTGTTCAACCTTTGCCTTTATCGGCTCCGGCTGGAGCCGATAAGACTCAGTCCACAGTTTCTGTGGCTTCCTCGGCTCCGGCCGGAGCCGAGGTTATCGAGGTACCCGTGTCGGCTCCGACAAGATCTTGAGCCGACAACCAGAAAGAGGTCTAGGTCACCTTCTCTTGGCTCCGTTCATTCGGCTCCAGGATCTCCCCTGCTGTCTGAACGGAGCCAAAGGTCTCATTCCTCTAGGTCATCGAGGCTGTCCGATCATGACCTTCAGAGGGTGGTGAGTCGACTACTCAAGTCTGAGGCACTAGCCCAGATGCTTCAGAGCCCGACTCATCAGTCGGTGCCTGCCCGTCCATCAACTCTTTCCTCCTTGACTCTCTTGAGTTCGGAGCCGGGGCGTGTCGGGACCGAGACGGTGGTCACCTCGGAGCCGAGACAATTGTCTTCGGCTCCGTCGGCTCCGTTTTCTTCCATGGAGGAATCTCGGCGCCGGACTTCCCTCGTCGGCTCGAGGGGTGAGTGGCATCGGACCCTTGTCCGACCCCCTCTCCTCTCGGTGCTTGGCGCTGGTGAGTTCGGCTCCGACATCGCCTCGGAGCCATCACTGTCGGTGCCGAGGGGTCCTTAGCTCCTCGGAGCGGGGACCTCTGGCTCTGCCTGACAGGGGTGCTTCGAGGTCATGCGGAGTGTGTTAGAGCCTGGCTCTACTCCACAGTCGGCTCCGTCAGCCCCTCCCTCTATGCTGCCTCAGGGTAAATCGACTCACTCCCTCATCCCGGACCGCAGAGAGCCAACTCCTCAGGAGCTCCCTTTGGGATTTCATCCTCTTCCGAGGCCTCTCCTGATTTGGCAGAAGAGCCCCTCGGAAGAGGAAGTGCAAGAGGAAGCACATTGACTCACCTGAGTCTATCACGTCGGACACAGATCTGGATGACTCTGAGGGTTCCCCCCTGTTCCCCTTCTGAAGATGTCTCATTTGCAGACATTCTGGAGATCCTTAAACAGAGGGGAAATTGGCCAGCCCTCAACCCTTCGGAGGACGAATCTGTGTATCTTGAGGCGTTTGGCTCTCGTCCTTCCACCTCCTGGGTGTCCCCCCCTTCGACCCCCTCATGCAGGTGGTTGCTAAAAAGGCATGGACGGCTCCTGATTCAGTGGACCCCACTCCCAGGAGACCCTCCAAATTCATCACAGCTCCATCAGACAAGGAATTTTTATCAAAAGGAGTCTCTGTGGATGCTATGGTGGTAGCTGCCGCCACAAAGAAGGAACTGGCTGATCCTTCAGTGCCTGTCCATCCACCTAACAAGGAATCTAGGTCCATGGATAGGTGCGGGAAGCGGATGTTCTCCTCAGCGACATTTACTATCGTCGCTGAATTACCTGTGCCATTTCACTCGTCTTCAAAGGGACTTGATCAAAGAAGCGAGTGAAATGCTGAAGGACCCTACAGCTGCGGGTTTCCAAGAGAAAATGAACACGCAGCTGGCTATCCTTAATTCTATTTCCAACTCCTCCATGCGCCTCCTCTCTTATGCGGCCGATGGAGCGAGCAGAGCCGCAGGAACAGGGGTAGCCTTACGTAGGCACGCCTGGATGCGGCTATGCAATTTTGGAACCTTTCAAGGCGTCTTTCACGAACTCCCTTTTGATGGATCATCTCTTTTTGGTCCACAAGTGAAAGAAACCCTGACTAGGTGCAAGACTGATGGCAAGACCCTTTCTGCCGTCGAGTCCGTTTTCTACTCCTTCTAGGCCTTACCCCAAAGGCCAGAAGGGGAAAGATGTGGTTCCGTAAACAATCCCAAGGGACTTCGCCTGACGCACAGAGTCGGTTCCTCGCCAGAGGCAGAGGGGAACAACAATGGTAGACGCCGCCCTAGAGGCAGAGGGGTCCGCAGAACCAGGGCAATCGAGAAACGTTCTCCGATAAGCCCTTTCAGCATCCCTGAGGTGTTGCCCGACTGCCCATCTTCGAGGCAGTCGGGGAAGATTGTCACTGTACCCAGAAGCCTGGCTATCCTTGACACAAGACAAATGGGTACAGTCCATCATTTCGAAGGTTATTCTATTCCCTTTCTTCGCTTTTCCAAATCAGTCAAAAAATCCCTTCCAGATGTCCCACCCGCTCAAAGGGATATAGCAGCTTTGGAAATTTCAAAACTGCTTGCAAAAGAGCTATTCAGCCAGTGCCAGCAGACCAACTAGGATCCGGAATCTACTCAAGGTTCTTTTTAGTTCCAAAGAAAACAGGGGACTGGAGACCAATTTTGGATCTCAGTATCTTGAACAGATCGGTCAAGAAAACAAGATTTCGGATGGTCACGCTGCAATCCATTCTTCCCCTATTGGGAAAAGGAAACTGGATGTGCTCTATAGACCTTCAGGACGCGTACTATCACATAAAATGAACAGGCGCTCCAGAAGATTCCTCCGCTTCAGGCTGGGAACCAGTCATTTTCAATTCAGGGCCCTGCCCTTTGGTCTCACCACTGCCCCGGTGTTTACCAAATGCATGGCAGTGGTAGCTTCTCACCTGAGACGACAAGGATTCCAGGTGTTTCCATATTTGGACGACTGGCTCCTCACAGCTCCCACCAAGCATCTCCTTCTGATGGCCAGAGATTACACTTTTCGCGTCTGTCAAAAACTGGGTATCTCAATAAATTGCGAAAAGTCTGTTTTGTCGCCTTGTCGTACTATTACCTACATAGGCAAAATTAGATACTGTAAACATGTCTGCAACACTAACGAACCAAAGGATATCAGACATTCAAAATTGGTATCACTACTTCTCAACAACAACAGAGCCAAAGCCAGGTTAGTTCTAAAGGTGTTGGGAATCATGGCAGCGCCATACCCTCCTTCCATTGGCCAGATACCACATGCGGATCCTTCAGTGGATGCTCTTTTCTCAATGGTCATACCAGGAACTTCCAATGTCTCACACCATTATGATCACGCAAGCGTGCAAAAGCATCTCATGTGGTGGATGTCTTCCCCAGCTCCTGTTGGGGAGACCATTTGTTCCACCTCCTCCGGTTGCTACTCTGACAACGGATGCCTCCTGATCGGGTGGGGGGCATTATCAGGGCAGGACAGTCCAGGGCACATGGCAACCAAACGAATGCCACTTGCACATAAATGTTCTGGAGATGAGAGCAGTGCTTTTAGCGTTGCAAGCCCTTCAACACTCTCTTCCCTTGGGAACGATTGCAATCCAGACAGACAATATGTCTGTAGTGTGGTACATCAACAAACAAGGCGGAACCAGCTCATACCCCCTGTGTCGAGAAGCACTCAGACTGTGGCAATGGGCGATTTCTTCTCAGCGTTTTCTGATAGCAACGCACATCCCGGGAAGTCCAATCACATTGCGGACAAGTTGAGCAGAGCTATTCTCATGCCTCACGAGTGGTCTCTGAAAGACTCTGTAGTGAGAGAGATTTTTCTCAAGTGGGGTCAGCCTTGCTGCGATCTTTTTGCTACTCCCCAAAACAGCAAGTGCAGACAATACTTCACTCTATTCTCTTTACCAGGCCAACCCAGCAGGGACGCTAGTCCAAGTTTGGCCCGGGGACTTCTGTATGCATTTCCTCCTTTCCCACTGATCTCTCAAGTAATACAGAAAGCTATCGCTCAGAAGGCCTCATTGATCCTCATTGCTCCTTACTGGCCTCGACAAGTGTGGTTCCCCTTTCTGCATCGATTTCTTTTGAGCGACCGTGGAATCTGGACCTAGTTCCAGATCTTTTGATCCATCAGTCGGGTCAGTTTCATCGCTCCCTCCCCTCTCTGAACCTCACTGCTTGGTTCCTCCACTTCCAACCGTAGCCAGGCTTCCTCAATTATCTCACTCTGTTAGAGATATTTTGATAGCTTCCCATAAATCTTCCACTCGAAGATTTATTTGAGTAAGTGGAAACGATTTTCATATTGGGCACAAGGAAAGGACATAGATCCTTTCACCGCTTCCATCCAACTAGTCCTCGATTTTCTTGCTGAACTCTTCCATGCAGGTTCATCTCCATCTACTCTTAAGGTTCAATTGGCAGCTATTTCTAATTTCCATGTGGGTATTTCTGAATCGCCCTAATGTCCCACAAACTCTGCAAAGCCTTTTTGAAAGGAGTTTTTCTTCTCAGACCTCCTGTAAGAAATCCTCCTTCTCCTTGGGACCTAAATTTAGTTCTTGCTTCTTTGATTCTTTCCCCTTCGAACCTGCAGCTTCATGTTCCTTAAAGTTATTATCATGGAAAACTCTCTTTCTGGTGGCTATCACATCAGCTAGAAGAATTTCAGAACTTCAAGCACTCAGTTGTCGTTCTCCTTACCTTGTGTTCCATAAGGACAGAGTTTCCTTACGAACTAACCCGTCCTTTTGCCTAAGGTGGTTTCAACATCAAATCTAAACCAATGCATTGACCTCCCTGTCTTTTTCCGGAGTATTCAAATAGGTCTGAACAAAAATTACACTGTCTGGATGTTCATCGTCAATTAAGGTACTACTTGGACAGGACGAAACAATTCAGAAAATCTGATCAGCTGTTTGTTTCCTATGCGGAAAGCAGAAAGGGACTTTCAGTTTCAAAGGTATCTTTATCCAGATGGCTAACATCTCTGATTACCCTTGTTTATGAGATTAGACACAAAAAACTGCCTAATAAGCCTAAAGCCCATTCCACCAGAGCTTTGGCTACTTCTCTAGCCTTCCAAGACAGACTGCCTATTGACACCATTTGTGCAGCGGCTACTTGGGCTACTCCTCACACTTTTATTTCCCATTATAAGTTGGATTTAGCTTCTAGGCATAGAGCTAATTTTGGTTCCACTGTTCTCAGGAGTCTGTTCCGTTAGGCCACCCCGGGACAAGGTGCTAGGGGCGCGGTCCCATCCAGCAAGAATGAAGGCGAGATAGACAACTTAACATATAGAAGTTATGTTCTTACCATAACGTTCCATGTTAGTTGTCTTCTTCTTGCCTTCTTCTTGCGTCCCACTCTCCTTCCCCCTGGCCTGGACAGACCTAGAGGAGTTGTGATCGTGACCTCTCTTTCTACCACCTCTTTCTTAGCTATATGCTATTATGCATATTTCTTGTTTCAGGATGTAGGTCACCCTTCTTCTTCCTGTTGTTAGAGGTGGATTCTGTTTTTCACAGTTATACTGTTTCTGTTATAAGCTGGGGTTAGCTTACAAACGAGATCTGAGGTAACTCTCGCCTAGCATTGTGGGATATAAGGGGAGCCTCGAGCCGGTGGAACCAACTCTCCAGCTTTAGAGTGGCCGAGTCGGAGCCGAGGTCGGCTCCGAACCCATCCAGCAAGAAGAAGGCGAGAAGAAGACAACTAACATGGAACGTTATGGTAAGAACATAACTTCTATTTTATAGGTCTAGAGGTCTTTGCCCTTTAAACCGAAACTCACTCCACTAGAGCAGTGGCCACCATTACAGCTTTTAAGTGTTTGATGATAGGTCTGTAGTTCATGATTTCATCCCATCATTTCTGGTTATAAGCTTGATCTACAATCTGGATGAAGAGCTGCCTTCAGTTCCACCATTCTCTGGGAGGACTTTCCATAGTGCCTCCCAGGATTTAAGTAGCTGAGGACTTTGACCCATTATTTTAGGTAGACTGAAAAGACAACCTCAAATAAGAAAGTTTTGTACTTTGCATATGTTAGATTAATGTTGCCTTCCATCCATCCATCTCTGCAGTCCCCTACCACATTGACACCTTTCTATGGTTCTTGTTGGACCACACTGATCTTAACAAGGACCTTTGCTTGTCTTCAGCTATATGCTAGTCTGTCACTGTTTTATAAGGGTGTCCTTAGTTTCTGGTGGTATGTTGTTGGTGCGGCAAACACTGTCTGAAGGGTAGTAGGGTGGTGGTGTGTTATGTGAATGATAATAGTACAAGCATTGGTGGTAAGAAGTTTTAAGTGCTGAGATCAGATCCATTTGTTGACATTGACAGAAGAAGAAAACACAGTTCTAGTGTTATAACTTTCATTTTTATTATTTTATTTTGGCATAAGCTGTTGGCTGTCAGTTCTGTTACTTTACACATTTTAAAAACAATGTAACTTGTTATTCCAGACTTTTTTTAATCAAATAATCTCTTGTCTACCTGGGGGTGCTGCATGCAAATATTTTTGTATTCTTGATAAGTTTGTGCACTAATTTAATTTCAAAGTCTACTAGCTAATGAAATCCAAGAAAGATATGTGACAGGAAGTGCTTTTCTCACCCTGTTGCTGAAGTAATTAAAATCATATGAATAGTGAATGTGTGGTGTAGAAAACTACTGCGGCAGGCTTAGCCACCCGGCTTTGTAAAATTTTTGGCTGTAGATGATTGTCATTGTTGAAGTGACAGCCCAACCCCGTGTGATAAAATGGGAAAAAAGGGTTGTGGATTGATGGGTGTTTGGATGGCTGGATTGAATAGTAGTAAATACAAAGCTGTTCAACCAGAGGTCATGCATACCTTGCCAATAACAACCCTCAGGCTGTACCAGCGTTTTCAAGGAGGACAAGACCTGGAAGTCCCAGAGGTATTTTAGGGATGCCATCCATTTGTCTAGACATGCTTGAAGGCCAAAACACAAACCAGCAGGCCAGGTAAGTTGATTAGGAAGTTGCACTTGTATTATTTTGAATTGTCTGCTAATAAGAATGTTAATGTTGCTAGTAGTTATGATTCCCTTAAGGAACCAAGTCTTGAAGATGTGGGGTTGTTATTCCTGTGATTCAGATTTTGAAGTGAATGCATATTGCCCTTTGAGTAACATATAAAAGCACTTTTTTGCCTCCCTTCATCATGAAGGGATTCAGCAATTTTCTGCTATGTTAAACTATGTAGTTGAGTCTACGTTTTATGAGTTTAAAAGTAATATGCATGCCGTCCAGTTTAATTTAACCAAGTTAGAGTGGAAAGCTCTTCAGGGTTATAGCAAGCAGAGGGAACTGGTATTTATGCCAGCTGATAAGGGTAATAAACTGGTAGTCCTGCACCATACACAGTGTTTAAGAATGTGTTATAAACATCTGACTGATAAAAATGTATATAGCATGCTAGATATTTCAGTGTATGAAAAAGCTTTGAAAAGTTTTTAAAAATCTGTTGGATAAAGGTTGTAGACTTCATTACTTTTCAAAATTGGGTGTTGAAAAAAGTTTAATTGTGCAGGTTGCACTATGGCATACTTTTATTTTCTAACTAAAATCATCAGACACCTTAGACCCACCTGGTCATCTAATAATTTAGGCATGTAATTACTTTTTGCATAAAATAGGATTTTTTTTTACATTAAGTATTTATCAATGGTTATGAAGTTACC
Organism: Protopterus annectens; assembly: GCF_019279795.1. Taxonomy (NCBI): domain Eukaryota; kingdom Metazoa; phylum Chordata; order Ceratodontiformes; family Protopteridae; genus Protopterus; species Protopterus annectens. The sequence continues at coordinate 925,910,650 of NC_056737.1, read as the reverse complement.
ATCATATATAAGGGATACTTTTGAATTTTTTGATAAGATAGCAGATGTGTATTGGACTCAGGATATATACTGGGTTACGCTTGATGTAAAAAGTCTTTATACAAGTATCAAACGTAACTTTGGAATAGAGTTTATTATTATTTGTGAGATAGCCCAGTATTGAATTATTTAATAGATTTAACACATTTTTGTCTGATAAATAATTATTTTGAGTTTAATACACAATTATATCATTCGGTGCAGGGTACGGCAAGGGGGGGGGGCACCATTTGTCCCCATGTATGCTAACTTGTTTATGGGACTGGTGGAAAATGAATATATCTCTATAACTGATTTTTATAAAAAAAAAAAAACAGTGAGATTTTACAGATACATAGATTTAATATTTATAGTTAAAGGGAGACAAGAGTTGGTAGATAATTTACAGTTAAACAGGTTTAATTTAGAATTTGACGGCTTAAGAGTGGGAAGAAAGTTACCATTCTTGGATATTTTGCTTGATGGTACTGTTGATGGGAAAATAAGGATGGTAGTGCATAGACAGTTTGAGGATGGCACCCCATATTTGCATGGGTTGAATTGCCATCCACCACATACTATTAAAGCTTTGCCGTATAGTGAGCTCCTCAGGTTACGTAGATTGTGCTATATGGAGGTGGATTTTTGGAAAGAATTGCATATGACTGTGGATATGTTTGCCAAGAGGGGGTATGATGATGCGACACTGAAGAGCTGTGTAGAAAAATTTAGAACAGAAAGGGTGGTAAGTGACTTGGATATGCATTCACATAAGAACTGAATAGGAAGAGAGAATATTCAAGGAAAACAGATATATTTTGTTGCCACATGCATCTTGTTGAGTAGACAAGTAATAGATTTGTTAGGATTTTACTGGAGTTTTTTTGTGAATTTAAAAGGATTTTGCTGATGTATTATATAAAACTCCATGTATTTTGTAGAAGAGGAAGGAGTGTAAAAGATATGGTAGCGCATGGTAGGTATGCACCCCCCCCCCAGGTAATGTATCTGACACTGTCATGCTAGTAGGGACAATACCCTGTGGGAGGTGTTCTAATTGTAAATTTGTAGTGAACAATTTTGGTAAAATCAATGGAGAGACATTTGTAGTGAAATCTAAATATAGCTGTGATACAGAAGGGGTAATTTATGTATTAAAATGTCCCTGCTACAAATATATAGGCGAGAGTAAAAGAACATTCAAAACAAGACTTCAGTAACACATAAGAGATATTAAAAGGGGTCATACTTAATCTGAAGTTAGTATTAATAATCCATCATAATAATAGTAGATCTTTAAATACTCTTTGTTAGATGTCTTTTTTTTTTTCTTTTTTTTTTTTTGACTTTAACTGATGGAAGCATTTATGTAAATAGTGTACATATTTTGTAGTATTGTTGTTAGAAGTGTTATTTAGTTATTATTTGTCCTTCTTTATTTTATGTAATATTGTATGAACATTAGGTAAAATAATAAAGATTTATTATTGAAAAAAAAAAGGGGGGTCAGGTTGAGACCCCTGTTTTAATGAACTTTAAAATACATCATGGTAGTGAAGTTGGGGGGGTTGCAAGGCATGGTGTTAGAACAAATGCATATTAGTCAGTATGGTAATGCGAATATAAAAGATAGACTTTTGTATAAAGTCGTTTATATACTGAAATATGGCACTTTAATTACTCATGGACTGAATGCAGAGTGCATCTGGAAATTTCTTATTTAATAAGGTGGAATTTTTTAAATTTAATTATGAGATGCCCTTTGTGATTAATTGAGATATAAAAGTATTTTCTGATTATAGCTGCCCCATTGTGCTTCAAGGTGTGGGATTCATCAACCTAGGCAAGAAAGTGACAATGATACATTAATTGGTAGGAATTTGTTTTTCAAAAGAGGTACTGCATTTCTTAGCATTTAGTTTGTGCCTTTCTTCTTTGCACCAGGTGTTGTGTGTTAGCTCTGTTAGGTATTGGTACTGTTAGTTGATTGACTGCACCCAGTTTACAGTCATCATTTAACTTGGCCATTAATTCTTTTTTGTCAGAATTTAGGTCAAATAATTAAATGTAAAAAGAAAGGGCCTAGTATGGAACCCTGGAGAAACGCCATTGGTCACCTTTTCCCTCTCTGAGGAGGCATCACCAGCCTTGACAACATGCATTCTGTCCTTGAGTCAGTTTGCAATCCATCTTTCCACATAGGGATCTGTGTTTTAAGGCTGTTAGCATATTAGCAAATAACTTCATGTGGTATGGTGCCAGACACCTTTGCCAAATCCAGTTATGAATGGGATGGCCACTGTTAGCTGTTGTAAAGTGAACATTCACTCCTGAAAAAACGTCTTTTCTACTGTTTCATTAAGTTTGAACAACTCATAAAATTAAGGCTAAATAATTCCAGTTGGTACAGATGAATCCTTGAAAGGGCTGTGACTTGATAGTTTTTCAGGATACTGAAAATTTAATTGGTCATTTCATTTTTCTCATTGTATTTTCTGTTTTTTCTAGAAAATACCAGCTTGTAGGTAGAGCTTTTGACTGCAAGCTAGGAGAGTGAATAACATTGTAGCTGTTTATTGTTCTCTCCTTGTGAATGTGTGTATAAATTTTTTTCTATAAAGCCTGTTGGATGTAGATGAAAGTTGTCCCCCCCTTTCACTCTGTTAACACTTGGTAGGCTTTTTCACCAAAATAAGTTACTGACAGCGTCTTTTAAGAGTTCAGAATTTACTCGGGAGCTTTTTCTGTGACCAAGACTTTTCTTGAAAAATTGATTTAAGTTGATGGCAGTCTTTGAGGAACCTTTGATTAGTTTCATCCTTTCCTTTAATCAGTTGTAATCAGAATTCAGCAGATTTTTGGAAGATTCCATGTTCATGGAAGTGCACATTCATGTTGATAGATGTTGTGATAGCATGAGGCAGCATCGAAAATCACTCAACACTTAGAAAGTTTTTGCAGGATGGCAACACACATGCGCACATACTTCACTGCCAGTGATTCCTCTCCACACAGAGGACTCTGAAAATTATGATCTTAGCAGCATGAATGAGGACACAGACACAGGGCTGAGAATTAGACCTTCCTGTACTTTCCAGGCTTGATGACAGTTATGATCTTAAAATGTATGAGGTGTCTTGTTGCATTTGAATATGTGAGGTAATTATTTGCAGTGTAGCACTCCCACCCCTGTGCCAGGCTTTGGATTTCTAGACAGTCCCCACAAATCTGTGTGGGTTTTCCTTTGTGCAACAAATCTGTTTGAAGGTACTAATAAAAGATGCTTTGTTGGTAGAGTGCTTTAATCACTTTTCATTGGTTCAAGAGAAGTAGACCCCCAGAAGAGGGGTCTTCATATCTGTATGCTGGATGCCTGGGCAGTATTTGTTACCATTAAAGCTCTAAAGATAGAATTGAGGCCAGATCCCCTCCTGATCTGTTCTATCATCCAGGCAGTCTTGTGGTACCTGAACAAGTTGAGTTACATATGCTTGTACCCCCTCCCTCATGTAGAGAAACAGTGCAGATCTGGTAGTGAACAATAGAGGCATGATTTTGATAGCCATTCACATCTTGGAGGTGCTGGTAGACTTCATGAACTGCATACTCTTGTGGAATGGAGAGTCTTCTGGGAGTGAGGCATCTCAGATATTGGCCTGTTTGCAACTCAGAAGAATGTGGTCCGTCTCTTCTGCTCTTTTTAGTAGTGCAAATGGGGTTACTGATGGTTGAAGTTTGTTTATGGCAGGGAAGATTCTGTTATGCCTTCTTTTCCCTCGGATTCTGAATCACAAAATTCAGAGAAGGCATGATTGTCCTTGGCATGAGGTGGCTGAGGGAAAAAAACTCCTTTCCCTGACAGTACTGGAAATTACCCCAGTACATACCTTAAAAAAAATCTCTCCTGCAGGTAAAATGGCTGCACCTCGGGGTGTGGCTTCTACTTTAAATCTTTAGCGCATGCCAGTCCTTCAAATGTGTTAGTCTTTGAGGTCATTGATGCTACCAGGAAGCCTTCAACTAATCAGGTTTAACTTGCAATTGTTAGGTCTGGATGGAAAGTTTATCTGCCACCTAACTTAAGATGTTCTTCGTGTTTCACTGTTGCAGTCATTACATTTGGGTAATCCTGCTGGCAGGTTGCCCTCAGTCGGCCTGAATTCCAAAGTCTTGGGTCCTGCGTCAGTTGCTGTCGCCCCTTCCCTGACGTCAGGTCGTCAGGGGTATAAAAGATGCAGCCGACGCCATTTTCTTTCAGTCTTTCTTGCTGCGCGGTGCCCGAAGCAGTGTGTCGGCAGACTCCTGAGATTTTCGTGTTCGAGTTTCAGATCCGAAGTCTTCATTAAAAGCTAAGTATCTCGTTGGGGAAACTTTTTTTCTTGCTCCAGACCGATGTCAGAAAAAGTTAATAATTGTATTTCTTGTGGGAAGCAAACACCTCATAAGGACTTTCATTCTTACTGTATTCCTTGCCTAGGCCCTGACCACGACGTTTCAAGTTGTCGGTTTTGTGCTAGATTTAACCAACGCACTATTAAGCGTCAGTACGATTTTGCACTAAGCTATTTTGGGCGCAGATTTAATTATACAATGTCGACGGATAGCCATCCGACTACCGGAGTTAACAAAAAGCGCAAAGAAAAAGACAGGCAATCGAGGTCCAAAACTGACGACGAAGCTTCTCCTAAGCCAGTCGCCGGTTCTCAGGTGCTTTCGCTGCCCCTGACGCCCGCTACTTTAGAGTTGCAGGCCGCTACCAACTCCCACGTGGAGTCGGAGTCGGTCAGGCCGCTGGAAACTCAAGATATTGGAGCCTCGGAGACTATTCCCTCAGATGGGTCCGGAGCCGTTGAGCAGGCATCGGCTTCTGAGGGTGTTTTCAGACCTAAACAATTATACATTAAACCGACTACAGCTTCAAAGGCAAAGACTAAAGCACCTTTAAAGGCAAAGAAACAAGTTCACCAGCTACATGGACAGGCCTCCATGCCCAAAAAACAGATGCTCAAAATGGCCGAAGACTTAATTACCTTGATCAGGGGTTCCCATCCCTGTCCTGATAAGAGGCCTAGGCAAGAGACAGATTATGAATCTTCAGATCAGGTTTCCATTTCCTCAGATTCCTCTTCAGATCAGGAATACCCCCCCCCCCCACCATGAGGATTCTGATGCTGAAGAGTCTATTCCTTCAGCTTCTCCTCCTGCGAACTATTTCTTTGGGGAAGCCTTGCATACCATGAGGGAGCATTTCCACTGGGAGAGCCAAGATTTTTCAGAATCTTAACAGGAGGCTCAGGGACTTCCTTCTACTACCTTAACACAGGCCTCTAGCTATTCCACCTGTGTTAGACATTGTAGATGATGTGTTTTCAGAGTCTAGTCTGCTGACTCCTTACCTCCAGCTCTTGTTAAGCCTGACAGCTAGTCTGACCCCTGACTCCTTACCTCCAGCTCCTGTTAAGCCTGACAGCTACTACAGTGTTCCTGACTCTCATAAATTCCTTTTCAAAAACCCTGCTGCAGACCCAGAAACTATTTCTTAGTGTCCCAAAGGGGTTAAGGCTTCCACTGCAAAAAACCCTACCCCCTCTGACAGCGATTCTAGGGCACTGGATAGATGGGGAAAAAAGATTTACACATCTGCTACCTTGGCTATAAGGGCCTTAAACTGCCAGTTTTATATGCTCAGATATCAGCAATATGTCATGACACTGCTTAAACAGAAAATGTTGGTAAATTCTGAATGTGCAGAAAACAAAGAAATGCAGGATTTATTGCATGCAGCTGAACAAGTTGGAAAGCATACTTTGCAATGTGGTTTTGATTCTCTGGAGGCCTCCTGCAGGGCCACTGTTGCAGGTTCTGTAATTAGGAGGTATGCTTGGTTAAAGGAACAAAATCTGCCTGATCATGTCAAAGCTAAATTATTAGATGCACCATTACAGCATGATACCTTGTTTGGTGTTAAGGCAGAAGAGGTGTTAAAGAAAATGGAGGGCAAAGCTAAATCTATGCAAACGGTCAAAGATTTTTTACAAGTACAGCAACCTAGGTTTAGCAGACACTGGCCAACAAAGAATTGGTCCTTTCCAGTGTCAGACAGACCTCAAAGGGGCAGATCCAGATGCCCTAGAGGCAGATCCCAGCCGCAAGGTTCGTACAGGTCTAAGCAATGGGGTGCTTCTACCTCCAAAAGTGGAAAAGACAAATCACAACCATACAGGAAACAGTCCCAATGACTTCCCCCTGCCTGCACCAAGCACTTATCTACTGGCAGCACCCTTAGGGGGAAAATAGCATGTTTTTCTCAAAACTAGCACATTATAACCCAGGACAAATGGGTTCTAGACATAGTGTCACAAGTCTACAAGTTTCACTTCCATACCCTACCAAGGGCAAACGGTTGGCCAGACCTGCCAAAAAATCAATGGGCAGAGGCTCAAAAACAAGTCTCATCCCTCATGGACATGGGGGTTATTCAACAAGTGCCACAGCAAGAGCAGGGACAAGGATTTTACTCGACTGTTCTTGGTACCCAGAAAGGACAAAACATGGAGACCAATACTGGACCTATGTATTCTAAACACTTTCCTGAATACACCAAACTTCAAGATGTTGACCTTGCAGCAGCTTCTGCCCATGCTGGGCAGAAAGGCTTGGCTCGTCACTTTAGACCTAAAAGAGTCATACCTGCATGTCCCAATCAGACAGTCATGCAGAAGATACCTCAGATTCTAGGCTGGTTCAAAGCATTACCAATTCTCTGCACTGCCCTTTGGCTTATCTACTGCGCCCAGGGTCTTCACAAAGTGCCTGGCACCAGTAATTGCTTTCTGCAGACAAAGAGGAATACAAATATATCCTTACTTGGACGACTGTCTCATTCAAGCAAAGAACAAGGACATTCTATTACAGCATCTGGCGTTTGTGAAAAGACTTTTAACATGCCTAGGGTACACAGTCAACGAAAAGAAATCAAAACTAGTACCCTCTCAAGAGATAACATTCCTGGGTACAAGCTTAAATACAACTGCCCAGATGACTTATCTCACGCCAGACAAACAAAGGCAACTGACTACCTATTTCAAGGAAATGGCAACAAAGGCCCAGTTATCTGCAAGAAAAATTCTGCAGGCTTTGGGCTTCATGGCATCCTGCATCCTACTAATTCCGTATGCAAGACTGCATATGAGGAAACTTCAATGGTACCTAAAAAGTGTCTGGACACAACTTTGCCACAACCTGGAAACAGTGATTACTCTCATTCCCTGCCTGCAATAGGAATTTCGATGGTGGGCAAAGGCTTGTCACCAAAACAAGGGACAGCCATTCTCACTACCCCCAACCAGGCAGAACCTAACAACAGATGCATCAGATTATGCCTGGGGGGCCCACATGGCAGGAAAAGGCATTCAGGGCACCTGGTCCACAAATCAAATGCATCTACATATCAATCAAAAAGCGATGCTAGCTATTCCAAATGCCCTGACAGCCTTCAAGGACCTAATTCATCCGGGACAACTACTGATAAAGACAGACAATACCACGGTCATGTGGTACATAAACAAGCAGGGGGGCACGCATTCTTACCCCCTTTTCAGACTAGCCATGGCTTTATGGGACACAGCATTGACTTACCAAGTTCATCAGCAGGCACAATTCCTGCCAGGAAAGGACAATACTCTGGCAGACAACCTAAGCAGAAACCTCAAGGATCCCCTCGAGTGGCACCTGGATCCACAAATCTTCAGCATGATAACAAAGAAATGGGGACGCCCGGACATAGATTTATTTGCCTCCCCTCACAACTATCAACTAAAAAGATTCTGCACAAGGACTTATCACAGACAAGCATGGAAAGTGGACGTTTTATCTTTCAACTGGAAAAACCTATCAGTATATGCCTTTCCTCCACTGCCTCTCCTCCCCTAGGTACTCCTAAAGGTGAGACAGGAGAAACCAAAAATGATTCTGATTGCCCCAGACTGGCCCCGCCAGTACTGGTATCCGATCGTAAGGAACTTGTCTCAATGCCCAGCCTGGACCTTACCTCAAATACCTCATCTACTGTCCCAACAAAACAATCAGATTCTGCACAGCCAACTCAGGACTGTGAACCTGGCAGCATGGTGGATAATGTAGCCATACAAAAGCACACCTCTCAGTAAAGCTGTGATGGATGTCATTTTGGAAGCCAGAAGGCTAAGTACTAGAAAATTCTATGCTGGAAAATGGAAGAGATTTTGTGCTTGGAACCAAGCTCAAGGAACTGACACAGCTGTACCAAATATTCCTCAGAGTTTGCAATACTTAACTGAGATGCTGGACAAAGGCCTATCTTTTTCATCAATTAAAATTCATGCCTCTGCCTTTTCGGCTCATTACAATACAGAGCCGCCACTCTTTTCTCATCCTTTATTAAGGCAGTACCTCAGAGGAGCCAAAAATTTAAGGCCTCCAAGGAGATCGCCATTGCCTGCATGGGACTGAGATGCTGGACAAAGGCCTATCTTTTTCATCAATTAAAATTCATGCCTCTGCCTTTTCGGCTCATTACAATACAGAGCCACCACTCTTTTCTCATCCTTTATTAAGGCAGTACCTCAGAGGAGCCAAAAATTTAAGGCCTCCAAGGAGATCGCCATTGCCTGCATGGGACCTCAATTATGTCTTGGAAAAACTCACCCTACCTCCTTTTCAGCCAGCTGCTACTGCGGATATAAAGTTTTTATCTTGGAAAACAGCTCGGCTCCTAGCAATAACTTCTGCAAGACGAGTGTCAGCTACAGGCTCTCATGGCTGTGGAACCTTTTATCATTTTTTATCCAGACAGGGTCTCTGAGAACAAACCCTACATTTATGCCTAAGGTGGTGTCCAGTGTAGCCCTTAACCAAATTATTCATTTGCCAACTTTTTATCCAAATCCACAGAACAAGGGGGAGAAAACTCTGCATTCTTTGGACGTACACAGACAACTTAAATTCTGTTTGGACAAAACTAAAGTTTTCAGAAAAACGGAACAATTACTAGTGGCATATGCTGCAGGATCACAAGGAAAGGCGATCTCCTAGCAGACTGTTTCAAAGTGGATAGGTCACTGCATTCATTTCTGCTACTCTCAGCATGGCAAGCCAGTGCCTAAGGGCATTAGGCCACATTCAACCAGAGCTGCAGCCTTTTTCAGGGGAGAACCAACCAAAGACATTTTAGAGGCTGCTACTTGGAGTTCAGTGCACACCTTTACAAAGCATTACAATCTGCCACTTTACTCTAAATCCAGAGCAGGCTTTGCCACTGCAGTTCTGCAGGGCCTCATAGCCGCTCCTAATGTTGTTTAGCTCCAGCCCCCCAGCCATAGCTTTGGGACTCTACCCAAATGTAATGACTGCAACAGTTAAACACGAAGAACATAGTACAGTTGTGTACACTTACCATAAATGTAGATGTTCGAGTGTATTCACTGTTGCAGTCCAGATTACCCACCCGCCATCCCCCTTATTTCTTTTGGAACTTATCTTTACTTCTCTGATCTATACAACCTATGTGGTGTATTTGCTTGTAGATGAAGGTAAAGTTTATTTTGGTGCATGTATGTTTTATATATATATATATATATATATATATATATATATATATATATATATATATATATATATATATACATATATATATATCTCTAGCCTACCCTTTTGGGGGCATCTGACATTTGAGGCAAGAAAAACTGAAAGAAAGGGGCGACAGCAACCGACGCAGGACCCAAGACTTTGGAATTCAGGCCAACTGAGGGCAACCTGCCAGCAGGATTACCCAAATGTAATGACTGCAACAGTGAATACACTCGAACATCTACATTTATGGTAAGTGTACACAACTGTACTTTATTCTGACATATCGGACTCCTTTATGATTTTGACTTACCTTTATTTTATAGGCAGAGTATATTTAACTGGCATTTCTTTCCATCATTTATTTATTTAACATTTGTTACCCGGGAAAGTCTGACTTGGAATGAAGTCGGTTTTCAACAGAGGCCCAGGGAGAAATGCTCCAGATGCATGTCTTTGTAACGTGGGAGGAAACCGGAGCACCCGGAGGAAAACCACAAGAATGCAGGGAGGACATGCAGACTCCGCTCAGAAGGGACTCCAACTGAGAATCGAACCGGAGAACCTCTTGCTGTGAGGCAACAATGCTACCGCTGCACCATACACCGTCCATCATGATGTTGTGGAGGGGAGGGCCAGATTGGCATATCATCCAAACTTGAATTTCATGATTATAAGGCTTTCCTGTCCTCCATTTGAACTTGTTAGGTTGGCTGCTCTTTTCTTTCTGATTGTAACCTCTGCTTGCATGATCTTGGAGCTTCATTCCCTTTTTACGGAGCTATGCATTGTCATTGACAAGTATTGATGTTAAGTTGTCTATCTCGCCTTCATTCTTGCTGGACGGGTTCGGAGCCGACCTCGGCTCCGACTCGGCCACTCTAAAAGCTCGAGAGTTGGTTCCACCGGCTCGAGGCTCCCCTTATATCCCACAATGCTAGGCGAGAGTTACCTCAGATCTCGTTTGCCGCTACAGCTTCGAGGTTGGTTTTCTACCGGTTCTTGGTAAGTGACTTTTTCTTGTGTAATTTAGTCTTTCAAAACCCCTTTAATTTTAATATATTTACTTATTTCCCTTAGTTTAGAGAAATTTTTATCCCCTTCCAAAAAATTTCCGTTTTTTTCCCCTTAAGAACCTTGGGTTCTTCCCTCGGGCCTACAGGCCTTTTCTCTTCCCTAGTGGAGTGTGTGTGTATTATTTTATTTTAAAAATCCTAGTTAGTGATTTTTATTATACTTTAACTTGACAGGGTGTAATTAGTGTGTTTGTTTGTTTACACCTGTTTAAAAATGTCTAAAGAAGCAAAGGTCTCCGGATTCAAGAAGTGTGATGCGTGCTGTCAGAAAATGTCTCTGACAGACGCTCACACTTCTTGTGTCTACTGTCTGGGGCCTTTGCACCTGCAGGACTCCTGTGCTGTGTGCCATGGCTTCAGCCCCAGGGTCCTGCAGGAAAGAAAAAATAAATTGATACTAAGAGGCTTACTCAAGCCAGAGGATTCCCTATCTGTTTCAACAGGGAAGCCCTCTAAGGCATCTAGGTCTTCGGCTCCGACTACTGAGCCGAGACCTAAGGTTTCTCAACCTCTGCCTTTATCGGCTCCGGCTGGAGCCGATAAGTCTCAGTCCACAGTTTCTGTGGCTCCCTCGGCTCTGGCCGGAGCCGAGGTAATAGAAGTTTCCGTGTCGGCTCCGACCAGACCTTCGGAGCCGACAACTAGGAAGAGGTCCAGGTCACCATCTCTTGGCTCCGTTCATTCGGCTCCAGGATCTCCCCTGCTGTCTGAACGGAGCCAAAGATCTCACTCCTCTAGGTCATCGAGGCTGTCGGATCATGACCTTCAGAGGGTAGTGAGTCGACTTCTTAAGTCCGAGGCACTGGCCCAGATGCTTCAGAGCCCGACTCATCAGTCGATGCCTGCCCCAGTCCAGCAACATATTCCTCCTTCGACTCTCTTGAGCTCGGGCCGGGTCGTCGGAACCGAGACTGTGATAGCGTCGGAGCCGATACAATTGTCTTCGGCTCCGTCGTCAGCTCCGTTTTCTTCCTTGGAAGAATCTCGGCGCCGGACTTCCCTCGTCGGCTCCGAGGGGGTGAGTGGCATCGGACCCTTGTCCGACCCCCTCTCCTCTCGGTGCTTGGCGCTGGTGAGTTCGGCTCGACATCGGCCTCGGAGCCATCACTGTCGGTGCCGAGGGGGGTTCTTAGCTTCTCGGAGCGGGGACCTCTGGCTCTGCCTGACAGGGGTGCATTCGAGGTCATGCGGAGTGTGTTAGAGCCTGGCTCTACCCCACAGTCGGCTCCGGCCGCCCCTCCCTCACGGTGCCTCAGGCTAAGTCGACTCACTCCCTCATCCCGGACCGCAGAGAGCCAGCTCCTCAGGAACCCCTGTGGGATTTCATCCTCTTCCGAGGCCTCTCCTGATTTGGCAGAAGAGCCCCTCGGAAGAGAAAATGTAAGAGGCAACACATCGACTCACATGAGTCCATCACATCAGACACAGATTTGGATGATTCTGAGGGTTCCCCGTTCCCCTTCTGAAGATGTCTCATTTGCAGACATTCTGGAGATCCTGAAACAGAGGGGAAATTGGCCAGCCCTCAACCCTTCGGAGGACGAATCTGTGTATCTTGAGGCGTTTGGCTCTCGTCCTTCCACCTCCTGGGTGTCCCCCCTCATGCAGGTGGTTGCTAAGAAGGCATGGACGGCTCCTGATTCAGTGGACCCCACTCCCAGGAGACCCTCCAAGTTCATAACAGCTCCAGCAGACAAACAGTTTTAACAAAAGGAGTTTCTGTGGATGCTATGGTGGTAGCTGCTGCCACTAAGAAGGAGCTAGCTGATCCTTCAGTACCTGTCCATCCACCTAACAAGGAATCTAGGTCCATGGACAGGTACGGGAAGCGGATGTTCTCGTCAGCGACTTTTACCATGCGTTCGCTGAACTACCTGTGCCATTTTACTCGTCTTCAAAGGGACTTGATCAAGGAAGCGAGTGAAATGTTAAAGGACCCTACAGCTGCGGGTTTCCAAGATAAGATGAACACGCAGCTGGCTACCCTTAACTCCATAACCAACTCCTCCATGCGCCTTCTTTCTTACGCGGCTGATGGAGCGAGCAGAGCTGCAGGGACAGGGGTGGCCTTACGTAGGCATGCCTGGATGCGGCTATGCAATTTTGCGGACCCCTTCAAGACGTCTTTCACAAACTCCCCGTTTGATGGATCATCCCTCTTTGGTCCTCAAGTGAAAGAAACCTTGACTAGGTGCGAGACTGATGGCAAGACCATTTCTGCCGTCGGAGTCCGTTTTTCTACTCCTTCCAGGCCTTACCCCAAAGGCCAGAAAGGTGGAAAGATGTGGTTCCGTAAACAATCTCAAGGGACTTCGCCTGACGCACAGAGTCGTTTCCCCACCAGAGGCAGAGGCGGGAATAACAATGGTAGACGTCGCCCTAGGGGCAGGGGGGGTCCGCAGAACCAGGGCAATCGGGAAACCTTCCCTGACAAGCCCTTTCAGCATCCCTGAGGTGTTGCCCGACTGCCCATCTTCGGAGGCAGTCGGGGGAAGATTGTCACTGTACCCAGAAGCCTGGCTATCCCTGACTCAAGACAAATGGGTACAGTCCATCATTTCCGAAGGCTATTCTATCCCCTTTCTTCGCTTTCCAAATCAGTCAAAAAAATCCCTTCCAGATGTTCCACCCGCTCAAAGGGATCTAGCAGTTTTGGAGATTTCAAAACTGCTTGCAAAAAGAGCAATTCAGCCAGTTCCAGCAGACCAGCAAGGATCCGGAATCTACTCAAGGTTCTTTTTAGTTCCAAAGAGAACAGGGGACTGGAGACCAATTTTGGATCTCAGTGTCTTGAACAGATCAGTCAAGAAAACAAGATTTCGGATGGTCACGCTGCAATCCATCCTTCCCCTTTTGGGCAAAGGAAACTGGATGTGCTCTATAGACCTTCGGGATGCGTACTATCACATAAAAATGAACAGACGCTCCAGAAGATTCCTCCGCTTCAGGCTGGGAACCAGTCATTTTCAGTTCAGGGCCCTGCCCTTTGGTCTCACCACTGCCCCGGTGTTTACCAAATGCATGGCAGTGGTAGCTTCTCACCTGAGACGACAAGGATTCCAGGTGTTTCCATATTTGGACGACTGGCTCCTCACAGCTCCCACCAAGCATCTCCTTCTGATGGCCAGAGATTACACTTTTCGCGTTTGTCAAAAGCTGGGTATTTCAATAAATAGCGAAAAGTCTGTTTTGTCGCCTTGTCGTACTATTACCTACATAGGCGCAAATCTAGATACAATAAACATGTCTGCAAGACTAACACATCAGAGAATAACAGACATTCACAAATTGGTATCACTCCTTTTCAACGACAACAGAATCAAAGCCAGATTAGTTCTGAAGGTGTTGGGAATTATGGCAGCGGCCATACCTCTGCTTCCATTAGCCAGATACCACATGCGGATCCTTCAATGGATGCTCTTTACTCAATGGTCATACCAGCAACTTCCAATGTCTCACACCATTATGATCACGCAAGCGTGCAAAAATCATCTCATGTGGTGGATGTCTTCCCCTCAACTCTTGTCGGGAAGACCCTTTGTTCCACCTCCTCTGGTTGCTACTCTGACAACGGATGCCTCCCTGATCGGGTGGGGGGGGCATTATCAGGGCAGGACGGTCCAGGGCACATGGCAACCAAACGAATGCCACTTGCACATAAATGTTCTGGAGATGAGAGCAGTGCTTTTAGCGTTGCAAGCCCTTCAAGACTCTCTTCCCTTGGGAACGATTGCAATCCAGACAGACTATATGTCTGTAGTGTGGTACATCAACAAACAAGGCGGAACCAGATCATACCCCCTGTGTCGAGAAGCACTCAGACTGTGGCAATGGGCGATTTCTTCTCAGCGGTTTCTGATAGCAACGCACATCCCCGGGAAGTCCAATCAAATTGCGGACAAGTTGAGCAGAGCTATACTCATGCCTCACGAGTGGTCTCTGAAAGACTCTGTAGTGAGAGAAATTTTTCTCAAGTGGGGTCAGCCTTGCTGCGATCTTTTTGCTACTCCCCAAAACAGCAAGTGTAGAGAATATTTCACTCTATTCCCTTTACCAGGCCAACCCAGCAGAGACGCTCTAGTCCAAGTTTGGCCCCGGGGACTTCTGTATGCATTTCCTCCTTTCCCACTGATCTCTCAAATAATACAGAAAGCTATCGCTCAGAAGGCCTCATTGATCCTCATTGCTCCTTACTGGCCTCGACAAGTGTGGTTCCCCTTTCTACATCGTTTTCTTGAGCGACCTGGAATCTGGACCTAGTTCCAGATCTTTTGATCCATCAGTCGGGTCAGTTTCATCGCTCCCTCCCCTCTCTGAACCTCACTGCTTGGTTCCTCCAGTTCCAACCTTAGCCAGGCTTCCTCAATTATCTCACTCTGTTAGAGATATTTTGATAGCTTCCCATAAATCTTCCACTCGAAAGATTTATTTGAGTAAGTGGAAATGCTTCACATACTGGGCTCAAGGAAAGGACATAGATCCTTTCACTGCTTCCATCCAACTAGTCCTTGATTTTCTAGCTGAACTCTTCCATGCAAGTTCATCTCCCTCTACACTTAAAGTTCAATTGGCAGCTATTTCTAACTTTCATGTGGGTATTTCTGAATCTGCCCTAATGTCCCACAAGCTCTGCAAAGCCTTTTTGAAAGGAGTTTTTCTTCTCAGACCTCCTATAAGAAATCCTCCTTCTCCTTGGGACCTAAATTTAGTTCTTGCTTCTTTGATTCTTCCCCTTCGAACCTGCAGTCTCCTGTTCTTTAAAATTATTATCATGGAAAACTCTTTTCTGGTAGCTATTACATCAGCTAGAAGAGTTTCAGAGCTTCAAGCACTCAGCTGTCGTCCTCCTTATCTTTTGTTTCATAAGGACAGAGTATCCTTACGAACTAACCCGTCCTTTTGCCTAAAGTGGTCTCGACGTCAAATCTAAATCAAAGCATTGATCTACCTGTCTTTTTCCAGAATACTCCAATAGGTCTGAACAAAAATTACACTGCCTGGATGTTCACCGTCAATTGAGGTACTACTTGGATAGAACTAAACAGTTCAGAAAATCGGATCAGTTGTTTGTCTCCTATCGAGGAGAGCAGAAAGGGACTTTCAGTTTCAAAGGTATCATTATCCAGATGGCTAACATCTTTGATTTCCCTTGTATATGAAATTAGACATCAAAAGCTGCCTGATAAACCTAAGGCTCATTCCACCAGAGCTTTGGCTACTTCTTTAGCCTTCCAAGACAGACTGCCTATCGACACCATTTGTGCAGCTGCTACTTGGGCTACTCCTCACACTTTCATTTCTCATTATAAGTTGGATTTAGCTTCTAGGCATAGAGCTAACTTTGGTTCCACTGTTCTCAGGAGTCTGTTCCGTTAGGCCACCCGGGACAAGGTGCTAGGGACGCGGTCCCATCCAGCAAGAATGAAGGCGAGATAGACAACTTAACATATAGAAGTTATGTTCTTACCATAACGTTCCATGTTAGTTGTCTTCTTCTCGCCTTCTTCTTGCGTCCCACCCTCCTTCCCCCTGGCCAGGACAGACCTAGAGGAGTTGTGATTGTGACCTCTCTTTCTACCACCTCTTTCTTAAGACATATGCTGTTGTGCATATTTCCTCGTCAGGATGTAGGTCACCCTTCTTCTTCCTGTTGTTAGAGGTGGACTCTGTTTTCAGTTATACTGTTACTATTATAAGCTGGGGTTAGCTTACAAACGAGATCTGAGGTAACTCTCACCTAGCATTGTGGGATATAAGGGGAGCCTCGAGCCGGTGGAACCAACTCTCGAGCTTTTAGAGTGGCCGAGTCGGAGCCGAGGTCGGCTCCGAACCCATCCAGCAAGAAGAAGGCGAGAAGAAGACAACTAGCATGGAACGTTATGGTAAGAACATAACTTCTATTTTTACCACTTAACCCAAAACTAACCCGCATTTTCTACAGAAGGTAAGGTCACAATTGATCTTGATTTAAACAGTTTATCCCCCATTGTTTGAAGGAACAAAACCCAGGTGAGAGAGCCTTTCACACCTTTTATGTGCGCCATCAGTTTCAGTTTTACCTGGTGAAAGTATATGCGTCGAGAAAGTCCATCATTCTCCATGGATGGGAGGGGTCTGCAGTTAAGCAAACACTTTCCAACTGAATTCCTACCTGTTGTGCTGTGCAGCCATATGGTTGGTTGGTTGCTGGAACATGCTGCTGCAAGAGCCAGCCCACCAGGATGGGACCACTTTCAATGCTTGCTTTTTAAGCATGGCTCAGCTGCGAAAAGTTTGTGAAGCAGCCACGTGATCATCAGTTCATACTTTTACAGAACACTTTAAGATGGACCACCATGACACCAGGAGTCATGCTTCTTTTGGCAGTTTGCTGTTAGAGGATATAGCCTTTTGAGATCCCCTTTTGGCATTTTCTGTCTTCAGCCTTCCACAAGCTTTTTGGTGGTGGTTGAATTTAACTATCGAGATCAGCTGATACGGCAATTTGTCTGTTACTGTTATATTGGTAGTCCTCGTTACTGTACCCTTTTTTCTGTCTTGAGACACACACACTTGAGTGGAAGCTGCTTTTAGAATTGTTTTTAACTTGAGTAAGTATATGTTTGTTATATGTTGTCATTTATTTTTGTTGTCATTTATTTTGTTTCTGTGTTTTACATATTGAGCTACGTACCTCAACTGTCCCAATTTTTGATTCATATTTTTTTTCTGTTCCTCATAAAAAATTCTGGTCTTGTTCAGTCCTCAGATTGTCCTAGTGATTCGCCAGAACTAATGATATACATTTGAGTTTCAGACTTCAAATCCTTCAGAAAATGTATGTTAATGCAAACTCTGTTACTCTACCAACTTTCTAAGTTTATAAGAGTAATATTTAAAATCTGTCCCTATTTTTGGGCTTTTGTCCCCCCATTTTGACAGGCTTAGTCCAGATTTCTTGCACTAAGGCACAGAGGCTAGGCACACTGACTGGCATACATTGTATTCCAGTGCTAGGAGCTGAGACTTCGCCCCCAGTCTGAAGTAGATAAAATATCAGTAATTAAAATTAAAAGGAATGTGGATGTAGGCTTGCTAGATCATCCAAAGATAGGAATGTGGATATAGTCCTGCTTAAAAAAAAAAAAAAAAAAAAAGTAAGATTAGAATGAGAAACAGAATCTTTCATTGCCTCTTCTTACAAAGACCTCATTGGATGACCTAGCCTTTGCATGCACACGGGCAAAATAGAGGTAGTTTTTCAGGAGTAGGTACCAAACGTTTAAGCACACTCCACAACAGAATTTATTTAAAGAAAGGCAAAGAAGTTTAGTTCTGTGTATTCATAAATAGAGTGTATATGTGGAAAGGGGCCACGGTAGGAAGCAAATAGAGATCTGTGGAATATAGATTCTTACCATCTTTTAAAAAATACTTAGAATAAGCGGATACAGTTGGAAATTGCAAAGTGAATAGCTCCGTATTTTCTCCTCACTAAAAGGGTAGTTGGCAGAAAACTGGTGAATATTTGAGAGGTGTAATGGGATTAAAACATTTCTGGAAAGTATGGAACTAATGTAATGAATTTGTAGTGCATGGAGTGCATTAATTACACTCCAGTATTTAGAAAATAGAAATCAGTTTAAGCGCTAGAGTGGCGCGAGATGACCTTGAAAATGTTAAGCACCCCCTGCTAAAGTTCTTGGGCTAGGTAGTACAATCTGCTAGTACTAACCAACAAAAAGCAGTGGCAGAATAAAATATTTGTCAGTAACATATCCTTGACTTCCTGTTTAAAACTTAGAAAGTTACTAGGATACCAGGATGTGTATTCACCTGATTTTCTGAAGGATTTGAAGTCTGAAATCTAAATGTATGACATTATTTAGTGTCTTCAGTCCTCAGTAATTCTTCCAAAAACCACAGACTTTATGAAGAAACGACCCAACATATGAGGCAAAACTCTGGACCTTCTGCAAAAATCGACAGTTGAGAGGCTAAACCTAAAGGACTGACTTGTGCTGCCTTTCTGACAGAGCTCTCTAAATGCTTTATGGTTTGAAAGCCTACAAAACGCTTAAGTATTTTCATTTTTTTTGTTTTGTTTTGTTTTTTTTTACTGTAACATGTAGTACATGGAGTAGATGTATTTTTACTCCTGGCTATGCCTTTTCGGGGCTCAGCCTCCCTTTCTCAGATGGCATGAAAGCTCTGAAGGGCTTGACACTCAAACCTGTGATGTTAAGTTGTCCAATCTCACCTTCATTCTTGCTGGATGGGTTCGTAGCCGATCCTTGGCTCTGATTCGGCCACTTCTATAGCTCGAGAGCTCTTTACTGGCTCGAGGCTACCCCTTATCCCAGAATACCCAGCATCAGCTACCCAGATCTCGTTTGCCGTTTCAGCTGCGAGGTTGTGTCAATACTGGCTCAGGTTTAGTATAACTTTTTTTCTCTGCTTAAAATTCAATAATTTAATTGAAAAGTAGTATTTTCTTCACTGTTTTATAGTAGTTGGAAGTTTATTTAGTCCTAAACCCCATATCTCGGCCTTTGCTGTCTTTTTGTGCTGTGTTGGCCGTCGCCCCTTAGTCGCTAGGCCTTTTGTTTGTTTAACTGATCTCGTTTAAGTTAGAGAGTTCTTAGCTCAACTTGTTTAAGTTAGAGAGTTCTTCCCCCCCCCCTCCTTTTAAGGTTTTTATCAATATAATTTTTATTATTGTAGTGTGTCTGTTTGTGTGGTACTTCCTTCTTTTTTCTTTAGTATGTCCAAGGAAGTTAAAACCTCAGGATTCAAAAAGTGTGACTCATGCTGTCAGAAGATGTCTCTGACAGATGGGCACACTAGTTGTGTTTACTGCTTGGGGGCTCTGCACCTGCAGGACTCTTGTTCTATTTGTCATGCCTTTAGTCCAAGGGTCATGCAGGAGTGGAAAAAAAAGCTTATCCTCCATGGATTATTAAAACAGGATTCTCCAGCTAAAGCATCTCAGCCAGTGAAACCTTCTTTGAAACCAGTCAAGCCGTCGGCTCCATGTTTAGAACCGACCAGTGAGCTTGACAACCCAAGTGTGTCGGTGCCCACTGGCACCGACAAGACTACTCCTCCATCTGCTCCAACTGTTACTTCGGAGCCGTCTCGGAGCCAAAACGAGCTAGGTCTCCTTCATTGGAGCCGATTCGCTCAGTGCCACAGTCAGCTTTATTTCAAAGCAAGACCAGTCATCCCTCAACTTCCCACTCCTCTCGATTCTCGAGGTTATCGGATCAGGATGTGGAGAGAGTGGTCAGTAGGTTGCTGAAGTCACAGGCCCTTGCTAAAATGCTTTCAAGCCCACCTCAACAGGCTTCGGCTTCATCCGCTTCGATTTCGATTCCTCCTCCGATTATGCTTAGTTCGGAGCCGGAGTCCATGGACGCTCCGATAGTGGTTCCTTCAGCTCCGATGACATCCTCTTCGACTCTGACGTTGGCTCCAATTACCTCAGTTCTTCCTCCCATCGAAGTATCTGGATGCTGAAGCTCTCTCTGCTCCAAGGGGGGAAATGGCATCGGACCCTTGTCCAACCCCGCTCTCCCTCTCGGAGCGTCGGCTCAGTTGAGCTCGGGTCCCACATCGGCCTCAGAGCCGTCACCCTCAGCGCAAAGTGGGATTCCTGTCTCTTCGGAGCTGGAGCCCTCCTTGTGTCGAGATCGTGACACCTTCGAGGTCATGTGGAGAGTGCTGTCCCCACAGATGACCCCACTATCGGTTCCATTGGCTCCATCCCTCTCAGTGCCTGTGACAACCTCTGCTCCTCCTCCAGCCCCAAAACGTAGGGAACCTATGCCCCAGGACACCTGAAACCTCATCTGTCCATCCACCAAATAAAGACTCTCGTACGATGGACAGATATAGGAAGCAAATGTTTCCATCAGCGACCTTCTCCCTTGAGTCCCTGAACTATCTTTCCCATTTTACTAGGCTTCAGAGGGATCTCCTAAAAGAGCTTGGAGATACCCTACAAGATCCCACAGCTGAGGGAGCTTCAGCCAAGGTAGCTACCCCAGCTGGCGACTAGTAGTCAACTCCTCCATGAGGCTTATTTCATACACAGCCGATGGAGCAAGTAGAGCTGCAGGAACATGAGTGGCTCTTGGGAGACATTCTTGGCTGCGGCTGTGTCAGTTTGCAGAACCTTTCAGAGTGTCCTTCACCAATACCCCCCATTGATGGCTCCTCTCTCTTTGGGCCTCAGGTGAAAGACACTCTTACCAGGTGCCAGCAGGAAGGCAAGACGCTGTCTGATGTCGGAGTCCGTTTTTCCACTCCTACCAGACCATACCCAAAGGGTCAGAGGGTTGGAAAGATGTGGTTTCGTAAATCCCAGGGACCCTTGCCTAATGCACGTGGTGAATTTTCCCACAGGGGCAGAGGGGGAAATAATAATGGCAGACGCCACCCTCATGGCAGAGGGGGTCTGCAAAATCAGGCTGACAGAGATACGTTCTCTTCCAAACCCTATCAACATCCTGAAGGGATGCCCCGACTGCTCAACTCTGGAGGCAGTTGGGGGAAGGCTTTCATTGTACCCAATCACCTGACAAAATATTACAAAAGACAAATGGGTACTATCCATTATATCCGGAGGTTACAAAATTCCCTTCCATCAACCACCTCTTGTTTCAAAAAAATCCATCCCGGATGTTCCACCCATTCTAAGGGATCAGGCAGACACAGAAGTTTCAAGACTGCTAGAAAAAAGAGCCATCCAGGAAGTCCCTGCAACCAAGTAGGATCCGGAACTTACTCAAGATTCTTTTTAGTGCCCAAAAAGACAGGGGACTGGAGACCAATTCTGCATCTCAGCAGATAGAACAAATCTGTACAAAAAGAAAAGATGTTCTTCGCGTTTCACTGTTGCAGTCATTACATTTGGGTAATCTGCTGGCAGGTTGCCCTCAGTCGGCCTGAATTTCCAAAGTCTTGGGTCCTGCATCGGTTGCTGTCTCCTCTTCCATGACGTCAGGTCGTCTGGTATAAAACAAGCAGCCAACGCCATTTTCTTTAGTCTTTTTTGCTGCACAGTGCCCGTAGCAGAAGTATTTCGCAAGTGCCGGTCAGCCGACTCCTGAAATATTCGAGTTTGAGTTTCAGAACCGAAGTCTTCACTAAAGCGAAGTACCCCGTTGGGGAAACTTTTTTCTTGCTCCATACCAATGTCAGAAAAAGTTAATAATTGTATTACTTGTGAGAAGCAAATACCTCATAAGGATTTCCATTTATACTGTATTCCTTGCCTAGGCCCTGATCACAAAGTGCCTGGCTGTCGGTTTTGTGCTAGATTTAACCAACACACTATTAAGCGTCTGTATATTTTTGCCTCAAAGTATTTTGGAAACAGATTTAACTATGCAGAAATGTCATCTGATAGCAATCCGACTACCGGAGTACAAAAAAAACGCAAAGAAAAGGACAGAGAGAGACAGTCGAGGTCCAAAACCGACGACAAAGCTTCTCCTAAGCCATTCGCCGGTTCGTCAGTACTCAGTGAGGCGCTTTTGCAGCCCCTGATACCCGCTACTTTTGAGTCGCAGGCCCCTACTGACACCCATGTGCAGTCCAGCATGCCGCGAGATACTCAAAAGCATTGGACCCATGGATGTATCTCCCTCGGATGGGTCCGGAGCCGCTGAGCAGGCACCAGCTTCTAAGGGTGTATTCAGGCCTCAACATTTTTATATCAAACCGACAGCTGCAAAACCAAAGAAAAAAGCAACCTCTAAAGCTAAAAAAAGACGCATGAGCCCATGTGCACAGGCTTCTATGCCTAAAAAACAGATGATCAAAATGGCTGAAGACTTTATTACCTTGATCAGGGGTTCCCATCCCCCTCCAGATAAGAGGCCTGACTTTATTACCTTGATCAGGGGTTCCCATCCCCCTCCAGATAAGAGGCCTAGGCAAGACACTGATTATGAATCTTCAGATCAGGTTTCTATTTCTTCTGATTCCTCTTCTGATCAGGAATTTTCTATACCTCCCTATGAGGATTCTGATGCAGAGGAGTCTATACCATCTGCATCACTTCCTGAGGATTATTCATTTGGAGAAACTTTGCATACTTTGAGGGAGCATTTTCACTGGGAGAGTCAAGATTTCTCAGAATCAAAAAAGAGGCTGAGGGATTTTCTTCTCCCTCAGCACAGGCCTTTAGCCGTACCCCCTGTTTTAGACATTGTGGATGATGTGTTTTCGGAGTCAAGCTTGACCCCTGACTCCTTACCTCCGGCTCCCAGCAAGCTTGACAGATATTACAGAGTCCCTGACTCACACAAATTTGTATTTAGAAACCCTGCTGCTTATCCTGAAACAATTTCACAAAGGGAGTTAAGGCCTCAACAGCAAAAAATCCTACCCCCTCTGACAGAGATTCAAGGTCACTGGATAGATGGGGAAAAAAGGTTTATACATCTGCAACCTTGACAATTAGGGCCTTAAACTGCCAGTTTCATATGCTCAAGTATCTGGCCTACAAAAAATTGGTCATTTCCAGTGTCAGACAGAGCTCAAAAGGGCTAATCCAGACGCCGTAAGGGTTCCAGATACCAGGCACAAGATTCATACAGGTCAAAGCAATGGGGCGCTTCTACCTCCAAATCTGGAGGAGATAAAGCGCAAACCTACAGAAAACAGTCCCAATGACTTCCCTCTGCCTTCACCAAGCACTTATCTTTTGGCAGCACCCTTACGGGGAAAATTAGCATTTTTTGCTCAAAATTGGCAGTTAATAACCCAGGACAAGTGGGTGCTAAACATAGTATCACAGGGATACAGATTCCATTTCCATACTCTGCCAATGGCAAACGGTTGGCCAGATCTGCCAAAAAATCAATGGACAGAGGCACAGAAACAGGTTACATCCCTCATGGATGTGGGGGCCATTCAGCCAGTACCAGAACAGGAAAAAGGACAAGGTTTTTACTCAAGACTGTTCTTGGTACCCAGAAAGGACAAGGCCTGGTGGCCAATACTGGATTTATCGATTTTGAACACATACCTGGACATTCCAAAATTCAAAATGCTGACTTTGCAGCAACTTCTGCCCATGCTGGGCAAGAATGCTTGGCTGGTGACATTAGACCTAAAAGAGGCATACCTGCATGTCCCAATAAGGCAATCGTGCAGAAGATACCTCAGATTCAAGGCTGGCTTGATGCATTACCAATTCTCTGCACTGCCCTTTGGCTTATCTACTGCACCCAGGGTCTTTACAAAGTGCCTGACACCAGTAATTGCATTTTTCAGACAAAGAAGTATACAAATATATCTTTATCTGGACGACTGTCTCATTCAAGCAGAGAACAAGGACATTCTTCTTCAACACCTGGCGTTTGTGAAAAGGCTTCTAACATGCCTAGGATACACAATAAACAAAAAGAAATCACAACTGGTACCCTCTCAAAAGATAACATTCCTGGGTGCAAGCTTGAATACAATTGCCCAGATGGCTTACCTCACGCCAGACAAGCAAAGGCAACTGACTACTTACTTCAAACTGATGGCAACAAAAACCCAGTTATCTGCAAGATAAATTCTGCAGGCTGTGGGCTTCATGGCATCATGCATCCTACTGATTCCATATGCAAGACTGCATATGAGGAAACTTCAATGGTACCTAAAAAGTTTATGGAGTCAACATTGTCACAGTCTGGAAACAATGATTCCTCTCATTCCCTCCCTACAACAGGAGTTTCTATGGTGGGCAAAGGCATGTCACCAAAACATTGGATGGGCCTTCAGTCTACCCCCTGCCAGCCAGACCTTAACAACAGACGCATCAAATTATGCCTGGAGGGCCCACATGGCAGGAAGATGCATTCAGGGCATATGGACCCCAAAACAAATGCATCTACATATCAACTGGAAAGAGATGCTAGCTGTTCAAAATGCCCTGACAGCCTTCAAGGACTTACTTCATCCAGGACAGCTACTGATAAAGACGGACAACACCACGGTCATGTGGTATGTAAACAAGCAGGGGGACACGCACTCATACCCCCTTTGCAGATTAGCCATGGCACTGTGGGACATAGCTTTGACTTACCACTTACATCTTCAAGCTCAATTCCTGCCAGGAAAGCAAAATACTCTGGCAGACGATTTAAGCAGAAACCTTATGGATCCTCACGAGTGGAAACTAGATCCACAAGTCTTCAACATGATAACAAAGAAATGGGGGAGCCCAGACATAGATCTGTTTGCCTCTCCTCAAAATTATCAATTGAAAAGATTCTGCACAAGGACTTATCACAGACAAGCATGGAAAGTGGGACGCCCTATCCTTCAGTTGGAAAAAACTGTCAGTTTACACCTTTCCTCCTCTGCCTCTTCTTCCCAAGGAACTTTTCTCAGTACCCAGCTTGGACCTTACCTCAGGCAACAATCAGATCCTGCACAATCAACTCCAGACACTAAACCTGGCAGCATGGCTGATCATGTAGCTATACAAACAACACCTCTCAGTAAAGCTGGGATGGATGTCATTTTGGAAGCCAGAAGGCCTAGTATTAGAAAATCTTATGCTAATAAATGGAAGAGATTCTGTGCTTGGAATCAAGCACAAGGAACTGATACAGCAGAACCAAATATTCCTCAGATATTACAATACTTGACTTGAGATGCTTGACAAAGGCCTATCTTTCTCATCAATTAAAATCCATGCCTCGGCCATTTTGGCTCATTACAATACAGAGCCACCAATCTTTTCTCATGCTTTACTAAAGCAGTATCTTAGAGGAGCCAACATTTTAAGGCCTTCTAGATGATCACCAATACCTGCATGGGGACCTCAATTATGTGTTCGAAAAGCTCACCCTGCCTCTATTTGAACCAGCTGCTACTGCTGATATAAAGTTCTTATCATGGAAAACAGCTCTGCTACTAGCAATTACTTCAGCAAGAAGAGTCTCAGAGTTACAGGCCCTCATGGCTGTGGAGCCTTTTATCATATTTTACCCAGACAGGGTGTCTCTGAGGACAAATCCAACATTTATGCCTAAGGTGGTTTCCAGTGTGGCTCTTAACCAAACTGTTCACCTGCCAACCTTTTATCCAAATCCGCAGAACAAGGGGGAGAGAATTCTGCATTCCTTGGATGTACACAGCTAAGATTCTACTTGAGCAGGACTAAAGCTCTAAGAAAAACTGAGCAATTACTAGTGACATATGCTGCAGGTTCAGAAGGAAAGGCTATTTCAAAGCAGACTGTTTCAAAGTGGATAAGCCACTGCATTCGTTTCTGCTACTTACACCATGGTAAACCTGTGCCCAAGGGCATTAGGTCTCATTCCACCAGAGCTGCAGCTACTTCAGCAGCCT
Organism: Protopterus annectens; assembly: GCF_019279795.1. Taxonomy (NCBI): domain Eukaryota; kingdom Metazoa; phylum Chordata; order Ceratodontiformes; family Protopteridae; genus Protopterus; species Protopterus annectens. The sequence goes on along the minus strand of NC_056737.1, from coordinate 925,884,611 downwards.
TTCTCAGAGGAGTACCAACCAAAGACATTCTAGAGGCTGCTACTTGGAGTTCTGTTCACACCTTTACAAAGCATTATCATTTGCCTCTCTACTCTAAGTCCAGGGCAGGCTTTGCCACTGCAGTTCTGCAGGGCCTTATAGCCGCACCTAATGCTGTTTAGCTCCAGCCTCCCAACCATAGCTTTGGGATTCTACCCAAATGTAATGACTGCAACAGTAAAACACGAAGAACATAGTACAGTTGTGTACACTTACCATAAATGTAGATGTTCGAGTGTATTCACTGTTGCAGCCCAGGTTACCCGCCCACCATCCCCCTTTCATTCTGGAGTTTATCTTTCCTTCTCTATCTTCTACAACCTATGTGGTGTATTTGCTTGTAGATGAAGGTAAAGTTTATATTGATGCATGTATATATAGTTTTTATACATATATATTTTTGCTACCTTTTTGGGGGCACCTGACATCTGGGGCAAGAAAAAGTAAAGAAAATGGCGTCGGCTGCTTGTTTTATACCCCTGACTACCTAACGTCATGGAAGAGGAGACAGCAACCGATGCAGGACCCAAGACTTCAGGCCGACTGAGGGCAACCTGCCAGCAGATTATCCAAATGTAATGACTGCAACAGTGAATACACTCAACATCTACATTTATGGTAAGTGTACACAACTGTACTTTCTGGATGGTAACACTGCAATCCATTCTCCCCGTTTTGGGTCAGGACAATTGGATGTGCTCTATAGATCTTCAGGACGCGTACTATCATATAAAAATGAACAGACGGTCCAGGAGATTTCTACACTTCCAGCTAGGGGCCAGTCATTACCAATTCAGAGCTCTGTCCTTTGGTCTCACCACAGCCCCCAGGGTGTTCACCAAATGCATGGCAGTAGTTACGGCTCACCTGAGAAGTCTAGGATTCCAGGTGTTTCCTTATCTAGACGACTGGCTCCTCACTGCTACCACCAGGCAACAACTTTTAGAAGCACGAGATTACACCATAACATCCTGTGCCCAACTAGGCATCACAATAAACTTTGCCTTGTTGCCCCCTCAATCTATTACTTGCATAGGAGCAGAGCTAGACACAAGAAAAATGATTATAAAATTGCCTCAGGAAAGAGTTTCCATTATCCAACAACAGGTGTCACTTCTCCTGAGGAGCAAAATAATTCAAGTCAAATATGTCCTTCAAGCTCTAGGGTCCATGGCAGCAGCCATTCTTTTAGTTCCCTTTGCATGCGTTCACATGAGAATCCTTCAATGGTTTCTTTTCACACAATGGTCCTTCCAGGAATTACCCATGTCTCACATGATGCTAATTACGGAATCTTGCAAAAGACACCTTTCCTGGTGGATGGTCTCCGAATTAGTGAGTCAGGGCAGACCTTTCATGGAATCCCATCCGGTTGCCACAGTGACCACGGACAATTCCCTGATAGGGTGGGGGGGGGGCATTATCTAGGGAAGACGGTCCAAGGCACATGGCAACCTCACGAGTACCACTTGCATATCAATATCCTGGAGATGGGAGCGGTGCTCCTAGCATTGCAAACTCTTTTAGACTCTCTCCCTGCCAGGACTGTTACAGTACAGATGGACAACGTGTCAGTGGTTTGGTACATCAACAAACAGGGCAGAACCAGGTCTTACCCCTTGTGCCGAGAGGCCCTCAGACTGTGACAATGAGCAATTTCCTCCCAACATTTTCTAACAGCAATGCATATCCCTGGAAAATCTAACGTAGTAGCGGACAGGCTCAGCAGGGCTATCCTCATGCCGCACGAGTGGTCTCTGAAACAGGAAATTGTGGATCTTATTTTCCACAAATGGGGCCAGCCTTGCTGTGATTTCTTTGCCTCCCCCCTCAACAACAAATGCAGCAGCTACTTCTCTCTTGTTCCTCCTCCAGGTCAGACACCCAGGGACGCTCTAGTCCACGATTGGCCTCAGGGCCTCCTTTATGCATTTCCCCCCTTCCCCTAATTCCAGAAGTCGTTCAGAAAGCAAAATCTTTGGGTTGCAAGATGATCCTCATTGCCCCCTATTGGTCTTGACAGATTTGGTTTCCAGTCCTTCACCCCCACCTTCTAGCCCAGCCTTGGGTTCTGGACCCAGTGCCAGACCTCTTGATTCATCTGTCAGGCGGGTTACACCAATCCCTCCAATCTCTCAAACTCACAGCTTGGTTACTCCACTTCCAGTCTTAGCCAGGCTCCCCAATATTTACCCAGAAGTGCGTGATGATATTGTTTCCTCCCATAAGACAACTACAAGGAAAGTTTATGCTAGCAAATGGAAAAGATTCTCTTACTGGGCGGAATCCAGGAATTTAGATCCCCTTACAGCTCCTGTACATGAAATTTTGGATTTCTTAGCAGAACTGTTTCGATCTGGTGCAGCTGCTGCTACTATCAGAGTACAACTAGCTGCCATTTCAAATTTTCACATCAGAGGTTTTAACTCAAGCTTAATGTCTTACAAACTCTCTAAGTCCTTCATGAGAGGTATATCTCTACTTAGACCCCCCAGTGAAAGAGCCCCTTCCACCTTGGGATCTCAGTTTGGTTCTGCCCTCCTTGATACTGCCACCCTTTGAACCAGCAGCATAATTTTCTTTGAAATTTCTCTCTTGGAAAACTCTCTTCCTAGTGGCTATTACTTCTGCCAGACGAACTCCATGCTCTGTGTTCACCCTCCATACCTGTTTTTTCTCAAAGACAGAGTTTCTCTGAGAACCAACCCACCTTTTCTACCTAAAGTTTGTTCAGAACACAATTTGAATCCATCCATTGAACGTCCTGTCTTTATTCCTAATCATTCGAACAAGGCAGAATACAGACTACACCAATTGTGGATATGCATAGACAACTACGTTTCTATCTCCATAGAACTAAAGAGTTGAGAAAATCAGATCAGTTGTTTCTTTCATTTGCTAACAACAAACAAGGCCTTCCAGTTTCTAAAGTAACCTTGTCAAAATGGTTATCAGACACCATTCCCTATACTTAACATTTGCGACAAAAAGATCTTCCAGCAAGACCCAAAGGTCATTCAACCAGGTCAAGTAGCTACCTTGATAGCTTTTCAATCTAGATTGCCCATAGATTCAATTTGTGCAGCAGCTACTTTGGCAGATCCTCATACATTTATTCCTCATTACAAAGTAGATGTGGTCTCCTGGGGCAGGGCTTCCTTTGGTTCCATGGTTCTGAAGAGTCTGTTCCAATGAGCCACCCAGGATTGAGGTGCTAGGGACGCTGTCCCATCCAGCAAGACTGAAGGCGAGATTGGACAACTTAACATAAAGAAGTTATGTACCTACTATAACGTTCCATGTTAGTTGTCCTTCATCTTGCCTTCCTTCTTGCGTCCCTCCCTCCGTCCCCCTTCCTCAAGGACGAAGAGGAATTTTTTTTCAATGGTTTCAGTGGCTAACTTGTTTAGTTCTTAGTTGCTTCCCAAGCCAACCATGACAATTTACTGTATATCCAGGTTTGATAATAATGGATTATCTTCTATAATTATGTCTAGTGTGAGCTATCTCAAATGAGATCTGGGTAGCTGACGCTGGGCATTCTGGGATAAGGGTAGCCTCGAGCCAGTAAAGAACTCTTGAGCTATAGAAGTGGCCGAGTCGGAGCTGAGGATCAGCTTCGAACCCATCCAGCAAGAAGGAAGGCGAGATGAAGGACAACTAACATGGAACGTTATTGTAGGTACATAACTTCTTTTTTTTTAGAGTGGTCACTTAAGAGCTGCCTAATTTGAGTTCATGAAAGGAACCTTGAACCTTTGGAAACTGACTGTCTCTTATTTCCTTGGCAGGATATAATCCATATAGCTAAGGTTACTGCAGCAGTGATCAGTCGAACATTTGTTAATTGGTACAGTTATTTACTTAAGTGTACTTTTCTGGGCCTGCCAGAGCCAAGGCACCTACCTGTATCTCCACTGTTAGAAGTCCTGGATGATGCCTTTCCTCTGCATTCTTGCAGCTTATTTCCCAGACTTCCGCTCCTAAGGAGTCAAACTGCTTTTATAGGGTCCATGACTCCCGCAAGCAAACTTACAAAAATCTTGTTGCTGATCCAGCAGTGCTGAACATGTATTCCCGCCATGAATCCAGTTCCAAATGATGGAGGAGAGTAGGATACTTCTGGTTTGGTAAGAAGACTTGCAATTTAGCTAACCTGGACTTTAAGACCCTCAACTGTTAGTCTTGCATGTTAAAATTCCAAGTTTCCTTTGTTACCTGGGGAGGCAGAAGGCAGAGATGGAGGTTAAGAATCTTAGAAAGAGATGATTTATCTTTATAACCTTGGATCCAATGCTGTCTTTTCCCTCCATTTCAGTCTGTGAGTTACAGGATCTGAGGCTGACATCTCAGATTTTTCAGCCCCAAAGTTCTGCTTTCTCTACCCGTAATATACTGCCCTAACTATCTCCTCTGATATCATGTGCCTCTTTTGTGTCCAGATGTGGTCACTATGCTGCTTAAGTGCAATAAGTGAAAATTTCAGTTTATCAATACTTGTTTCTTGGCTGTTCCTCCTCTGTCTTACTTCTAGGTATTAGATTGTTTGTGTAGCTGTTATAGTTCTCATAGTATTTTAGGAGTGTTTTTTCTCCCTGTCTTCTCTTTTGTTTGTCTTCTGTTAGCTGCTTTGTTGCCCTTTTCCTTGTATCTTCCACTTTAGTGTTCCATACTTCAAAAAAAAAAATATATATATAAATATATATATATATATATATATATATATATATATATATATATATCATGGACTTAATAGAGATATAATAGCAATGTTTTGAAGTAGATAGTAGATTATGCTGTTTGCTAATGTCCTGTTTTTTTTGTCTACTGGATCTTTGTGTGCTGTTGTATGTGTTCAGCCCTGTTATGACAAAGCAAACTTCGGACTTTAGAAAGTGTGCAGGGTGTGGACATAAGTGCTTGAGTGTGTCACAGCTTGATGTGGAGTGTTCGCCTTGCTCAGCATTTGGGCCAAGAGCCCTCCCTAACATGAAGGCGCTAAATTGGTTTTAAAAGGTCTTCTCTCACGACTGCCAAAAAGTCAGGAGAGAAGTGTGACAAGGAGATAGGAGGGCAATGAGTAAAAGATAAAGACTGATAGAGACAAAAGCAAATCTAAAGAGGGAGAGCAGCAACAAACACTCCTGTTGTACAGAAGAAAAGCCAGATCTGAAGAGCCACAGATCTTCATCACACCCATTTCCAGCTCAGTGTGCCAGTTGCCTTCTGCCACAGATCGTGGGTCAGAGAAGTCGAACTCTCCTACATTCACTATCCTTAGCACCTTCCTTTCAGCAGTTCCTTATTCTTCATGGTTTCACTCCCCATTTTTGCCAGTTATCCCTGATGAATTCTCTCCTGAGTTGCTCCTGGCCTACATCCAGGCCTCCCTTTTCCAGATCTGAGGCCTGGATCCAGCTGTGCCCAAACCCTCAAAGCCATTGTCCATGGCTTCTTGTAGGTCTGCTATATAACAATCTCTGATTTGGAATACTGATCCATGCCTTTTTACAGGCTCAAATGGGCCTAGGGTCATCCTCTGCGTCTCAGCTGCAAGACCAGATGATGTCCTTCTATTCCTATGTTGCAGTATTCTTAGTGTGGGATTCTCCACCTCAGGCGACCCAAACGTCGGCTCCTATACAAAAGCTTAAGCCTGGTTGCTGTAGGTGCATGGGACGTCACACATAGGGCCATAAACCAGGGACCTTAAATATGACGTCTGCACACAAAGACCTCAGAACTTTTCAGCTGCAGACAATGTCACATCGATCGCTTTGCTCCTACACTCAAAGACTTCTAAAAAGCTAAGTACCCCATTGGGGAAATTTTCCATTTCTTTTGCTTGAGCTTGGTTAGCTGTAGTTATCATTGGCTGATGTCTGCTAAGAAGGGCAAATGCTGTTGTGGGCATCCGATACCGCATAAAGATATGCACGACCATTGCGTCTTTTGTCTAGGGAAGGAACACGACCATGCTGCTTGCTTACTCCATGTGCCAATTTTTTGTTCAGAAGACCCCTAGTAGCCATCTGGCTGCCCTCAACTTCTATTTAGAGAACCAATGATTCAAAAAGCTTGCACTCAGGATGGATCCCAAATCGGCCTTTCCGACTGAACCACAATGGAAAAAGGCCAAAGTTTCCAGGCCTACCTCCGTTGCATCTCCACCATCGGACATCCAGCCAGCTTCTGATCTAGGGAATGAGGGATGACCTAATGTACCATCTACTTCGACTGCTCCCACCGAGGAAGCTGCTTCAGAAGTAACGGCCTGCGTGTCATTGGAGACAGCACAGATGTCAGTCCCTACCAATGTCGACGGGGAACCAGAAACAGTTGGATGACCGAACGAGACGCCATTACCTGAAGCCCAGGCCCCAGAATCCAGGCCTTCTCCCAGACCTATGCCTTCTAAGTGAAACCAAAAAAAAAAAAAAAAAAAAAAAAGACAAACACCTGACTCCTACGCCTGAAGGGAGTCCCAGATTGGCAATCATTTACTAATTCCGTGATGCAGGCTTTTATGGCTCTTAGGCCCACAACCTCTTCCCTCTCCACTATTCCAGTGCTTAGTCCTAGGCCTGCCTCTGCCACTTCTCTCCCCTTGCCTACTACCCAAGAAGGAGAGGAGGATTTAGAACCTTACTACTCATCTTCTGATTAGTCTATTTCTTATATTTCACAAATTGCCTCTCTTCTGGAATACTATTCCCTAGATGAGGAATCCATTGAAGGGGACTCCTCACCAGAGGATATTACCTATGAGGAAACAATTACAAATATGAAAGAATACTTCAAATGGGACACTACCCAGATGACTGACACCAAGAGGAGTAAGTTTGAACTCCTTCAAGTGGAATCACCCTCCCAATCAACATTCCCACCTGTCTTACCTGTCTGTCTGGATGCTTTCACCTCTGCATCCAAGAATCCAGACTCACAGCCACCTGCTCCTAAGAGACTGGACAGGTTCTATAAAGTGCCTGATGACCAAAAATTCTTAATTAAGCTTCCCCTGGCAGACCCTGCAGTAATTGCGGTCTCTTCTGACAAGCAATCCAGACTGATTCCTTCAGCATCTCTTCTGCCCACTGATGAGGATAACAAAAGCATGGACAGGATTGGGAAAAAAGTGTACACCTCCTCCACCCTGGCCTTCCAAGCTATCAGTTACGAAACACACATGGTAAAATATGCCCTGGACCTAGTTTCACAAGCCTCCAGTCTCGTGGCTGCCACCCCTGACTGCCCTACCAAATCTGAAATAGCATCTAAACTGTCACTGGCTTCTCAAGTAGCCAGACATTCCATTAGGTGCAGTTATGATGCCCCAGAGGCCTCGGCTAGGTCTGCAGCTTCTGCTTCTGTTCTCTGCAGATACTATTGGCTTTGCTTACAACCACTCCCAGAGGATTTCAAATCTAAAATTATGGATGCCCCATTAGACCATAACCTTTTGTTTGGCAAACAAATCTGCAGAACTTTTTAAAAACCTGCACGAGAAAAGTAAGGAGCTGCAGGACATCAAACATTTGCTTGTGTCTCCTATTCCTAAGTATTACAGGAATTATCTTGCAAAAACTTATTTTGTCAGGAAAACTCTTTCCTCTGCCCCACCCCCTCTTCTACCAGGCACAGGAGAGGAACCAGGAGGCATACCTACTCCAGACCTGCTACCTCTCAACCTACCCCAAGACCGCCTTTTTAGGATAGAAGTGCACCCAACAATGTACGACTGCCTTGCCCCTCTTTCCTCACATTCTACTAGACCTCCAAAGATTAGGAACAATAGAACCTGTCCATCCAGGGCAGGAAGGAAAAGGATTTTTACTCAAGACTCTTTCTGGTCCACAAAAAAGATGGGTTTTCGAAACCAATACTAGATCTATCCTTCCTAAACGAATTCCTAAAAGTACCATCATTCAGAATGCTTTCCCTTCAAACTCTTCTCCCTTTAATCCCAGCCCAGGCCTCCATGGCCACACTAGATTTAAAGGAGGCTTATCTCCATATTCCCATAAAACCCTCCAACAGAAAATTCTTACATTTTACTGGACCCTGCTCTCATTTTCAGTTTACAACCTTGCCCTTTGTTTTGTCAGCTGCTCCCAGGGTATTCACAAAATGCCTAGCCCCAGGCATTGCCTACTGCGGGACCAAAGGTGTCCAGATCTGTCCCTACCTAAATTACACTCTCCTTCTAGCAGAAACAGAAGACCTCCTCCAAAATCATCTCAGGTTTACCACCTCCCTTTTACAAAACTTGGGTTTCACCCTTAACTTAATCAAATCCTCCTTACTCCCACAGCAAGGCAAACTCTTTTTGGGCTTCAGGATCAGGACAGACCTGATGCGGGCTTTCTTTCCGTAGAACAAAGATCTGTCCCTCTCCAGTCACTTCCAACACCTTTTACTAGCTCCCCAGATATCTGCAAGACAATTCCTGCAACTCCTGGGACTGATGGCAGCCACCATCCGTATGCTTCCTTTAGCAAGAATGCACATGCAGAAGTTCCATTGGTACCTGAAAAACGTGGTCACAACACCAACACTCCCATAAGCAACAAATTTCTATTCTGCCCTGCCTCAAAACAGAACTAAGGTGGTGGATTCAGCAAATCCTTCACAGCCCGGGACTACCACTTCAAATCCCCTCCCCAACTCAACTTATGCATACAGATGCATCAGACCTAGGGTGGGGAGTCACCTGCAAAGGTTTCAGGGTACAGGAGGCATGGAATCCTACCCTTCAAAAGAAGCATATCAGTGTAAGAGAAATGACTGCAGTTCTTCCGGCCTTGGAGGCTTTTCTTCCTATTCTCCAACCGGGCCCCCTTCAAATATTCACAGACAACACCACAGTAATGTGGTATGTCAACAAATAAGGAGGGACCAGAGATTACCTCCTTTGCAGGATAACTGTACAAATTTGCGACCTCGCCTCCAGGCACAACTTGACCCTGCAGGCCTCATACATCCCCTCTCAGGACAACAAACAAGCGGATATTCTCAGCAGAACATCCTCTCTACAGCACAAGTGGATGTTGAACAGAGACCTTTCTAGACATTGTCCACCAGTGGGGCACACCTCAAGTGGATCTGTTTGCCTCCCCCCAGAACAGAGTTGAATAAATTCTGCACAAAGGATCACTCTCCACTTGCCTGAAGAGTGGATGCCTTCAGCATTCCATGAAAGGGACTGTTTCTATAGGCTTTTCCACCCTTCCCACTAATCCAAAAGGTCCTACTGAAAATCAGGAAGGACAAACCAGAAGTCTTGCTGGTGACTACTGGCCAAAAGAACACTGGTTTTCCCTAACTCTCTCATTGGCCAAGGGCAATCGCCACAAGTTACCCCACAAGGTGCACCTACTCGCACAACAAAAGGGAACTGTAATTCACTCTCACCAACAGATGTTAGGCCTAACACTCTGGGTGATAAACTTCTAATCCCTTTCAGACACCACTACTCAGAGGACGTGCTTAGAGTCCTGAAGGAGGCCATGACACCTGCTAGTAGGAAATCATATTTATTAAAATGGGAAAGATTTTCCAAATGGTGTCTACATAAGGACAGGGGGACCCCTGCCAGGCATACCCATCCCTAGTCCTTGTTTATGTGTACGAACTCATTAAGGATGGCCTTTCCTACTTTTCAGTGAAAGTCCATCTTTCAGCCATTTCATTGCCTACCACCAGACCCCTGATGTTCATCGTGTTATCCTGCTGCAGTCATCACACTTGGGTCATCCTGCCGTCAGGCGGTCACGCAGTTGGCACGAATTCCAAAGTCTTGGTCCGGCGTTGGTTGCTGTCACTTCTTCCCTGACGTCAGAGCGCCAGGGGTATATCAGAGGCATCCGACGCCATTTTCTTCAGTCTTTCTTGCCGCGCGGTGCCCGAAGCAGAAGCTGTTCGCAAGGGCCGGTCGGCCGACACCTGAGATTTTCGAATCGAGTTTCAGTCCGAAGTCTTCAAAGCTAAGTACCCTGTTGGGGAACCTTTTCTTGCCTCAGTCCGATGTCAGAAAAAGTTAACAATTGCATTTCTTGTGGGAAGCAAATACCTCATAAGGACTTTCATTCTTTTTGTATACCTTGCCTAGGCCCAGACCACGACATCACTGGTTGTCGGTTTTGTGCTAGGTTCAGTAAGCGGACTATAAAGCGACGCTTTGATTTCGCACGACACTACTTCGGTAGAAAATTTAATTACACTATGCCATCGGAGCAACCGACTACCGGCGTGCATAAAAAACGCAAGGATAAGGACCGGCAGCCTAGATCCAAGCTAGACTCCAAGGCCTCGGCTGGCCCGGTCGCTAGTTCTCCGGTTTTCAGTGAGGTGCCTACGCAGCCCCTCGCTACCGCTGAATTGGATCCCCAGACTGCATCGGATCCCCCAGCAGAGATTTCTAGGCCGACGCAACCATTTTCCTTAGGCCCTACCGACGACATTGCAGTGGGGAAAGCCAGTGCTGCAGAAACACCTTTGGTTTCTGAAGGTGTCTTCAGACCGACTACCCTCACCATAAAATCTTATGCTAAGCTTAAGACTCCTCTAAAACCTAAAAAGCCTACACTTCAGTCTCCAGGTCAAGGCCCTATGCCTAAGAAACAGATACTTAAAATGGCTGAAGATTTGATTTCTTTGATCAGGGGTTCCCAAACCCCCCCCCCCCGACAAAAGGCCTAGACAAGAGGAGGAGTATGCCTCCTCTGATCAGGTGTCTGTTTCCTCAGGCTCCTCTGAGGAACAGGATTACTCCTTTCCCCCTTATGAAGATTCTGATGCTGAAGACTCCATTCCCTCAGCTTCTCCCCCTGAAGACTACTCCTTTGGGGAAACCTTACACACCATGAAGGGAACATTTCCACTGGGAAGGTCAGGACTACTCTGACTCAAAGAAAAGGCTCCGAGAGTTTCTTTTACTCCCCCAGCACAGACCACTTGCTATCCCCCCAGTTTTGGACATAGTGGATGATGTCTTCTTAGAATCTAGTCTAAATCCAGATTCTCTGCCTCCTGCTCCAGCCAAACCAGATAGATACTACAGAGTGCCTGACTCCCACAAATTCCTTTACAAAAGCCTTGCTGCTGATCCAGAGACAATCTCCCAGGGTTCCAAAGGGGCTAAGGCTTCTATGACTAAAAATCCTGTACCCTCAGAAAGTGACTCCAGAGCACTAGATAGGTGGGGGAAGAAGGTTTGCACCTCAACTACTCTAGCTATGAGAGCACCTGCTCACACAGCAAGACAGTCAGATTCTACACAGCCAGCTCAAAACCTTAAACTTGGCTGCATGGCACATTACCTAAGCAACCAGCCAGCTCCTCTCTCACAAGCTGTTATGGAAGTTATTCTGGAGGCCAGAAGACCCAGCACCAGGAAAGCCTACTCAGACAAATGGAAAAGGTTTTGCGCCTGGAACCAAGCTAAAGGCCAAAATACCCTTCAACCTGACATACCTCAGATTCTGCAATATCTAACTGAGATGTTACACAAAGGGCTTTCTTTTTCATCTATTAAAATCCACGCCTCAGCCATTTCTGCTCATTACAACACGGATCCTCCCTTATTTTCACATCAACTTTTAAGGCAGTTTCTCAGAGGGGCCAAGAACATTAGGCCTCCCAGGAGAGCACCAACACCTACTTGGGACCTCAACTTTGTTCTGGAAAAACTCACGCTACCTCCTTTTGAGCCAGCTTTCTCAGCTGACTTACAGTTTATATCATGGAAGACTGCCCTGCTGCTAGCAATCACTTCAGCTAGAAGAGTTTCAGAACTTCAGGCACTAATGGCAGTAGAGCCTTTCCTCATTTTTCATCAAGACAGAGTTTCTCTACGAACTAACCCTTCCTTTATGCCAAAGGTGGTATCCAGTGTGGCCCTAAACCAAACCATTCATTTGCTCACCTTCTTTCCAAATCCACAGAACAAAGGAGAAAGACTCCTGCATTCCTTGGACATTCACAGGCAGCTACGTTACTACTTGGATAAAACTAAGGTTTTCAGAAAATCTGACCAGCTTTTTGTAGCCTGTGCTACAGGATCACAAGGAAAAGCTATCTCAAAACAGACCATTTCTAAATGGATAGGGCATTGCATACGTTTCTGCTACACACATAATGGGAAACCGGTACCTGCTAACATTAGGTCCCACTCCACCAGGGCTACAGCTACATCAGCAGCCTTTCTCAGGGGAGTGCCAACCAAGGATATTCTGGAAGCTGCAACTTGGAGTTCAGTGCACACCTTCACCAAAAACGATCACTTACCTCTATATTCTAAGACTAGAGCTGGTTTTGCCACTGCAGTTTTCCAGGGCCTACTAGCTTCTTCTAACCGTGTTTAACTCCACCTCCCATCCTTAGCTTTGGGATTCAACCCAAGTGTGATGACTGCAGCAGGGTAACAAGATGAACATAGTACAGTTTTGTACCTACCATAAATGTAGATGTTCGAGTGTTCACCCTGCTGCAGTCCAGGTTACCCTCCCTCCATCCCCCCTGTACTAGCTGAACTTATCTGTACCACTCTATCCTTTACAACCTCTGTGGTGTATTTGCTTGTGCCTAAAGGTATTGTTTTATTTTTATCTAGCCACATATATATATTTTGCCTACCTATTGGGGGCACCTGACATCTGGGGCAAGAAAAACTGAAGAAAATGGTGTCTGATGCCTCTTATATACCCGTGGCGCACTGACGTCGGGGAAAAAGCGACAGCAACCAACGCCGGACCAAAACTTTAGAATTCAGGCCGACTGCGGGACCGCCTGACGGCAGGATAACCTAAGTGTGATGACTACAGCAGGGTGAACACTCGAACATCTACATTTATGGTAGGTACAAAACTGTACTTTTCTCTGAGGACAAACCCGACATTTTTGCCTAAGGTAGTGTCCAGTGTGGCCCTTATCCAAACTATTCATCTGCCTACTTTTTATCCAAACCCACAGAATAAGGGGGAGAGAATTCTGCATTCTTTGGACATGCACAGATAGCTACACTTCTACTTGAACAGAACCAAAGCTTTCAGAAAGACAGAGCAACTACTAGTTGGCATATGCTGCAGGATCACAAGGAAAGGCTATCTCAAAGCAGACTATTTCAAAGTGGATAGGCCACTGCATTCGTTTCTGCTATTCACAACATGGCAAGCCAGTGCCTAAGGGCATTAGGCCACATTCAACCAGAGCAGCAGTCACTTCAGCAGCTTTCCTAAGGGGAGTACCAACCAAAGACATTTTAGAGTTCAGTGCACACCTTTACAAAGCACTGTCATTTACCACTGTACTCTAAATCCAGGGCAGGCTTTGCCACTGCAGTTCTGCAGGGTCTCATAGCTGCTCCCAATGATGTTTAGCTCCAGCCTCCCAACCATAGCTTTGGGATTCAACCCAAGTGTAATGACTGCAACAGTGAAACACGAAGAACATAGTACAGTTGTGTACATTTACCATAAATGTAGATGTACGAGTGTATTCACTGTTGCACTCCAGGTTACCCACCCACTATCCCCCATTTCTTTGTTGCAACTTATCTGCACTTCTCTAATGTATACAACCTATGTGGTGTATTTGCTTGTAGATGAAGGTGTTATATATTTTGGTGCATGCATGTTTTATTGGCATATTTTTAGCCTACCCTTTTGGGGGCACCTGACATCTGGGGCAAGAAAAACTGAAAAAAAATGGCGTCGGCTGCATCTTTTATACCCCTGGTGCACTGACGTCAGGGAAGAGGTGACGGCAACCGACGCCGGACCTAGACTTTGGAATTCAGGCCGACTGAGGGTAGCCTGCCAGGAGGATAACCCAAGTGTAATGACTGCAACAGTGAATACACTCAAACATCTACATTTATGGTAAGTGTACACAACTGTACTTTCTCCCTGTTGCAAGACTGTACTTATGGAAGCTTCAATGCTACCTCAAGTCACTTTGGCTTCAGCATTGCTGTCCTGTGGATTTCAGTGTGCCTCTTCTTCCTTGTCTAAAGCGAGAATTCGAGTGGTGGATTCATCAGATTTCCCTAAACCCAGGCCTGCCTTTTCAGCCTCTGGTTCCTTCTCAAGAACTGTTTGCCAATGCATCAGACACGGGGTGGGAGGCTTCCTGTGGTCATCTGAAAGTTCGGGGACTTTGGCTCCCCCATCATAGGTCAGACCATTGTCAACATCAAAGAGATGAGAGCTTTACACAAACAACACCACAGTGATGTGGTATGCCAACAAATGTACCTAAAATTTACAGAATCTTACCTCCTCTTCAGGCCTGGGATCTAGCTCTCTGTTATCAGCTAACTTTTCAGGCAGTGTATATCCCTCAGAGCACAGTCTAGTGGCAGACACCTTGAGCAGATCCAAAACACAGGCTCATGAATAGATGCTTCACAGAAACATGTTTCTGGACCTAGTCCATTGATGGGGTATTCCACTGGTAGATCTTTTTGCCTCCCCTCTGAACAGGCATCTCCCTCTTTTCTGTTCCAGAGTGCCATGCCATCTAGCATGGAAGACGGACACCCTTTCTTTTCCTTGGAAGGAGGAGATGATTCTATATGTTTTCCATCTCCTTTCTCTGCTTCCAAGAGTTCTGCAGAAAATTCAGCTGGACTCTCCAAAAATCTTGTTAATGACTCCCTTTTGGCCAAAACAGCACTGGTTTCCCCCCTCGTAATGTATCTGGCCACTTGCAGTCATTGCACATTACCTCACCGGTTGGACCTCCTTACACAAGATAAGAAGGTCGCTCATCCATCCTCACTTGTCCACTCTCAAACTGACACTGTGGATGATAGGGTTTTGATTGCTTTTAAGGCATCTCTTTTCTGAGGCCATGCTCAGGGTTTTACAGAAGGCAAGAAAACCTGCAACCAGAAACTCTTACATGTCCAAATGAAAGAGATTTTCTGTCTGGAGCTATGGTCATAACCAGGATCCTTTTTTCAGTGGGGGGGTCCCTCTGGTTCTCTCTCATTTGTGCGAGTTTCCTCAGTCTGGCTTGGACTGTTCTGTAAAGGCCCATTTGTCAGCTATTTCTGCTTGTATGTCATTGAATCCTCCTTTGTCTTCTCACTTTTGAGGTCCAACAGTTTCTTAAAGGTGTCCTGCATCTTTAGCCCCCAAGGAAGTCTGTTCTTCCTTGGGACCTTAATTTTTTTTTTTTTCCTTTTAAGAAAAATTGACCTGGGCTCTTTTTTAGCCTGCAGGTTCAGCTTCTCTGCAACATTGTACCTGGAAGCCTGTCTTATTACTTGTTCCTTTGGTGTCATTCTAAGGGGATCCAGTATCTGTCAGCCTGGGATGATATGATCGACAGACCTTGATGCTTTTCCAGAGATGGCCTTCATCTGTCACCCCTGGGATTTCAGCTGCTGGCTAAGGCTATTGCCACCCCCATAGTGCCTTTTTTAGATAGTGTCACAAGGATAAAACTCCCAACGTAACAAACTAACCAAAAACAACCTCCAGGCTATGTTGCTAAACACTATGAGTCTTAACATGAATCTGCACTCACTGGAAGCAGTCCTCACCCTGGAGGACGCAGACATTTATGCAGTCACGGAGACCTGCTTCAAGGCTTTGGAGAGCACCCCAGCCATACCAGTTTACACCTCCTTCCTCACGTTCAGTCAACAAACTGAAGGGAAGAAAACTAAAGGAGATGGTGTATCAATATTCAAGGATAAATACACCTCCAGATTGGTCAGACAGTATGATGCCCTAGAGATACTTAAGGTGCAATTACCTGTTTGTAAGACACCTATTCAAGTTATTGCCAGCTACAGAACCCCATCCATGAATCAGGACACCCAGTCTGCCTATTTGAATTAACTTGAGTCTATCAAGATACATTGTAACACTATAGTTTTGGGTGACTAACAACCCTAGCATTGACTTGGTGAATTACTCATGCTCAAACTCACCTGCCCAAAGGTTCTTCGACTTTGTCAACTCCAATGTCCTGGACCAGCTGGTTGACACCCCCACCTCAGGTGCTAACATACTGGACCTGGTGCTTACAAAAATTGGAGCCCACTGTGAGTTCATCCCTTGTGAGATCTAAGCACAAGTCAGTCTCATTTAGGTAACTATCATACCTGTCTCTCCCTTAGCAGCAACTAGACTAAAAAAACGTCACCAATGCAGATTATAACTTCTTACTGGATGGTGTAAAAAGCTTCATTGCACCTTTCCCCTCGGACAGAACCGGTAACTATGCTGAGTTCTATACCAATGCCCTATACAAGCACCTGTATTACTACATTGACTCTGCAGTACCTGTTAGGACCAAAACAATCTCTTCAAGGGAAATGCCTGGTGGATAACCACTATTAAAAGGCTTTACAATAAAAGGAAGAAACTACTGTCCAAGAGTAAGAAGGAGTGGGCGCTAAACTGGAGACAGTCTCTCCTCAGCTTAAATAAGCAAGTAAGATTTCTTGTGAAGTCCTCCAAGGCAAACTACGAATCCAAGTTAGTTTCCTCAACCAAGGACGACCATAAGGAGTTCTTTAGTTACATCCGCATTCTAAAAGGTAGAGCTGATATTTGTGCCAAACTGGTAGCTAATGGTAACACATACACTGAGCCAGTGGACGTAGCTAACCTGCTAGCCAACAGGTTCGGTGAAAACTTCACTCCCCCGTCCCTACGACATGTACTTCATGACATCGCTGCCACCTGTCCCCTACCTTGCATCTCTAAAGAGTAGGTCGTAAACTCCCTCTCTGAGGTCAAAATCACAGCATCAGTGGGACGTGATAACATCCCAGGCTGTATCCTACATGGGCTCAAGCAAGAATTAGCATCACCATTGGCTACTCTCTTCAATCACAGTCTAAGCACCGGGTTCTTCCCAGCTGAGTGGAAAACCACCACCATTATCTCCCTGCATAAAGGTGGTGCTTCTACTGACCCCAGGAACTTCAGACTTATTAGCCTAAATAGCCTTATCTGCAAGGCCATGGAGAGAATTATCATGAACCTTATCAGCAAAGATATAGATCATCTCTAAACACTAGATCCTACCCAGTTTGGATTGGTCAAGAGGAGATCATGCTTGTTAAACCTCGTGGACTTCTTCGAGACAGTCACAAGGGCCCTGGATGAGGGGAAATCTGTGCATACAACCTACGTAGACCTAGCCAAGGCATTTGACACTATCCCTCACTCTGGTATCATTGACACTCTGCCAGCTAGACATCAACTGTTATATCGTAAGGTGGGTTGCAAACTGGCTGCCTGGTAGAACCCATACAGTCAAAATAGGGAAATCACCTCCAACAGAAGACTCGATGTTGTTCGTGTTTCACTGTTGCAGTCATTACATTTGGGTAATCTGCTGGCAGGTTGCCCTCAGTCGGCCTGAATAACAAAGTCTTGGGTCCTGCGTTGGTTGCTGTCTCCTCTTCCATGACATCAGGTCATCAGGGGTATAAAACATGCAGCCGATGCCATTTTATTCAGTCTTTCTTGCCTCGCAGTGCCCGAAGCAGAAGCAGTTTGCAAGTGCAGGTCGGCCGACTCCTGAAATTTTCGCATTAGAGTTTCAGAACCAGAGTCTTCAAACTAGAGCGAAGTACCCTGTTGGGGAAACTTTTTCTTGCTCCTTACCGATGTCAGTAAAAGTTAATAATTGTATTACTTGTGGTAAGCAAATACCTCATAAGTATTTTCATTTGTACTGTATTCCTTGCCTAGGCCCAGATCATAACGTGCCTTGCTGTCAGTTTTGTGCTAAATTTAACCAACGCACTATTAAGCGTCGGTATATTTTTGCTTCTAATTATTTTGGATCAAGATTTAATTACCTTGAAATGTCGTCAGTTAGCAATCCAACTACCGGAATTCACAAAAAACGCAAAGAAAAAGACAGACCGTCAAGGTCCAAAACCGACGAAACTTCTCCTAAGCCAGTTCGCCGGTACTCAGTGATGCGCTTTCACAGCCCCTGATACCCGCTACGTTTGAGTCGCAGGCCTCTACTGAGACCCATGCGGAGTCCGGTATGCCGCGAGATTCTCAGAGTAGATTCTCAGAGTATTGAACCCGCGGATGGCTCTCCCTTGGATGGGTCCGGAGCCGCTGAGCAGGCACCGGCTTCTGAGGGTGTTTTCAGGCCTCAACATTTTTATATAAAACCAACGCCAGCCTCAAAAACATCTTCTATGTCTAAAATACCGACGCATGAGCCACGTGCTCAAGGCCATATGCCTAAAAAACATATCAAAATGGCTGAGGACTTAATTACCTTGAACAGGGGTTTCCAACCCCCCCGCTAAGAGGCCTAGGCAAGGCACAGATTATGAATCTTCAGATCAGGTTTCCATTTCTTCTGATCAGGAATTTTCTATTCAACCCTATG
The DNA here is from genome assembly GCF_019279795.1 of Protopterus annectens. NCBI lineage: Eukaryota > Metazoa > Chordata > Ceratodontiformes > Protopteridae > Protopterus > Protopterus annectens. The sequence continues at coordinate 925,866,191 of NC_056737.1, read as the reverse complement.
AGGATTCTGATGCAGAAGAATCCATCCCATCTGCATCTCCTCCTGAGGATTACTCTTTTTGAGCAACTGCATAGTTTAAGGGAACATTTTCACTGGGAGAGTCAGGATTTCTCTGAATCAAAAAAGAGGCTTAGGGATTTCCTTCTTCCTCAGCATAGGCCTTTAGCAATACCTCCTGTATTATACATTGTTGATGATGTGGTTTCAGAATCGAGCATGGCTCCTGATTCCCTACCTCCGGCTCCTAGTAAGCCAGACAGATATTTCAGGGTTCCTGACTCCCACAAATTTCTATTCATAAATCCTACTGCTGATCCTGAGGCTATCTCACAGGGTCCCAAAGGTGTAAAGGCCTCTACAGCCAAAAATCCTACCCCCTCTGATAGAGATTCCAGGGTGCTGGATAGACGGGGAAAGAAGGCTTATACTTCTGCAGCCTTGGCAATTAGGGCCTTAAACTGCCAGTTTCATATGCTTAAATATCAACAGCTTGTTATGGGCTTATTGAAACAGAAAATTATGTTGATTTCTGATTGTGTGGAAAATAACGAATTACAGAAATTATTGCATTCAGCAGAACAGGTTGGAAAGCATACTTTACAGTGTGGTTTTGATTCCTTGGAGGCCTCTTGCAGGGCCACAGTTACTGGATCTGTGATTAGAAGGCATGTCTGGCTCAAGGAGCAAAATCTGCCTGATCATGTTAAAGCTAAATTGTTGGATGCCTCCTTGCAGCATGATACTCTGTTTGGTAATAAGGCAGAAGAGGTTTTAAAGAAAATGGAAGACATAGCTAAATCTACGCAAACTGTAAAAGATTTCTTACAAGTGCAGCCACCCAGGTTCAATAGGCACTGGCCTACTAAAAAT